>NW_024870799.1:502500-810000 GCF_019054845.1 Dipodomys spectabilis | reverse complement strand
GTGTTTCTAACGCATTTATAGGATTGTTTCTTTGTTGCTTTGTATGTCCCCCCCCACAGTGTAACCCCCGCTTTCACTATATTTGATGTCAGTATAACTTGTGGGGGAGATGGGGAAAAACAAGTCGTTTAAGGATTCAGGTGGACCTGTTGCAACAATGAGAAGTACAAAATGTCGTGTCAAAAATGAGCTTTACGGTGTCGGGGGGGGGTGAGGGGGGGAAGGATTGGGTGTGGGGGAGGGGGGAGGCTGGGAAGGGAGATGAGGGGTAAACAAAGGAGGAGGCTGCAATGCTTGGTAGGAAATGTGTGCATTATCCTGCCCATGTAGTTGTAACCCCTCTGTACAGTATGTTCTCAAATAAAATAAAATTTAAAAAAAAATAAAAAAAAAACAAACCAAACACCACAAGCAGACCAGGGATTCTAACAAGCGACTGGTTATGGACACAGGGGAGATACAGGATCTTCCCATCCACCCACAAAGAAAAAAATCAAGGTGTAAGGTCTGAACAGGGACACCTCTCTCCTTCTTGGCTAAGTTTCTGCCCATTATCTGTTACCTAGGTAACAGTCAGTCCTGGAAGCAGTCACCTTCCCCTCCTGGTAGGTCCCACCCTGGGCCACCTCTGGTCACATGCCTCCCATCTGACCTTAGAAGGGTCCCAGACCATGAGATCACATCTGGATCCAGTGTGTCCACACCTATTCCTGACCCTGACCTAGATAAATTCTGGCCCAGAGGGGGTCATGCTCCCTTTCCATTTCAGCCATGCTTCTCCACCATGCATTTCAGGGGCAGCAGTTCTGTAAATAAACTTCTTTTCCTGCCCGAATAGCGCATGGTGTTCTCTTCATTGGTTACCTAAGGAAACCTGCCTATTTAATATACCTTACATACAGTGCCGTCAGTCAGATGAGGTTTTTGAGTTGGAAATGTTAGAATTTCCTAACCACCCCTTTTCTGCTAAAGGTAGAGCTGTGGCTCAAATGAAAGACTGCCAACCTTCAGCAAAAAAAGAAAAGCAAAAGAACCTAGGCTCTGACTTTAAGTCCTAGTACTAGCACACAGATACTATATATATACTATATGCATACATATATACATATATGTGTGTTAATATGTAAATTATATATGTATGCATATATAGTTATATAATAAATTATTTGCAAGTGTCAATTATATACTAGCAAGCATTTAGTCTTGCTCTTAAAAACAGAATCATATACAATTATGAACTTCTGTGATTTATAAGAGCTGACATAGATAGAAATGTAAACGACCAGACTAGGAAATTAGTAGAATGATTTTATTATAGAATAGACTGTATGCACAAGATTAGGAAAATGGTACTATGTCATATCCCAAAACATTGAAAGCAAAAGCATAATAGTACAAGAAATCACATTTAGACATGGACTATGCCACTCAGACAGGTAGATCAGGAAAATATGATAGCTATATGCATATAAATATGCATATATGTGTATGTACATGCACAGTGGAATTTCATTTATCCATTAGAAAGAAAGATAATGCAAAGAAAGAAAAGAAATTGGGGGAAATCATGTTAAGTGAAATAAGGGAAGAAAGTCAAACCCAGGGAGATAGGTTTTCTGTTATATAGGAAGGTAGACATGATCTGGATCAATACAATATGCACACCTTAGGGTGGAATCCAAGTATAAACCTAGATATGAACTGAAATATGGTTGGTTTACAGAAGAATTCAAATAATGTAAGTCCTTAGACTAGCTAACTCACATTCTAACAAAATAAACACCAGAAATCAAGTACTCAGAGGTAGGACTGGGATCAAGGTAGGGAGAAATAGATATATGAAGCAATAAAGTGGGGAGAAATGCAGTGATCTAACTTAATGCATATCCTACCAAAATGAAGAAATTGAGGAAAAGGTGGTAGTGAAAGCACTGGGGAAAATTATGAAAGAGTTGACATTGATCAAGATCCAGTGTACTCATGTACACTGTTCTTACGTATTGAATGTCAACTCTTATGTACAAGTGGAAATCAAAATAAAATTTAAAAACCCAGTACTTGGTTTGCTCATGGGAATATTAAAGTAATGGTGGTTCTCTGCATAACTAACCAAGAATGGAGTTCAAGAAAATAAATAGCAGAAAGGGAAATTATGTTCAGCTGGGGAAGAGGTTTAAGAGGGGGTAGATTAATGAAAAGAGGAAGGGATGGCAAATACAATCATTCTATTAATGATACATAGATAAAAATGGAACCAGGTAACTTGGAGCATGGGTAGGATTGGGAAAGATGGCGTAGATCAATTTAACACTAATCAAGATGCATTACACTAATAAACTCGTTGAATTGAAACCTCCTTGCACAACAACTTCATGAAAAATACCAATGAATAAAAACAAAAACAAGGATTAAATTTGTACTCCATTTTTTGTAGTACAAGCAATATATAATAAGCTATAGTTTGTACAAAATGCAAAATTAATAAGCTACATGACAAAATAGGAAACTGAAAATGTGGGTAACATTGCCTTCGGAAATAATTCTAATTTGGAAATAATTCTAATTCTGAGGCCCAGGTGGAGGTCCTTCACCAGATCCTCTAAGCTATAGTGGTAGTTAGCTCGGACTCCAGGCCATCCTCACATTTCTCCAGCTCTCTCATGAACCAAAAGGCCACAAAAGTTGGCTTGAGAAACAAGGAGAAATGAAAGTAGCCGAAGAAACATTGGCTGGTGAAGCAATTAGAAACTCTGGATGAAAATGAGCTCAGAATATCTCCTAGGACCACTCATATCATTTGGGAGTCACATCATAAAATTAGGGAATAAATGTAATGAATTACTATCTAAATTAGTAACTTCATTGCTCTTACCTCAAGTGTTCTGTCAAAAGATAGGTGTACTACCTCTATATTGATGAGGAAAAGAGAGCACATTCTTTCGTCACAAATTTCTACTGAGTATCTTCATCCAAAGTAGAGATTGTTCTTACTCTCTATTTCTCTGTTACTTTCCTTTGCTGGTGCTAGCAATAACATTTGAAAGTGTTAACATCTTCAAACATAATTACATTTTATTTTAATCCATTTGTTATCAAATAAAACAAATTTTGGGGAAAATCTGTCTATGGTATATTTTCTTCCACGGCATATTTATTTGATGATATTAAGAATTATTTTTTATAGTTTCATTTTTAAAATTTGAGCAAAATGTTTTGTTAAATTAGTTGCACATTTTTCCTATTTTTCCATCTCTGTATATGGTAAGATATATCTTGACAACACCTCATATGTTTTCTTCATCTACTTTCCTCCTTTCCTAAACACAGATTCATTGTGCATCTTCACAGATTCACATAAGCTATTTTGGCGATATTCTCTCTCCTTCACATTTCTGATCCTCCAGTGAATTCTTGCTATTACATATACTCAAGACAGATCCTGTTCTATCTTCTCATAAATATTTTAATGGTATTTTATGTTTTGGAATGTGTTTCATCAGTGTACATCAAATATGCATATACTTCAGTCGAGTTGATCATACAGATGAATCTGTTTTTCTAACCTCCATCCATCTTCTATCATTCAATAGCTTTTGATGAATCTCATTTTATATCTCTTTATTCAACTTTTCAAGATAATTTGTTATTAAGCTTCTAACATTGTCTTTCCCCCAATTGTTGCCTTCTTAAAAATTGCTTCAAATTAGAACTATATATGATTGTCCTGTATGTGTTCACTGATATATTTAAAATTCAGTCTACCATCCACATATTATAGGATATCTTTAACCTTTGTAACTGCTCTGAAAATCATTATGGAGGTTTCTCATGAAAGCAAAAACTCAAAGCCATAAAACCCAGTGAAATTAGGATTGTGTATATCCAAAAATATTTTGAAATGAAATAGTAGATGCATTCATTTCTCTTATATCCCAGTGTATGTTTATAGCTATGAATATCACATTTTCTTTATTCCCTCTTTCTGGTGCACCTACGTTGACTGTAGAGCTCGATTGCTATGAATATTCCTGCCATTAACATGGATATTCATGTTGAATTATATTCCTTCAATATGTATCCAAGTTGTTGTAAAGGTCATTAAAATGTCCTTTGGCATTTTCTAAACTTCCATTCTGAGCTCCATATGGGTTGCACTAGTTTATAATGCCACACAACTAAATATAGTTCCTGATATATTTCAACCTCTCCAGCATTTGCTTTTGTTAGTTTGAGTTGTGATAAGTATTCTGATGTGTAAGATGGAATCTCAGTGACTTTTTGATATATATTTCCTTTGTGGATAAGAATTTCAAATATTTCATTTATTTATTAAACATTTACATTTGTACTTCATTCCTAATCAGTGTCTTTCTTTTTTTTTTTTTTTTGGTCGGTCGTGGGGCTTGAACTATAGGCCTGGGCGCTGTCCCTCTGCTCTTCAGCTCAAGGCGAGCGCCCTACCACTTGAGCTACAGCGCCACTTCCGGTTTTCTGGTGGTTTATTGGAGATAGGAGTCTCACTGTCTCTCCTGCCCGGGCTGGCTTTGAACCGCGATCCTCAGATCTCAGCCTCCTGAGTAGCTAGGATTACAGGCGTGAGCCACCAGCGCCCAGCTCTTTTTTTGTTATTTGATCAATTTTTACCTTTTAGAATTTGTGATTTTTTTCCCATTCCAACTATTCACCTTAGTATAAAATAAATTTCACTACAGTGATGCACAATTTACTAAAATCAACCGATTGTACATTTATAACACTGTTTTTTTTTACAACCAGGCAATTATGTCAATAAAGATCTTTCACTAGAAAGATAGATTGAAAGGATAGTATCTCATATTAGCCCTAAGCTAATCTCAGAATTAAGAGTCACAGCCGAGGCCCCAAGAGTTGGGCTAAGTAAAATGCACTAACACAGTAAAACAGCCTTTAAAGTGATCAAAGGGCTTCATAAGTTTTTTAAAAAGGCACCACCTTCAACAAGAAAATGGTGAAGTTCACAAGCAGACCATAGGAATCTGAAACATCAAGAAGACCAAAGGATAAATGTATACAGAAGGACAACTTTAGAATGTTGACTCAGAATTGGGATGGGGGGACAATCATTAGATACCAATGCTGAAGGGAAGAAGTGTTTTACCCCAAACCTCAGCTGTGTCTGACTCTCTCACACCACACAGACACAGACACAGGCAGACAGACAGACAGACAGACAGACACACACACACACAGAACCCCAGGGGCAGTTATATCTGGGACAATGAAGCTTTTGTCCTCTTCCTTTCAGATAATCAAATGTGATGTTGTGGTTGGCTCCACAGCTGCCCCACACCTGAGCAGGAGGAGGGAAAGGATGCCTTAGACTGCAGGATGGCCTTGTGTACCCGTGGCTTCCTGTGTAAGAATGCAGTTTGTGGTCCCCTAGGCAGGGGTGGCCAAGCTGAAATGGGGGTACACTTTGCCTGGAGGATGGCACCCCAGAGCCCTGCATGCATGGTGAACCGGGCTTGGGAAGCCCTGTGAGCATCTCTGCGATGGCCTCTCAGCGGTGTGGAGAAGTTGACACCTGTAGTTGGACATGGCAGGAAGCAAGAGGACAGCAGGAATCCTGAAGGCAGGAGAGGCTCAGGAGTGAATGTGACTTTCTGTGGAGAAGCTTAGGCCACACTAAGGAAGTTCCCAACCTGCACGAGGTGGCCACTGCGCAGGTCCCCAGATTCCACACCCGGTCTTGTCACCTGGTTCTGATCCAGAGCTGGAACCTCCCCAGCTTCCCTGGGCTCAGAGCAGCAGGAGCAGTGAACTCCAGGCATGCTTCCTACACCCGTCCATTGTAACTCAACGATTACAGTCACAATTCTTCTTTCCCTTGTATCCTAGTCTCTGCTACTGTGTTCTACATAATTCATAGTACTATGGTTCCAACCACCTGATCCCTGACACCCCTGACACTGATACTGCATTCCCTAAGAAAAGAAAGACAGAGAGGGCACAGCCAGTAGATTTGGGTCCTCCTGGCCTCTTGCAGGCACATTGGAACAAGTTATTCCTCAGGTATTTAACATGAGTGACTAACTAGACGTGGAAAGGAAAGAGGTTATACCGAGGTGACTAAAATGTAGAGTCATCAATATATTGGCTGCTAAGAAAAGAAGGCCCTAAGGTAAAAGTTAATGAGAAAAGAAAATTTTACAAAGAATATTGGAGATGATGCAATAGGTTTTGCTTAGTCTCTTATACTAACACAGATATGTGACTTTTGCATTTCAAAAATTATATGAAGATGCATATATGTGATATATTAATTTATGAAATAATTTCATATAATTAATGCTATTCAATATTTTATGCTTTGTGATAGTTAACTCATGAATCTACCATTGTCAATAAGAATTGAGCTATTAACAAATGGAATTTCACTGTCAAATACTATAAGATTACTGATGCTAGTACCAAAATTAAAGCTAGAACAGTAAAACTTAATAAAACTTAATAAAGCTACAAGTTTGAAAGGAGGGGGCTAGTGTTAAGGGCTTCTTCACCATGGAATCTGGGAAGAATACAATGTGTTTTGTTGAATTATTAGTTTTTTTAAACCTTGTTAGAAATCAGAACATTATTTTTTATTCTTGCTTTTTTGGAACTCTTTAGTGAATGGTTTACAAAAAAATTATCAACATGACTTTGAAAATTCACTAATGTGAATTATCAGATTAACATTATATGCAAAGCTGCCCTGAGATGCAGGCAAGCTGGACTCCTTTTCTATTAAATTAATGAAATAAGCTTAGCTTTGAATGGGTGGACAGTCCATGACATTTGTTCCAAAACAAGAAAAGATACAGGAGAAAATAAAAGAGGAAGGAGACCCAAGTCTCCTGAAATTAGCAGAAATATATAGAAATATAATTTAAAAATTCACAGTCCAAAGCAAACCCTGGCAGGAAAGTCTGTGAGACTCTTATCTCCACTTAACCATCAGAAAAGAGGAAGTATTGCTGTGGGTCAAGTGGTAGAGGGCTCCCGTTGATCTGAGGAGTTCAGGAACATGTTAACACTCAGGCCCAGAGTTCAAGCCCCACAACTGACAAAAAGAATTTTAAAAAATTAAAGCATCAAACAACCTGAAGATGTTCTTCAGAATAAAGAGTGTGGCATTATGCATTTACATGACTAAGTCACTTGCAACCTAGTTTACCAGGGGAGGTGGGTGATTTGTTTGTGTGCCAAAACCTGAAAAACTATTTTGCACTTTACCAAGGAAGGAGGGATTGGAGGAATGGGAAAAGTGTTTGGTGGCCTTTCCTTTGGGTTCAGTGACTGTTTTCTGGAGTCAAATTCAGAGAAATTCCACTGGTAATCCTACTTGCATGAGGAGCTAAGGATCCATGCCTTGGAAGTGGACTTTGGCCTGTCCTTGGTATGGTTCCAACTTCCGCTGGCTAATCCAAGTCCCACTTCAGGACCTCAACATTTTCTTTTCATGAAGGGAAGGAATGGGGTGTTTGTTGCATCAATCCTATTTAGGGAAATCATCAGTGATCCTTCTGGCAATCCTCAAGCTGACAGAACCAATATCTTCTCTTTATAGGAGAAGGTGTGTGTGTGTGTGTGTGTGTGTGTGTGTGTGTGTGTGTGTGAGTGTGTGAATTGTGGGGCTTGAATTCAGAGTCTGGGCGCTGTCCCTGAGCATTTTTGCCAAAGCTAGTGCTCTACCAATTTGAACCACATTACTACTTTCAGTTCTGGTGGTTACTTGAAGATAAGCGTCTCCTGGACTTTTCCTGCTTGAGTTGGTTTGAACCTCAATCCTCAGACCTCAGACTCCTGAGGAGCTAAGATTATAGGCCTGAGAAACCTGTGCCCAGCTAAGGGAAGTCCCTAACAGGATGGTCATCTGAATGCCAATTAACCATTCTTATCATTCTTTGTCTGATGCACAGTTAGACTCTAATTCTGGCCATGTACTTACTAATAAGTTGTTTAACCCCTGTGTTTCCATATGAGAAAATTAACAGTTAACTGCTCAGAGCAGTTCAGAATTCAGTGAATTAATACACAGAGGTTCTATAAAAAGCAGATGTTGGCACACAGTAATACTTGAGAAATGGTATTTTTTTATAACAAAATACAAGTTGTGACAGTTATCCTCACATATTAGAACACATAGGACAAGGAACATTTCACATTCCTCTAAGGAAGCAACATCTAACAGAAGAGCAACTGTGATTGTCAGTAAAAAGAAAACATTATTGGGTATATAGTATTGAATTCATTCATCTAGAGTTTCTATAACTGAGAAGTACACATTATATATTATTGAAAGTAGCAATGTTAAATCACTATTTAGACAAGGCTGAGACCAGCCACTGTCACTGTCATTTGATATAGTTTTCCCAACTTTCAAAAGCTTGACAAGAGAGTACAGAAACAAGGATTTCTCAACATAGTTGGCCAACCTGGCTGCTCTATAGGGCAGCACCAGCAGTTCAACTAGATGCTTAGTAACAGCTACGGCCAGCGGAAATGTTGACTAGCCCTCATGGAGATTGCCATCTCTCAGAGAGATCACAATCACTTTGTGTTTTATGAATGTTACAGTATCTCCATAAATATGAAGATTAGAATGATGCTATATTTCATTCTGTTACTCAGTCTTATATCACCCAACTATATGTAAATGTTCATTGGTTCAGAAAGAATATTATGTGTTCCCAGAGGTATCCAGTTAATGTACTTTCCCATCATTCATATAAATTTACATGTCTTTATTTAGGCAAGTCCCTGCTTAAGTTATCATATTAACTATTAATCCTATTTTTCCAACATATTTTGCAGTTTTTGTTAAGAAAAATAGAAAAAGGAATAGGAAACAGGTTGGACTCTCCATCTCGACAGGCTAGGTCTACTTACTGAGAATCAGCAAGGAGGAACAAAACCTTTTGCAAGAATGGAGGTTACAAGGAACTGCGTTTGGAGGTGCGCTTTTGTGGGGTCTGAGCCAGGGGGCAGAGGTTATCAAAGAGGTTATCAAAAGGCTATTCAGGCTGAGAGACGTGGGGACTTTCAATCAGCTCACAATGGAATGTTGAAGGCCAGCCTTGGGTTAGTCTGCCCTGCCTGCACATCGAGTCCACACATACCTGGGCTTTGCCTGGTGTCCATATGTGCCTGAGACAGTAGGGCGGTGGTCACTCCTTCAAATTCCATCTTTAGATACATAACAAGATTGGGACAAGAGGGGAGAGGTAAGTCTTTCATATAGGGTCTTTGGATAGATAAAAGGATTGGGCTGGAAGAAGAGACCAGGAAAGAGTTGTTAGACTCTTATTTGGAGATTCTTTGTCTGGTCCTATTGGAGATTTATTATCCAAACTGTCCTGTTTGGAATTTATATTCCATTTGGGATTTTCTAGCAGAGGTATCATCCTAGTCCTGAACTTTCCTTTGCTTTTTATTTTTTGTCGGCTATGGGGCTTTAACACTGGGTCTAGGTGCTGTCCCTCAGCCCTTTAGCTCAAGGCTACTGCTCTACCACCTGAGCCACAGTGCCACTTCCAGTTTTCTGGTGGTTAATTGGAGATAAGAGTCTCATGGACTTTCCTGCCTGAGATGGCTTTGAACTGTGATCCTCAGATTTCAGCCTCCTGAGTAACTGGGATGACAAGAGTGAGCCACCAGTGCCTGCTTTTGTCCTGCACTTCAGATGAGGTCAGGGATGAACTATTCCTGAGAACCAGGAAGGACCCGAGGGTGGGAGGGGTGAGAGGTGAGAGGCCATGGAAGCAACTTGGGGTTAATAGAACGAAGCAGGTTCCCATCAGCTTTGAATAGCAAATTAATTCTTTTGATAATCACCAATCATTATGGCCTTTTTACTCTTAGGATAAGTCACAGTGGTAATATTGACATTTCTATATCTATATCTGTATCTCTCTCTCTCTCTATATATATATATTCACAGTGATATTTCTTTAGTGATAACAAGATACTAGGCATTATGTGTACACTCTCTCCCTTACACATCCACACACTCCTTACAACAACCCTATAGCACAAGTACTATATTGTTACCATTTTACAGATGAAGAAAACAGAACCTATGAAGACAGATTAAATAACTTGTCCAGTCTGGTGAGTGGTGGAGCTAGAATTTGTACTCAGCACTCTGGGTCCGAGTGAATGCTCTTTAGACATGCTGCCTGGGGCAGGTGAAGAATGAGTAAAAGTTCTAATGGTTTGAAGGTGAAGATGAATGGAAGAAGTATAGAGAACAGGAAATCAATACTTGTGAAAGCATGTCAGATGTGAGGATAGTAGTAGAAGCTAGGTATGTCTGAGATTAAAAATAGGAGACATGAAGTGAACCCAGGGAAGGCACAGGTGGAGCCAGGGGTCCTGTGGAGGCCAGAACATGTAGGACTGTGCAGGTCAGGTCAGAAACTAAAAAAGAACAGGAAATCACTGCGGGGGGGGGGTGGATATTCAGTGAGCAAGAGGGCTCAGGAGTCTGAATGCCACTTTGGCATACAAGGTGAAAATGCAAGGAGCCACATGACAGCCAGATGACTGTGTTGTTGCAGGTAGGGTACAAATCATACAGGACAGAGGGAAGGATTGAATTTGGGAGATGGAGTCTCAAAAGGAGTTTCATGGGTGATTCCTAGGCTTATAGTTTATGGAAACAACTAAGGAGGCTCAGAGGCTTATAATGAAAGTAATTTGCTGGAGATGTGGAATACAAGGAATATATGGGATCAGGGGAGGTGTCCAGAAGTATACTGAAGGAAGGACTCAGAGATAAATTCTGGAGATACACTTGACAGATTAAGTCACAGGATACATAAGATCCCACAAACAGGCTCTAGAAGAAGAGAAGCTGAAGGAAATGGCATTTTAAAAGAACTACAAGATAATGATTAGTCTGCAAAGGAGATATTGAGAGGCAGAAGGAAAACCAGTACAGTGATGTCAGAAGCCAGTGAGAGGACATGTTTAAGAAATCAATAAAGTCCAATGCTTCTGAGAACCAAGAAGACTCAGGTTGAAACATCCATTACATCAGGAGACATGGTGACAGCTTCCAGAAGGACGAGAGGGCAGGAGTGAAGTGAGGAATGAGGATGGGGTATGGAAATGAAGTAAGAGTGCACACAACTCAGAAAGAGGGAAGCATGAGAGAATGGAGGGTCAAGAGAAGGGTCAGCAGATTTCTGAGTGCTAAGCACCAGTGACTCACCTGTAATCCTAGCTATTCAGGAGGCTGAGATCTGAGAACCACAGTTTGAAGCCAGCCTGGGTACACAAATCCTTCAGACTCATCTCCAATTAACCAGCAAAAAAACATAACTGGAGGCATGGCTTTAGCAAATGGTGCCAGTCATGAGCAAAAAAGCCAAGTGAGAACACGAGTCCCTGAGTTCAAGTCCCAGCACCAGCATGAGAATGACCGTGTTAAAAATGTTGATTCCAAGGCTAGAGCTGGGAGAAAGGAGATGAATACAGAGGGGAAAAGCCATAACTATGAAGCTTCTATGAAGTAGAGAGAAAAAGACCAAAAGCTTGAAAAGCTATGAGAAGATAGTCTTTTACCAGGAAGGCAGGAAGCTAGGAGGTGAGTGGTTATAGACAGGTTTGTTTCTTTGACAGTGAGAAAACTGAAGTTCCCATCTGATGGCTCCCACCTTGTTTAAGACACAAAGCTTCACAGGGAGAATGAAAGAGGTGGTGTGGGGCAAGAGAGAAAGTGTAGTGTAAGAGTTCTGAGTAGACAAGAAGGACTAAGCTGTAAAGGTGGTAAAAGTGAAACCATGAAACAGATTACTAGGTGGAACTGAGGGTTCATTTCAGAATACTGGGAGTCAAGACATGCAGAGGTTTCATATGATTACAGTGCCTGGCAGTGGGTTCAGGCAGGGAGAACAACTGTGAGGAGCATCCAGCTGGGGTTTGGTTCAGAGAAATCCCACACGAACTTCAAAGGACAAGTGGACTTAAGGTATAAACCTGCTCGATACGGACCAGGCACCTACGCTACAAGAAGAAAAGAGAAAAGAGGGACTTGGAGAGAGTAACAGGGAAAAAAGAAATGAGTTGAACAAGCTACTGATAGAAAGAGGTGGGTAAAGAACAGAATATTTGAATTTAACCCATTAATTTCATTAAAACCCGTTAGAAGGGGACCCAAGTGGGTCGTGCTGCATGTTAGCTCTTCAGAATACTGAGATCCAGAGGATTGCAGTTTGAAGCCAGCCCAGGCAAAAAGTCTCCTTGACTCCATTTCCAAAATAACCAGCAAAAACCAAGTGGTACACCACTAGCTGTCAGCAAGCTGAGCAAGAGCTCAAAGCTCAATTTCGAACCCCAGTACCTAAAAAAAAAAAAAATTAAATCACTCATTAGCAATAGTGTAGACTTTAAGTCAAAGCCCAGCAAAACAAGAACCAGAAAATGGGTGTTATCAGAAAGGGAAGGCTTGGGGAGCAAGGGGGGAGGGTAGGAGAAAGGGTGGAGAATGCAGGCAAGAATCCATATTATAGAACTGAGACACATTAAAGGAAAGGGTGTGTAAAAGGGGGTGTGTGAAGATGTTGATGTGGTGACACAAATCAAGATGCAGAGTACACATGAATTGCTTTGTTAAATTGCAAAACATTCAATACATAATCTAGAATTAAGATAAGTAAAGGAAGGGGAAGCTTGGAGGATTGGGGAAGAATGCTGAAAGGGTAACATTGATCAAGACACACTATATTCATAAACTGCTTTGTACAAATACCTAAAGATAACAAAAATATTTTTAAAAAAGAAGCAGAGAATGACTATGGTCATAAGGCAAGACACAATGCCATCTACTGTTAAGCCAGAAAAAATGAGAATGTAAGTTTCAGAACCCAAATAAGATGACTAAGTTAAAAAAATTCCTCATTAGATAGCTTGAACTATATTGCTCCTTATTAATACATTAAGAAGATGTATGAAAAGATTACAATCCAATGAGGAAAATACGCGAAACACCCTACTTGGCTGGAGACTCCTCATTCAGGGCACCCAGGGTCTTCTCCTCCTCCAAGGCTTCTTCCTTTGGGGCCGTTAACTCCACACCACTGAAAAACAGCAAAAGCCTCTGCAGTCGTATGAATGAATTTACACCAATGCTTTTACAAACATAAGCTCGCGAAAACAAATTTTAATGACCCATTTTTTCTTTTTCCAAAAATAGCAGTATCAGGGTTTGAACTTAAGAGCATTGCATTGAAGCAAGATTTTCCTACTAATGCTTCCTGCATAGCTGAGATTATAGATGTATACCCTCATGCCTGGCTTGTTGATATTCAGTCTTTTTCCCCAGATAGCCTCAAACCATGATCCTCCCAAGTCTCTAGAGATTACAAGTGGGAGTCATTGAGCTCAAGTTCAGTGTCTTATTTCTTAAGGGTTTGCTTTTCAAGGAATTCTGTACACATACAGCTGCCACAACAAAATGAATTTCTTATCCATATACATTTCCAGAATGTGAAAAGTTCTTTTATAAATAGAAATTTTCATAAATAAGCTAAAATTAAGAATGGGCTATAGGCCAGGCACCAGTGGCTCATGCCTACAATCCTAGCTACTCAGGAGGCTGAGATCAAGAATCACAGTCCAAAGCAAGCCTAGGTAGGAAAGTATGTGAGAGTCTTTTCTCCAGTTAATCACCAGAAAACCAGAAATGGAGCTGTGGCTCGAAGTGTTAAAGCACTAGCTTTAGTGCATTAGCTTAAGTGGTAGAGCACTGGTCTTACGTGCCCAGGTCCTGAGTTCAAGCATCATGATCAGCATGAGAGACAGAAAGAGAGACAGAGAGATGGAAAGAGAGAGAATGCCATAAATATCCTCTTTTTTCGTTTTCCTTTTTGCCAGTCCTGGGGCTTGAACTCAGGGCCTGGTCACTGCTCCTGAACTTCTTTTACTCAAGGCTAGCACTCTATCACTTGAGACACAGCACCACTTCTGGCCTTTTCTGTTTATGTGGTACTAAGGAATCCAACAGAGGGCTTCATGCTTGCTAGGCGAGCACTCTACCACTAAGCCACATTCCCAGCCTCAACTATAAATATTCTTAAACTACAAGTATTAAAAATACTCCCTAAAATAAGACTATGTTGGGTCTGGCACCACAGTGTGTGACTGGGGTAAAAGACCAACAAAATGCTGGTGCAATGTTTACACCTGCCACATGAGCTACACAGACATGGGAGCTCTTACTTGGTGGGCTGTGGTCAGGCTAGCCTGGGTAAAAAGCTACTTTATTCAAAAAATAATGAAAAAGGATTGGGGGAATGACTCAAGTGATGGAGCCTCTGCTTGGCTAGTGCAAGGGCCCTGAGTTCAAACCTAGTACTCCCAAAGGGAAGAAAAAGACTATCCGAACAAACTCAGAAAATGGCAATAAAGTAGAAACAAATATTTCAAAAAGGATCACATATGATTATAAATAAGCTGGTAATAACTAATCCAGCAAAACAAGACTTTGAGTTAATTTATATCCTATTTCATTTTAATATACCTACTGGAAATGACAGCATAATGAAAATTTTAATTTTAATTCACATGACCTCATTCTTTTCCTTTCTGTATTGACATTAATACTATTTGAAAAATACATTTTATGAAGCCCCAGAAAAAGAAATATTACTTTTAGTAAACTGTTAAAAATCCAATTGTAGAATTGGATGTGTGGCTCAAGCGACACAGGCTTGGTCTAACAAGCCAAGTTCAGTTCCCAATACTGCTGGGAAAATATTACAGTCACATACGGAATCCAGCATATTTTTCATCCTAGTGCAGAAAAAAAAAGTTTCAATGATGGCTTTTGAAGGATTTAAAGTACATATAAATTAAGCTGATTTAATAAAATACATCTCAACTTAAATATTTTGTGTTCTAAGCATGTAGAAACTGCAATCAGTTTTAAAAGACCCTTACAATTAAAAGAGGTACTCTTAAGGAAGGGACCCAAAGGTGCAATGAATGCCTCTGTGCCGGTGAACCTATAAAATAATATTTATCAACATGAATGCCAGGAAATGGCAACAAGTTTTTAATATTTTTTCCAATTGTTGATGAAGATGGTGTTGTTTTTTGCTTTTTGGTCTTTGTTTCTTTTTTTTTGTCTGTTTGTTCCTTTATCTGTCTTTGGGGGGTAAGAGGAGGCAAAGAAATGGAAAAATCAAGGGTAAGCAAATGCAACAGTGGTACTCAGTAGACACTATCAGGAAAATGAACTATACAACTATACAATTTGTAGGTAGAGATGGGAGAGGGAAATGAAGAGAGCAAAGGAAGGGGTGAAATTGCCACTAAAGAAATATATTCATTACCTCCTTATGAAATGGTGACCCCTCTGTACATCTCTTTAATAATTAATAACAGGGACTGGGAAGGTGGCTCAGTGGTAGAGTGCTTGCCTTGCATGCATGAGGCTCTGGGTTCGATTCCTCAGCACCACATAAGTAGAAAAAGTTGTAAGTAGTGTTGTGGCTCAAGTGGTAGAGCACTAGCATTGAGCTGAAGAGCTGAGGGACAGCACCTAGGCCAAGGGTTCAGGCCCCATGATCAACAAAGAAAAATTAATAACTATTTTTTATCTCACAATTTCTTTTTGCCATAAACTTTGATTAACTTCCACTTTGGTTTTGCTTTTTCTTTTGTTGTACAGGTTTCTGAGTCTTGAGCTTGGGCTCTCTCTCTCTCTCTCACTCTCTGTCTCTCTTGCCTCTGTCAGCTTTTTCTCTCAAGGCTGGCACTCTACCACTAGGTATACCTTCACTTCCAGCTTTTTTTTTAACTGTTTAACTGGAGATTAGAATATCTATCTCAGGTTCATCTGCGTGAGTTGATTTCAAACTTTAGTTCTCAGATCTCAACCTCCTAAATAGCTAGGACTATAGATGTGAGCAACAAGTCCCTGACATTTAAAAAATTATCATAAGATAGTTGTACAAGGGGAGATTTTGTTGTGACATTTCCACACAATGTGATCCTTCTCCCTCTTCTTAAAACAATTTTAACAGGTTTCAGTTTTATTTTGACAAAAATCTAGTTTAACCATATTCATTCTCTTTCCCCTTAATTAGTCAACCCTCTTATTAGTATTCCACCCTAGCCTCTCTCTCCCCCAACTTGCTATTGATCAACAGCTTTCATGTTATTTTCATATACAGTTATAATGTATCTCAAAATTATTCACTCTCTTTTCCCCTTCCACTTCTCCTCTTAAATAGTCTTGTAGACTTAAATTGTATGTCTGCCCATAAACATAAAAGTAGAATCATGACTACGAATACATATATTTTTTTTAGGCCTAGCTTCTATATAGGAGAAAAAACACATATCTTGTGTGTTTTTTTGTCTGTATTTTTTGTGTTTTTTGTTTTTTTTAGCTTAGCTCATTATGATGCCCTCTAATTATATCTATTTTTCTGAAAGCGACATGATTTCATTTTCCTTCATGTCTGTGTAACATTCCATGGTACATCAATACTACTTCTTCTTTATCCATTCCAGAAGATTCCAATGCCGGGCGCTAGTGGCTCACGCCTGTAATTCTAGCTACTGAGGATGAGGAAGCTGAGATCTGAGGATCACGGTTCAAAGCCAGCCCAGGCAGCAAAGTCCGTGCGACTCTGATCTCCAATAAACCACTAGAAAACCAGAAGTGGCGCTGTGGCTCAAGCAGTAGAGCGCTCACCTTGAGCTGAAGAACTGAGGGATAGTGCTCAAGCCCAGAGTTCAAGGCCCATGACCGACTAAAAAAATAAAAAAAAAGAAGATTCTAGGTGCTGATTCCATCATTTGGCTATTGTGCACAGTGCTGTAATAAACATAAATTATTCTGGTGTCTTTCTGGTATATTGATTTTATTGATTTATTCTATTGACATATGCCTCATACTGGTATATTGGAGTCTTTGGAAGGGTTTATTTTTAGACTGATATCCATAATGATTGCACTAGTTTACATTCCCACCAAAAGACTATGAAGATTCCTTTTCTAATTCATCTTGCCAGCATTTTCTTGGTGGCTGTCATTCTAACTGAAGTAGATGGAATCTTATTGCAGTTTTAATTTGCATGTTCTTTATTATAGCTAAGGCTGTTGAACATTTCCTGATGACTTTATTAGCCATTTCTTTCTTCTTCTGAAAACTATGTAATTACATTATTTGTGGGTTTTATGATGTCTAATTTCGGTCTTCTGTATAGTATGGATATCAATCCTTTATTTGTTGAATAGCTGGCAAATATTTTTTGGGTTGTCTCTTGATTCTGGTCGCTTCTTTTGCTGTGAAAAAAAAACTCTTAATTTGATACTATCCCATTTGCCCATGTTTGTTCCCATTCTCTGGAGTCGTATTCAAAAAATAATTGCTTGTATCTTTAAGTTTCAGAAGTTTTCTTATATTTTTCTGTAGTAGATTTAAAACTTCAGTTCTCATTTTGAGCTCTCTGTTCCTCTTGGAGTTTTTTGATTTTGTTCTTAGAAAGTGACAAAAGGCCCATTTTCAGTATCCTAAGAGGATGACCCATTTTCTTAACACCATTTGTTGGAGAGTTTTTTCTCCAGTGTGTGTCTTTTGGCTCCTTTGTCAAATATAATTTGGCTACAGATCTGTGCTCTTAAAAACTTTTACTTTATGAACAAGATGTTTTTCTTTTCCTTTTTGTTTGTGGGTCCTGGGCCTGAACTCAGGGCCTAGCTACTTCCCCTGAGGTATTTTGCCCAAGGCTAGGATTCTACCACTTTAGATACAGCTCCACTTCCAGCGTTTTGGTGGTTAGAGATAAGGATCTCACAAACTTTCTTAACAGGGCTGGCTTTCAACCATGATCCTCAGCTCTCAGCCTCTTGAGTAGCTAGGGTTACAGGCATGTGTCATTGGTGCCTGGCTTTAAACAAGATCCTAAATCAAATGTATTCAATGAATAGAAGGACACACACCTAGTTGAGGCCCCTTTATAAATGCTCACATCTACCTATCATCCAAACCCCAGTGGGTCACTTCATTTTTAAGCACCCAGTAGTCCCAAATCTAGCAGAATGGCAATGCTAAGTTATTTCAATATTTTCTTTGTTCTCTTGCCATGAAACAAACCAAGATTAAAACACAAAATGAGTCGTCAATGGCTTGTGACTACAACCCTAACTACTAAGGAGGCTGAGATTGAGTGCTGTGGTTCAAAGCCAGCCTAAAAAGGAAAGTCCATGAGCCTCATCTCAAACTACCAAAAAAGCTGTAAGTGGAGCTTTGGCTTGCTTCAAACAGAATAGCACGAACCTTAAGTACAAAAGCTCAGGGCACAGAGCCCATGCCCAGAGCCCAAGCTCCAGGACCGGCACACACACACAATAAAACCCTATAGGCTTACAGTTTGTACTGTTTGGCAATTAATGACTAAAAAGATGTGGGGAAAAAGAAAAAGGGAAATATAAACACCTGAGACTATAAAAATCATCATTTGTTAAACTTGGGCAGTGAACTGATTTTACAGAGGGGAAAAATCACAGATCTACCCTTTGTGTTGACCCAAATTATTTTATGAATAAATTCAAAATTCATGTTGTAGTCCCAGCTTATTGAACCATGTGATCAAATCTACAAAGCTTATTTCAAGATGAGCAACAACTTGTTTTGACAAATAATGTTCTGTTGAAAGCAAACTGACAATGCTAAGTTCATTACAAGAAACAGCCCTAGAGACTGTCTATACTTTGACTTGTTATCCTAGAGAAAAGCATGCCTATTTGTGTGTGTGACTATGTTCCAAAAATGCTGTTGAACATTTCAAGGCTTTTAGGACCCACCTCAAATGTAGTCAGCCTTCACACTGAGCACAAATCTCTAACAGTGGATGGAGTTTCATCAACTGTTACCTGATAACATACAATTACCTGCTCTCAACAGTATAAACTCTAAGGCAGTATTATTGAAAACTCATGTGTGATTGTCTGTTATGCTTTTATCAAAATACTATTTTTTAAATGATATTGATGACACTCCATACCAAGGAAACTCAAAACTGTCAGAACTACTCAGTCACGTGAGTCTGTCCTTCATTCTAGTCACTGCTGCCAGTGTGTTCGGCATGAGCAAGGGATGCACTGCACATCACTTCTCCTTCACTTCCTCACAGATCCAAAGTTCACATGACAGCACTTAGTGCACATCAGCTGATTAAAAAAAAAACAGGAGGGGCTGGGAACTTAGCTCAATGAAAGTAAACTTGCCTGGCAAGTGCAAAAATTTAAATTCAGACCTCAGCTCTGAAAACTACAGAAACAATTAAACAACAACCACATCTACAACCACAATAACAAAAAGTGAGTCTTACCTGATGTTGATGGCTTATACCTGTAATCTTAGCTACTTAGGAGGCTGAGATCTGAGGATTGTGGTTCAAAGCCAGGCTGGGCAGGAAAATCAGTGAGACTCTTATCTCCAAAAAGCCAGAAGTGAGACATACATGGCTCAAGTAGAGTGCTAGTCTTAGGCACAAAAACTCAGGGTCAGTACCCAGGCCCTAAGTTCAAGCCCCAGATCCTGCACACACTAAAGTATCTTACTCTAAGACTTATTTATAAACTATCACACCTAAATTCCTGTCACAAACAAACCCAAAATGAATGCCACAAGACATGTCTTTCTAACACCACTCTTGGAATCCTCACAAGTGGCACAGCCACCTCTACATACACACATATAGATATTATGTGTATATATATATATATATATATATATATATATATATATATATATATATACACACACACACACACATACATACATACATGCATATAATTGAAGTAAAACAAAAGATCATTGAAACTATGGAATTTCAGATTGAGCAACCACTCAAAAAGTTTCTGTTCAGGTCCCATAGAAGAGAACGATAGTAAACCTGATTTTACTTTTGGCATTATTGTTTTATACATTTGTCTTTTAGAACAAATACTCAAGGAAAAAAGTTCTGTCTGGCATAGTGGAACATAGTGGAACACTAGCATTTGGGACGTGGCTGTAGCAGGCTCACAAGTTAGAGGCCAGCCTAGGACACAAGAGAACTCCAGGTCACCCTGGAACTTTCTCCAGAATAATACTAACAACAAATAAAAACAAGATTGCATAAAAAGCTTAGATTCTATAAAAGAAGAAAAATGGAAGTAGAGATTCATCAAGTTTTCTAATTTATTGAAAGGTGGTCTTACACAGCTTCTTGCTCTACACCATGCCTTGCCCTACAGTATATCCTTTCATTTGCTCAGCAGACACCATGAAGGCCAACACTACTGTAAAACCAAACACATACCTACTCTAGCAGAATCTAGATCTAGGCAAAGATCTAAAGTATCATGAAGTCGTAGAGAAATGTCTAACAGGAGCAAAATACAGAGAAACTTCTCTTGCAGCTGCAACCCACATCTACAAATGACTATAAAGTAAGATACAATACCAAGAAGCTAAAAAACTCTGAAAAGTCTCAGAAAAGTATATAATATGTGGGTATTTAGAAAGCTTCTTCAGACATACATAAATATGCTATGCCATATACTTGTTAGGGCATCAGCAAGTATGTAGACATCTGTCACAAATCATTTAGCTAATATAAAATTAAAAAGATCTTTAAAAGCAGTTTCAAATCTAAATGCAACAGAACAAACTTGTTTTAAAAAGTTATTACCTAGAAGCTGGGCACGCGTGGCTCAGGCCTGTAATCCTAGCTTCTCAGGAGGCTGAGATCTGAGGATTGTCGTTCAAAGAGAGCCCTGGCAGGAATGTCCATGAGACTCTTATCTCCAGTAAACCACTAAAAACTGGAAGTGGCGCTGTGGCTCAAGTGGTAGAGAGCTAGCCTTCAACTGAAGAGCTGAGGGATAGCACCCAGGCCCGAAGTTCAAGTCCCATGACCACCACCAGCACCACCACCACCACCAACAACAACAAAAAGTTTTCACCTAGGTACTTCTACCAAAAAAAAAATCTCAGTAAATCAAAGCTCCAAATCAGCCTCTGCTTAGGGATATATAATCATAAAGCATAATTCAACTATCACAATTCTCAATATAAGCAAATAAAAGTACATAGATTTCCACTTCCTCATAGGCTTTCAGAGGACACAAATTCACGCCTTACCTAGAGCCTTTACCTAATCCCCAGGTAACAGATCCATATCCACACATGCTGTCTTCAATTCTAATAGCTCTAGAGAAATGAAGAGTATTCCTTTAACCTACAATTGATGCTCTAGTCAATTTCTACATCAGAAAAAGTGGACCATAAAAGTTGTCCCAGGATCATCCTTCCACAGAGTAATACCGTACTGATATGAAGTTGGTTAAATACTAATACATAATTAACAGATTCATATATTACTGAAACTTATGTGGAAAATAGCATTTATAAAGTGACTTACATTTTATCATTCCCACTGTATATTTCAAAATCTCATTTCCCATGGTTTCCCTTATTTGTAATATCTAGTATATGTATGAGTCAAGCGGAAAAGGTCAGATAATGTGATGTCAGGAAAATGAACCCTTAGATGTGTATTTTAATGTTTTTTTTCTTTCATGCATGTGTTTCTAACACATTTATAAGATTATCTCTTTGTTGCTTTGTATGTCCCTCCTCCACAGTATAACCCCTGCTTTCACTATATTTGATGTCAGTATAACTTGTGGAGGAGATGGGGAAAACCAGTTGTTTAAGGATACAGGTGGACCTGTTGCAACAATGAGAAGTACAAGTTGTCATGTCCAAAACGAGCTTTACAACGTTGGTGCGGGGGGGGGGGGGGGAAGGAGAAGGATTGGGATTGGGGGGGAGGGGGGAGGCTGGGAAGGGATGTGAAGGATAAACAAAGGAGGAGGCTGCAATGCTTGGTAAGAAATGTACGCATTATCCTGTCCATGTAACTGTAACTCCTCTGTACAGTATGTTCACAAATAAAATTAAATTAAATTTAAAAAAAAATCTCATTTCCCTCTCTGGTCAAATGCATCAAAAACTCTGTTCCCAGGACCACCTCTGCCTCTGCTTCACATGACCCCTCTTGGGCCTCCACGTCCTCTCAGTGGCCTGTCTCGATCAAACCTGTCCACTGGTCTAGGAAAAGATGACAATGCAATAAGATAAGAGAACCCAAGCCTCTTCCTGTGTTTGGCCACATCCAGTCTCCTGGATGGTGTGGTACACCCTCAGGCTCTGGTGTGTAATCACCTGCCCACTTTCCCTTCTGCCCATAGACCTGCTTTCTGAGAACCTACTTTTTTCTACTAGAGTATAATTTCCTAAGATGTAGTTCTAAAGGACTACATCTTTTTAATCATTTTAACCCTTGTTTATTGACTTTTTTTATTTGTAAAAGCTTTTCAAAACATTTGCCATAAAATCAAATTATTTATTTAAAAGAGATCCTGCCCAGGCACCAGTGGCTCACACCTGTAATCCTAGCTACTCAGGAGGCTGAGATCTGAGGAGCATAGTTCAAAGCCAGCCCAGAGAGGAAAGTCTATGAGACACTATCTCCAATGAACGACCAGAAAACTGGAAGTAGGCTGTGGCTCAAAATGGTAGAGCACTAGCCTTGAACAAAGAAGCTCACAGAGAGGGTCCAAACCCTGAGTTCAAGCCCCATGACTGACCAAAACAAAAAGGGATCATGAAATCAAGAAATTCAGAGCATTAATAGCTTCAATACTTGCACCAGTAACATTATACTACCATTTTCTCATGGCTAAGAAAAGCCATGCTTTCCACAATAGAATAAAAAAAAAAGATCCCATTTACAAGTTTTCTTTTCTTGAAAAGAAATGCCAAAGTACTGATGATTAATTTTGTTTTTCATATAAAACTCTATTCTAAATAAATTCTCTACATTGGCTTTTCTACCCTCTAACAAATCCAAACCAATTTTAAAACAGAAATATTTTTTTCTGATTTTAAATTCTATTCTTTTCCAGTTTTCTTTATTAGCATTTAATATAATTTTGAGAAAAAAGAAATTATTTTTAACATATCAAAATCCCTTATGGAAATTGGACTGGATATAGAAATACAGAAAAAATCATATCACATTATGAATTGCTAGAATATAGTCCAAAGGATAATAATTTTTTAAATAGTTTTAATTGAGATTAAGTGATTAAATAAAATTCACAAATTTCACACTATTGTGGAATAATAATATTTAGTTAAAATCATATACACATTTTAACCTTCACAATGCAAAATTGTCATTATCATGGTCTAAAAAGTTTGTGAATTCTATAAGCTTTGACAATACAACCATTTCTTCCAAATCGGGTGATATGTACCTTTCTTTCCTTTTGTTTAGTGTAAGCTAGTCCCTCTTTCCCTCTCATTCCCTCCTTCCCATTGCTGCCCTTGAGTTGCTTAGTTCATTTTCATCAATGTCAGGTGTAGCTGATGGGCCCGCTATCGTATATATTCCCATTACCCTCTGATTCTGTGTCCTCCTCGTAGCTTCCCTCAGATGTGCACATATATATGGCATATATATATAATATATATATGATCAAGAACATGGAGTCATTTAGAAATGATATGACAAATTAAGTAGAGGTCCGTTGTTTCTTGAGTCCTGTTTATTTTGTTATATCCTTGCATTTTGGATTTAACATCCATATATCAGGGAGCCATTTGCAATTTGTCTCTTTGATCTTGGCTTACCCTGTTCGAAATTATTTGTTCTAATTCTATCCATTTCCCTGTGAATGCCATTATTTTGTCCTTTCTAATGGCTGCATATTTCATTGTATATAGGTACTACAATTTTTTGATCCATTCACCTGTAGTGGGGCATCTGAGTTGTTTCCATATCTTGGCTATTGTGAACAGTGCTGCAATAAACATGGAGGAGCAAGTGTCCTTGTATCCTGGTTCTTGTTGCTCAGGGTAGATGCCTAGGAGTGGTATGGCTGGGTCATATGGGAGGTCTATATTTAGCTTTCTTAGGACCCTCCAGACTGCTTTCCAAAGTGGTTGTATTAGTGTACATTCCCACCAGTAATGCAGTAGGGTTCTTCTTTCTCCATATCCCCACCAGCATTTGTCGTTGACTGAATTTAGGATGTAGGCCATTCTAATTAGGGTAAGGTGGTGAACATTTCCTCATTTGTTTCTTTGCCATTTTTATCTCTTCTGAGAAGTCTCTCTTTAGCTGCTTTCCCATTTAATCATTGGTTAGATTTGGGAGGGGATAGTTTCTTAAGTTCCCTGTATACAATGAATACTTTCTCTGATATATTGCTGGTAAATAATTTTTTCCCAATTAGTTGGCTGTCTTTCTAGTTTGGTTGCTATTTCTTTATCTATGCAGAAACTTTTTATTTTAAGGTAGTCCCATTTGTCAAGTATCTCTCCAATTGTTGTGATCCTGAGAATCTGTTCAGGAAGTTCCTACCTGTGCCTGCAAGTACAATTGCCTCTCTTACTCTGTCCTACAGTCCATTTTGAGTTGATGCTAGTGCATGCAGACAGGTTAGGGTCTACTTTTAGTTTTCTGCATGTGTCCACCCAGTTTTTCTAGCACCAATAGTTTTCCACAGTATACCTTTGGCTCCTTTGTCAGATATCAGCTGACTGTAGGTATGTGATTTTAATTTTCTAATCTATTCCATTGGTCTTCGGGTCTGTTTCTTTGCCAGTACTAAGCTGTCTTTGTTATTATGGCTCTGTAGTAGAGCATGAAATCTGGTATCGTGATCTGTCCTGTTTTGTTTCTTTTACCTGTAATTGCTTTGGCTATTCTAGGTCTTTTGTAAAACAGAAATCTTAAAAAAAAATTCTACCCAAAACTTGAACAGCAAATACATATATGGAAAGTTACATCAGGAAAAATCAGTCCTACATTTATAGAAATCTAGATCAGATAACAACAAAACACCAAAGTCTTCTCAAATACATTAATGATAGAAACAAGCCTAAAAACACCCTGTGTTCTGGTACACTGTAATGCTTGAAAACAGTATCTATTCCATATACCTTTTCCCCTTTCCTTTTTTAAAAAATTTTTGTTGTTCTTTTGGGTTTACTTTTTTTTGAAACGTGGTCTTCCTAATCTAACCCAGGATATGAACTTGAAATTATCTTGCTTCAGCCTCATAATTACTAGGACAACAGGTGTAAACCACCATACCAGGTCTTCTGTATTTTAAAACCTGATAAAAATTAGATAATCTTGAACTCACGAAGTTTAATATTTGACAAACTCAAACACAAAAGGCAGAAAAATAACAAATGGATCAAGGATCCTGAGCTGGGTGCCAGTGGCTTACACCTGTAATCCTAGCTACTCAGGAGGCTGAGATCTGAGACTTGCAGTTCAAAATCAGCCTGCTCAGGAAAGTCCATGAGACACTTATTTCCAATTAACCACCAGAAAACTAGAGGTGGTGCTGTTGCTCAATGTAGTACAGCACTAGCCTTGGGCAGAAAAGCTCAGGAACAGCTGTGCCCAGAACAATTTCAAGGCCCAAGACAAGAAAAAAAAAGTGATATTTCCCTACATATTTGTCACATGACTCATTGACAGGACACCACTTCTGGTGCTCCTACCAAATGTAAATGGCAGTGTTCCTCCAGGAAAAAAAAAATCAGACAAACACAAACCATGGTGTGTGCTACAAAAAGAACTGGTCTACACTCTATTCCTGATTAAAGAAGGTAGAGCACTTCATGAAATTTGAATGCAAATTGGATAATTTAGTTAACAGTGCTATATTAATATTAACAATTGTGTCATGGTTTTTGACGAATAAATAAAGTATTTAGAGATGAAGAAACATACACATCGTACTTTCAAATGACAAAGAGAAAAGTATGTATGTAGAAAAGGAGAGAATGATAAAGCAAATATATGAACAAGTTGATATTTAGGGAATCCAGATGAAGAGTATAAAAGAATATTTTATATAATTCTTGCAATATTTTTTTATTGTAAAGATACTATACAGAGGGTTACAGTTACATGAGTGAGGTAATGAGTACACTTCCTCTTGAACATTGTTACCCTCTCCATTGTTTTCCCCCTACCATCCCCTCCCTCCTTCCCTTCCCCGAGGTTCTTTTTTTTTTTTTTTTTTTTTTTGATTGTGATTAAGTGATTACATAATATCAAAGTCACAAGTTCATTCTAACTTTCCTGGAGCAAATTGTCTATCACAGTCTGTAATATATAACAGTGTTCACATGTTATATACCATATTTGTGATCAGCAGCGTGGGGATATTTAGTAGTGGTTCAACCAGATGAGTGGGAGTTCTTTGTTTCTTAAATCCTGTTAGTTTTGTCGTATCACATAACATTTTGGATTTAGCATCCACTTATCAGGGAGACCATGTACCGTTTGTCTCTTCGTTCTTGGCTTACCTCGCTCAACATGATTCCTTCTAGCTCCATCCATTTCCCTGCAAATGCCATTATTTTGTCCTTTCTAATGGCTTCATAATATTCCATTGTGTATAGATACCACAATTTTTGGATCCATTCATCTGTGGTGGGGCATCTAGGTTGTTTCCATATCCTAGCTATTGCGAACAGTGCTGCAATAAACATGGAGGTGCACGTGTCCTTGTATAATGGTTCCTGTTGTTCAGGGTAGATGCCTAGAAGTGGTATGACTGGGTCGTAAGGGAGGTCAATCTTTAGCTTTATAAGGACCCTCCAGACTGCTTTCCAAAGTGGTTGTATAAGTGTACATTCCCACCAGCAGTGTAATAGGGTTTCTCTTTCTCCACATCCCCTCCAGCATTTGTCGTTGGCTGATTGGTGGATGTGGGACATTCTGACTGGGGTAAGGTGGTATCTCAGGGTTGTCTTTATTTGCATTTCCTTCACCAGCAGGGATGATGAACATTTCCTCATGTGTTTCTTTGCCATTTTTATTTCTTCATTTGAGAAGTCCCTCTTTAGTTCCCTTGCCCACTTAGTAATTGGTTTGTTAGGTTTGGGAGGGATTAGTTTCTTGAGCTCCCTGTTTATACAGGATGTTAACCCCTTGTCTGATATATTGCTGGTAAATATTTTTTCCCAATTCATTGGTTGTCTTTCTAGCTTAGTTGCGATAGATTTAGCTGTGCAGAAGCTTTTTATTTTAAGGTAGTCCCATTTGTCGAGTCTCTCTCCAACTTGTTGTGACCCTGAGACTTTGTTCAGGAAGTTCCTTCATGTGCCTATTAGTTCAAGTGTCTCTCCTACTCTGTCCTGAAGTAGTTTCAGAGATTCAGGTTTAATGTTAAGGTCTTTAATCCATTTTGAGTTGATGTTGGTGCATGGTGATAGGCTGGGGTCCACTTTTAGCCAAATTTATTTTCTTGTTTTGTTTTGTTTTTGTGGTCATTGTACTTGAACTCATGGCCTGAGTGTTGTCCCTGTGCATTTTCGCTCAAGGTTGGTGCTCTACCACTTAGCTACAGTGCCACTTCCAGGTTTGTGGTAGTTTGTTGGAGATAAAGAGTCTCAAGGACTCTGTCCTCCACACACTGATTTCTAACTGCAATCCTCAGATTTCACATTCCTGAATTGGTAGGATTAGAAGCCTGATCCACCAATGCCGGGCTAGCACCTCAGTATTTTCACCACTGCTCATTGGAAGATTTCAATTCTTTTTCCTCCAGAACACTTGCCAAGCACAGTTCTCTCTGGATGGCAAACAAGCAAATACTGAGGCACCCTACACCTGTAAATCCTAGCTACTGAAAAGTCTGAGATATGAGGGTAGTGGTTCAAGGCCAGCCCAGTCAGGAAAATCTGGGAGACTTTTACTCCCAATTAACCACAAAAAAATGCCATATGTTAAGTTGTGGCTCAAGAAGTAGAGCTCTACCTTAACCAAATACCTCAGGGATAGACCTCAGGCCCTGAGTTCAAGGCCCAAGACCAGTGCACATGCACACACACACAACTTAATAACAACGTTCTCAAACCTAGCAAGGTGCCATCCTAATCCCTTAATGTCATGCTTTGTTATGATAACTGGAAAAGTCTAACCTCTGGCATGGGCTGCAGTCCATGCTGGTAAACAGCATCTGAAAATAGTAATTGGCTCACAGCCAGTCAGACCAACCCAGACGGGAAGCAGGAGTGACGTGGTGCAGGCATATGGCCCCTACTCCTCTATTCACCTAAACTGGAATCAGAGTGATGTGACACAGGCAAGCAGTCCCCACTCACCCAGACCGGATGCCAGAGTGAGGAGCCAAGGGCACCAAGCCCAGACTTATCCAACCAGGAAGCAGTAGTGAGGTGATGCAGGGACATGGCTCCTACCCACCCACACCAGAGGCAGTGGTGAGGTGACACAGGCACCACGGCTTCTACTCCCCAACTCACACAGACCAGAAGCAGGAGTGAGATGACACATGCACATGCCCCCCACTCATCTAGAGTGGAAGCAGGAGAGAGTGAAATGGGCATGCAGCCCACAGTCACCCAGACCAGAAGTGGGAGTGAGGTGGTGCAGGCACACGGCTCCTACCCACCCAGACCAGAAGCAGGAGTGAGGTGACAGGGGCACAGGGACCCACTTACCTTCCCCCAAACTGGAAACAGGAGTGAGGTGACACAGCATGCGGCCCCTACTTATCTAGCCAGGAAGCAGAAGTGAGTTGATGGTCTCATGCTACACCAGAGGCATGATCCTAGCATTCCGGGCAGCCCCCTTCTCTCCTGGCCTTTGTGAAGGGCTGCTAGGTTCCATGATGCACTCCGGATGTCAAGGGGCTGGAGCCAAGGTTGCTGCTGCCCTCCCTCAACTGTTACTGCACCTGTTGCAGCTATGGTAGCAAATTTAATAAGTTCTAATTCACAGACCATATACTATGAACTATTAGTGTCTTCAGGTGCCATGTTCCACTTGCTAGTCACTTAATTTTATAGTTGCCAATGTCTTAAGTGTTCACTGACTTGTAAATATGCTGGAATGGAAATCCTAATATCACTGATGTCTTTTAATTTCTAGGAATGATGATTTTGAAATGACCCTTTCTGAAGAGAAGAGGAGGGAACATAGACCCAACTGTTGAAGTGTGTCTTTGGGTGACACTATTGGCCCAAGAATGAGGCAACACATCTGGTATCCAGTTGTTTTGGTGTTAGTCTTTGCGTCATGTTTTCTGTTTGGCCTTGGAGAGTCTTAGGCTTCTCTTTGTAGAAACAGAAGATGGGAAAGTAATTGCCAAGGCTTATATATTCAGGAGCCATTTACTTTCTGCCCTTCTGAAATGGCATCTCACTACATAGCCAAAATGGCCTTGAACTTATACTGCTTCTGCTTCAGCCTCCCAAGTGATGGAACTACAGGCTTACCATACCATGCCCAGCTATCTCTCATGGACCATTTGAAATAGAAAAATCATGACATGTGTGCTATATCTACTAAGAGACTTGTGCAAAGATCAAATAATATACAACCCAGTTGTTAAGAATATAGACTCATATTAAACTGAATTTCAAATTCAATTTTGGTTTCTTACCTGCTTTTGGTTAAAGAGGTAGACACTATATCACTGAGCTTTATTCACTTGTACAGAAATGTGAATGGTGCCAGGGACAGGTGGCTCATGCCTATAATCTTACTTAGGAGGCTTAGATGTAAGGCTTGTGTTTCGGCAGAAAAGTCCCCATTAGGACAAGAGCCAAACTGATGAGCCAGATACTCTTCTGAAAAATGGTTTAATATGGTAGATTGTTTCCCACATGTCAGTTTGTCATTCTGCTTCTAGTCAGAAAATTTATAAGGTTCAGAGAAGGATTCAAGCTCTCTGTTAAACCATACTGTAGCCATTTTGATTTTTATTAAAGGAATAATGAATTTAAACATTGGTAGCTCATGCCTATAATCCTTGCTGCTTAGGAGGCTGAGATCTGAGGAACATGATTTCAGGCCAGCCCAAGCAGGAAAGTCCATGAGACTTGTCTCCAATTAAGCAGTGATAAACCCAGAAGAAGAGGTATGGCTTAATAGAGTATTATTCCTAAAGAAAAATCTCTATTTAAGCTGCCCTAAAACTTCAGGTCATATGTTGGGACATTGCCACCTACAATGCTGCTGGACCCTGCCTTCCTTTGGTGGGTTTGCCTGGAGCCTGGCTTTCACTCCTGTGGATATAGGCTGTTTAGCCCTCAACCTTGGGGGTGGCATGATCCGTGTATGGAATATACTGCCCAGACAAACAACTATGATGTAAGCAATGACTGACAAGGTGTTAAGTCCAAAGTTACAATGGTAAGGATGTATTCTGTTTAGCTTTTTCCTTTAGTTAATTGCTTTTTTGTTGTTGTAAAGATACTATACAGAGGGTTACAGTTACATGAGTGAGGTAATGAGTACACTTCCTCTTGAACATTGTTACCCCCTCCATAGTTTTCCCCCTACCATCCCCTCCCTCCCTCCTTTCCCCGAGGTTCTTTTTTTTTTGATTGTGATTAAGTGATTACATAATTTCCAGAATTTCACAGTATTGTGGAATAATGATGCTCATTTAAAGTCACAAGTCATTCTGACTTTCCTGGAGCAAATTGTCTATCACAGTCTGTAACATATAACGGTGTAGTTAATTGCTTTTTAAAGTTTATACGCTTATTTAATGTACTCTAGGAAATCAAAAGTTAATATTTGGGATTTTTGGTGCAATTTGCAATTAGGCAAGTAAGAGCACCCATTGTCCCCAAATTCAACATTTAAAATTATTAAAACTTTGTTCAGATGTTTTAGTCATCAGAAATTTGAGCCAGGGATGTAATGCTTGCTGCTGGGTCTTCACTGATACAGAGAGGATTATGATTTGATGTTAGCCCAGGAAAAACATTAAAAATATTGGATCTCAATCAACATCTGAACCCAATGCATTGTGCTTCTTAGGTAAAAAGAAGGATTGTCGTCCATACCGGCCTGATCACAGACATAAAACCCTACCACAAAAATAGCTAAGCCAAGCCGGGCGCAGGTGGCACATGCCTGTAATCTTAGCTACACAGGCTCAAACAGTAGAGCCCTTGCCTTGAGCTGAAGAGCTCTGGGACAACACCCAGGCACAGAGTTCAAGTCACATAACCAACAAAAGAAAAATGAGGGCTGGGAAGGTAGCTCAGTGGTAGAGCGCTTGTCTTGCATGCCTGAGGGCCTGGGTTCGATTCCTCAGCACCACATAAGTAAAAAGAAAAAAGCCGGAAGTGGCGATGTGGTTCAAGTGGTAGAATGCTAGCCTTGAGCTGAAGAGCTGAAGGACAGTGCCCAGGCCGAAAGTTCAGGCCCCATGACTGGACCGCCCTCCAAAAAGAAAGAAAGAAAGAAAAATGACTAAAGCCAAAAAAAGCACATGTATGGATCATCTAGTAGAGTACCTACCTAAAATGCATGAAGCCCTGAGTTTAAGTTCCAGGATAGAAAGGGGGAAAGGATGTGAAGGAATAGAAGGAAGAAAAGAAGGAAGGGAGGAGTTATTCTGTATATTGTACTTGCTTAGCTATTTCATTAAGGTGGCTTCTCATTCCTTTTTCTTTTCTTTTTTTTTTTGTTCGGTTGTGGGGCTTGAACCCAGTTTCTGGATCCTGTCCTTGATCTTTTTGCTCAAGGCTAGTGTTCTACCGCTTTGAGTTACATTGTAACTGATGGTTTTCAGTGGTTAATTGGAAATAAGAATCTCATAGATTTTCCTTCCTAGGCTCGTGTTGAACCTTGATCCTCAGATTTCAGCCTTCTGACTCGCTAGAATTACAGGTATGAGCCATTGGCTCTGGTTACTCATTTGTTTTCTTTCTATTTGTAAGTCATGGGACTTGAACTCTGGGTGCTGTCCCTGAGCTCTTCAGCTCAAGTGAAGTGCTCTACCACTTGAGCCAGAGCCCACTTCTGGTTTTCTGGTGGTTAATTGAAGATAAGAATCTCCTGAGCTTTCCTACCTGGGCTGGCTTTGAACTGCAATCCTCAGATCTCAGCCTCTTGAGTAGTTAGGATTACATGTGTAAGCCACCTGCACCCAACTTCCTCATTTATTTTCTCATGGTGAGTTGTAGCTGATTTCTCTACTCCTTGTAGTTCCTAGAAACTACAAAGTAAGCCTAGAGGTACCTCATCCTTTACAGTATCCTTAGGACCAAGTGACTGCTGAGTGCAGGAAAGGAGACGAGGGCAGTATAAAATACAATGCTATTTATCTATCTATCCATCCATCTACCTATCTATCTATCCAGAAAAGAGCACTAACACAGTCCCCCACTACGACAAATTATGCAGTCGAATTTCCCACATTTGGGGAAATCGCGGTGTCAGCACATCTGGAGTGCAATAGATAAGCCTTGCCCTGGGAAAACCACCTTCGTGATCATGGTATCTCCCCTGCCAGGTAAGTGACAATGATGACTTGGTATTTAAAAAACTAACAAATACATGAGAGTAGTTCACTTTTGTAATCCTAGCTACTCAGAATGCTGAAATCTGAGGATTAAGCTTTAAATACTAGATAAATTTTGCTGAATTTTGCTTAAAGCTCCTTTGGTGTTTTTAATTGTAGGTTCATTTATTTTCTTGTTTTACTGTTTCTTACTGTGACTACCAAAAAGGTGAGTGACTTCCGTTGCTTGTATTCCTGGATTACTTTGGAGGTGCTCTAAGACTTCATTAGAGGCCAGACTTGTTCTACTCAGTTGGGTAGCCAGCCACAAAGCTGTAAGTGACAATTCTTACAGTAAGCAAAATTGAATAAAATTAAAAATTCAGACACACAGTTACACTAGCCATATTTCAAATAAAAATAGAATTCAAATTTCAGTGAATGTTAGTAAAGTTTTAATGCATTCATTCTATCTGTGTCCTCTGTCACACTGCCACAGAAGAATGTAATACTTACGGCATATCATGTGGCTCCCAAGGCCTGGACGTACTTTGTTCCTTTACAGAAAATGTTTGCCTGACCATGTACCCTAATGAATATCATTTATTATGCAGAGCTACCCTCTTTTCTATATGCAGTTATTTCTCCCTCTCCTTTTCTCCCTTCCTCTCTCTTCCCTCACCCAATCTCTCCCTTTCCTTGTTTTAGGGATCAAAACTCATGCATGGTAAGCTGCTAAGCTGAATCCCAGCCCTGTGTATGATTTTGTGTTTGGTGAGGGGGTACTTTTTCAGGGCTTGAACTTTGGCCCTGGACACTATCTCAACTCCTCTTTCTTTCTTTCATTTTGTCAGTCATGGGGCCTGAACACTGAAATCTGGGCCTGGTCACTGTCCTTCAGCTCTTTAGATGAAGAATAGTGCTTTACCATTTGACCCACAGCACCACTTCTGGCTTTTTCCTACTTATGTGGTGATGAGTAATCAAACTCAGGGCCTCACGAATGCAAGACAATCACTCTACCGCTAAGCAAACTTCCCAGCCCTCATTCTATTTTAAAAATAAAGAAAATTCAAAACATGCCTTTTATGAATCCTCATCCAATTTATTAAAACATATTGTATGTTCTTTAAGCTGTTTTTAAAATGTTTTAGTGTAAAAATATTGTACAGAAGTTTTACAGTTACTTGAGTAAAGTAGTGAGTACAATTCCTAGCGAGCATTGTCACCACCTCCTTTCTTTTCCCCAAACATCCCTTCCTTCCCCACCTTCCCAACACCTCCCACCCCCCACCAATGTTGTAAAGTTTGTTTACAACACAGTATTTTGTACATCTCATTGTTACAATGGGTTAAACTGTATCCTTATTTAAGTATCTTGTTATGTACATACAAGACGCAGGTCACCAGAAACAAATACAGTGAAAACAGGAGTAATACCCTGGAGGAAGAACATACCAGAGAAACAAAAAAAAATCACATAGTACATTATAAATATGTTAAAAACAATAGCAAGGAAGAAAAAAGCACTGGAACTCCGGTATTGGGGTTTATTTCACTTAACATCATCCTATATGGTCATATGTACATAGCTTTTGATCTTTCCTTCTTGTCTAGACATATACTAGTTATTGCAAAAAAGGGAAACTATAGGACCTACGTTTTTTGGGGTCTGGCCTACTTCACTTAATATAATATTTTCCAAGTCTTTCTATTTCCTAACAAGTGGGGTGAGGTAATTCTGATGGAGGCATAGAATTCTATTTTTTATATATATATATATATATAAAATATATATATTATATATATATAATATATATATACACACACACACACACATATGTATATATATATGTGTGTGTGTATATGTATGTATGTATACATATATATATACATATATAAATATATCACATTTTCTTGATCCATTCATCTACTGAGGGACATCTGGGTTGGTTCCATATCTTAGCTATGGTAAATAATGCTGCAATAAACAGTTGTGCTGGTAGCTTTAATATAGCCTTGTTTGTGATCATTTGGGTAAATGCCCAAAAGTGGGATTGTTGGGTCATAGGGAAGCTCTATGTCGAGTCTTTTGAAGACTATCCATACTGCTTTCCAAAGTGGATGAACAAGTTTACACTCCCACCAACAGTGCAGTAAGGTTCCTTTTTGACCACATCCCCTCCAGCATCTGTTATTATTAGAGTTCTTGATTATAGCCATTTTAACTGGGATGAGGTGGAATCTCAACATTGTCTTGATTTTCATTTCTTTTATGGCTAGAGAAGTTGAGGATTCCTTCATGTGTCTATTGGCCATTCTTAGTTCCTCTTCAGAGACCTTTCTCTTAAAGTCTTTAGCCCACTTATTTATGGGGCAGTTGTTTCTTTGAAGATTTGTTCTTGGGGAATTTAAGTTTTTGAGTTCTAAATATGTTTTAGATATGAGACCCTTGTCCATTGTATGGCTAGTGAAGATCTTCTCCCAGTACTTGGGCTTTCTATTGATCTTGCTAGCTATGTCCTTTGCCATGCAGAAGCTCTGCAGTTTCATGCAATCCCATTTGTCCAACCTTTCTATGATTTGATGTGTTTCTGGGTCTTTATTAAGAAACTTTCAGCATGTGCCAAGGAACCTAGAGGTTCTCCTCTTCCTTCCTGTATTGTTTTCAGGCTATCTGCTTTGACTCCAAGGTCTTTGATCCATTTGGAGTTGATTCTGTTGCAGGGTGCTATATAAGGATCTAGTTTTAGTTTTCTACAGGTGTGAAACATAGTACATGTTTTATAAGTCTTTGTCCATCTCTCTAGAGCCCTCCACAAGTTTATATGTATTTGTAGCTTGGGCAGGGAAATAAGATTTAAATCAGGACAGTAGGAGGCTATGGTTTATGAGGCTCATTTGAAAACCTTTTGGAAGGAATATTGACTTTTTCTATCTGATGTCCTACAGATGACAATCTTGGTACAGGTATTGAGTAGACTGTCATAGGATAGGAAGCTTGTAATGATTTCTCCTGACTTTCCCAAGGGGACAAGGAAGGTGAAGTAGCCATGGGCATGAATCTGTAGGGGTATTGCAATTTATTTGTATTGACTGTATTTCTAATTACTGATGCCACAGGCCAGTTGGTGAAAGTTTTTTTTTTCTTTCATACTTTAGTTATAACTAGTTATTTTTCATTTTTTAAATTTTATTTTATTGTAAAGAGTCTATAGAGGGGCTAGAGTTACATAAATAAGGCAATGAGTACATTTCTGGTCAAGCATTGTTACCCCTTCCCTTGTTTTTCTTCCATTATCCCTTACCTCCTCCACCTCCCGCAATCTTCCCCTCCCGACCCGAAGTTGTAAAGTTCATTTCCAACATACTGTCTTATGGCTATCATTGTTGCAACACGTCATCCTGTGTCCTTGTTTTAGCGTTTTTAATTTCCCTTCCCCTCCCAAAATTAGAAAAATATATATACAAGATGCAGGGTATGAAAGTCAAGTACAGTGACAAAAGGGAATATACCATAGGGGGAATAATATACAAAGAAAACCAAACACTTACATAACATATCTAAAACAACAACAACAACAAATGAGCCCCAAGATATAGTAATTTGTTTTTATAGGATATTTAGTCTAAAACTCCCTAGACATCTTAAGTTTGGACTATTTCTTTTTTCTGCCAGTCCTGTGGTTTGAACTTAGGGCATTCTACCGCTTGAGCACCAGAGCAACACTTTGAGCTTTTTCTGAGTAGTATATCTTATATACAGTGTCATAACTTTCCAGCCTAGGAAGGTTTCAAATAATGATCCTTAGTTATCAGCTTCCTGAGTAGGCGTACAAGTATGAGCCACCAGCACCTGGCTTGAATAATCCCATAGTTTTAACTACAGCTGTTTTCATATCCCCTACCAACAATGCTTTCTGATACTTTTTAAAGTTATCTCTAAATAGCTTAGGAAGGAGTTGTTTGATCATTGTTTAATCATTTTTTTCACTTTCATCTGTATATACTAGTTGCACACACTGAGAGGTTTGATGGAGTTACTTCCACACACTCATATGATATACCTGCTCACATTCATCCTGACTTCCCAGTGCCCATCCTGACTTCCCAGTGCCCAGCCCTTGAATTCAAGGCCCAGAGCCACTGTGCACATGAAGACACACATAAACACACACACACAGCAGAGCAATTAGCAAAGGTTATACTGTGGATCAGGAACTGCAAGGAAACATGAGAAGGTAGGTTGTCTTTTCCCAGTTTCTCTGTCTTCCTCCATTCTCTGCTTTTCCTCAGAACAACTCAAGCCCTCCACACTTCACTTCTGTTTGTTTTGAACACCCTGAGCCTGGCTTCCAATATGCCATTCATAGGGAGCTGCCCTTGCCTGGATAGATGGTCCTCAAAGTAAGCAGAGTGTCTCAGGTTATATTTTATTTTTCCATTTGGAGTGTGAATGCAGGCCCCGAGACCATAAGCAGCATCTTGAAGTGTATGGACAGCTGTATTGAGCAACAAGACTCACCTCAGAAAACAAGCAGAGGAAGTGGGATGCAAAATACACAACCTGAATCAATAGATATAGGTTACTGAGAGTCAATTTCCACATTAATGGAGTGAATAAAAGGGTGAGTCCATTTGAAGAGAGCTCTCCAACAATTTTATGGGACTCCATGGACAAGCCTGGCAGGAAGACACGTGCGTGTGTGTGTGTGTGTGTGTGTGTGTGTGTGTGTGTGTGTGTGTGTGCCTGAAGGCTGGGCAGGGGCTCAGGCTCAGGCTGAGTGCAGCCTCCCCTTATGCCTTTTTTGCTTCTCTACCACTTCATCCACAGCTCCACTTCTGGCTTTTTTGGTAGTTGATTGGAGATGAGATTCTGACGGACTCTCCTACCAAGGCAGGCTTCGACTGTGATATTCAAATCCCAGACTCATGAGTAGCTAGTATTAAAGAAGTGAGGCACTGGAACCTGTCAGGAATACTCTTAAATACCAGAGCTATTCTTAGGGAGACAGGAAACACCTCAGTCCAAAAGATGGTGTTGTTTTCATGTTTTAAAAGAAAAAATGCACTCAATACTAAAGTATGAAGTAATATTGAAGGAAAGAAGACAGCAAATATTCATAAATCTGGGGTTGTGAAAGCCCATTGGACATAAGTCTTTCATATAGGAATCAAAATAATATCTAAGTGGCAACATTGAGACTCACCCATGTGGTCACGTGAACTGGTTAAAGACCTATTCTCACACTGACATACCTTCAAAAGTCTGGGATTCTTCTCTGTGGAAGATGTTTCCCAGTCACACTTGTAAGTCTCTTAGTTCTGTTTTTCACACTTCTCATCCTCATTCTTTGTATTCACCAAGTATCTTCTCCATTGCTACTCCAGAAGATGCTTTCAATGTCACTGTAAGGATTCATCTAGTAAGAGAAACATGTTTGAAGAACTTTAATACCTATATTAATAATATCATTACTAATAAAGAGTAATATTCAAGAACTACTTTAAGATAAATAAAACATGATTTGGAACACTTATGTAGGTTGAATGTTAAATCTGATAACACACATATATTCCTAGGCCATTACAAATCTGTAGGTACTGCAATCTTACAATACATATGTTTTTAGAAAGAAAAAGTGTTGATAATATAAGCAACTCAGTAGTTGTTGAATAAGACAAATACAGTGAAGACTTCTGTTGAGCTAGTACACACTGTTTCTTGCTCTGAAAGCATCACCTATCTGTTCTGAGAGCCAGTCAGGCTTAAGTAGGACACATGCTTCCAGATGAGAGACCTGCCTGGCATTCACTGCCTAGGTCCATTCAGGCCCACAGCCCTATAGGCAATATAGAACAATCTTCAGAAGAGTCATCCTGTCTTTAAATCTCAAGCTTCTAATCCTAACTCATCAGCAGACTGATGTCTGAGGATTGTACTTCAAAGTCACCCTGGGCAGCAAAGTCTGGAAGACTCATCTCCAATTAACCACAAAAAACCCACAGTGGGAGAGATAAACTTAGAGCAAGGGAAGGGTTGTAATTGTCTCCCAAAAATGTATTCATTACCTGACAACTGTTTAATTTCACTGGCTTAACTGTTACCCCTCTGAACATCATATTCCTATTAATATTTTTTTAAGAAAACGAAAGATGAGGCTGGGAAGGTGGCTCAGTGGTAGAGTGCTTGCCTTGCATGCATAAGGCCCTGGATTCAATTCCTCAGTACCACATAAGATGAAAGAAAGCTGGAAGACATGCTGTGGCTCAAGTGGTACAGCACTAGCCTTGATCTGAAGAGATGAGGGACAGTGCCCAAGTCCAGAATTCCGGCCCATAACTGACAAAAAATAAAGAAAAGGAAATAAAAAAGGAAGATGGTTGCTGCCAGACTCAGTGGTCAAGCCTGTAATCCTAGCTATTCATGAGGCTGAGGATCAGTGATTGAAGCCAACTTGGGTAGGAAAGCCTGTATGACTTTTATCTCCAATTATGTACAAAAAAAATCTAGAAGTAGAGTTGTGGCTCCACTGGTAAAGCAGTAGCCTTGAGGGAAAAAAACATAAACTTCAGGGATAGTGTCCATTTTCTGAGTGCAAACCCCAGAATGGCACAGACTAAAAGAAGGAAAGACACTATGAACTTGGTTTATCTGTACCTGAGATGTCTTTGTTATAGATGATTATGGACTGAAACTCTGACCAGGGCATACTAGGTCTGGCATTTTTTCTGCACAGGCTGTGTGCACAACCATCTTAACTCCTTCGCTATTCTATAGTTGCAGGTTGCATTGTCTTCTCACCGTGGAAGAGGTCCAGTATTTACTTTCCCTAGGGTACCTGCTTTCTTGTCCTCTGCTCTTTACTCATGGACAGCAGCATTTTAACTGAATTTGCGAGAAGTGGGTGAGATGGTGGTGATAATGCCCAAGACCAGGTGAGCATTTTGGTGATGACTGGGCATGGTGTGTCATTTTTATCAATATGCTGAGGGGCCGTGGACATGAAGAGGAGGCCTCAATGCCTCCTGGGGTCATTCAGACTACACGGATATAAGCCAGTTAATCTTCCTCTCACTTTCCCAGCATGGAGTTATGGGCCCTGCCGGTCAGGGAACTCATGTCCAAGTATGGACAGCTAGCCACACAACATCCAGTTGTGATCTCTACATTGTTACTGCATTGCGAGCAGTGCAGCACAAATCACATACAGCATGCCTAAATCATTGAAGGGATGGGAAAGTGGTTCTATATTATATGGACCAAGCCAGACAGAGAACACCATACAAGTTCCTTTCAGAGACCCCACTTCTGTTCAATGGCCAAGAGAACATACAGGAAAACCTCCAGAAGGAGGAGCTATGTTCCTAACCTGGACCCTTCACTGCATGATTTCCCAAAGCTTATGGACACAATGAAACTAAATCTCTCCAAGATCAGGCACGAAGTCTCTCAGAGACCATTGCCCACATTTGTGAGGAGCGCATAGAAGGTAAAATGGCCTGTCAGGGAGGGGAATAGCCACAGAGTGTCTCCGTGAGGTCTCTGGCATCCAGTATTCAGATCATTTGGGAAAGGTTATGAAACTTATTTGGTATGGATAATGAATCATTGCAGCAGGTGGCACAGAGGATGGGAAACCGAGTTGGAGTACATGGGTCCCATCAAGTCCCAAGATGTGCAGATCTACCATCAAGAGAGCTGGACATTGTGTTGGATATGTTACATGACAGCCTTTGCTAATGCCAGGTCTTAGACACGTGTTATACTACAGCGACTCTGCTGTCTACTACCACAAATGCATGGAAGAGAGATAGAAACTTGATACAGTTGCTGACATCACCAAGATCATCCTAAGGAAGAACTTGATAGACATTATCATCTGATTGTGTGTGGGATCTGGGGTGGGGGTTTGTGTATGTGTGGACACTAGGAATTTGACTTTGGGCCTATACAGTGCCCCTGAGCCTCTTTTGCTCAAGGCTTGTACTATAGCTCTTAAGCCACAGCTCCACTTTCAGCTTTTTTGATATTTTATTGGAGTCTCACAAGTATTTACTTACAAGATAAACTTTAATTATGAGATGAAATGATTTTAAGGATGATATACTACTATGCAAATGCAATAAATAAAAATGGGAGGCAAAAAGACACTCTAAGGACTATGTAGGAGGTTTTATGAAAGCGATGAAATTATATCTAAAAAAAGTGTTATTAGTGACTAAAAGCAGCAGTGCTAATTTTTTTTGTCCTGGATAAAAGAATGCAGTCAGTTATTTCTGTTTAAATGTCTAATATTATTTTTCTTTTTTTACTGTTTGTAAACCATACTATTAATGTATATAGATGTAGGAGACTCAAGCTGAGCTGTTGAACCTGGAAAAGGTTTGAGAGGTTGGAACACCACCTCAATAGTACTCAGAAAGCTGAGAGCTGACCATGGAAAGGTTAAAAAACAGCTCTGTGAAGTAAGCCAGGCCTAAAGAAATATAGGTCCCATGGTTTCCCTTATTTGAAATAACTAGTATATATCTGAGACAAACAGAAACTGTCAGACAAGTTGATGTTAGGTGAAATGAACCCCAAGATAAGGATTCAAATGTTTTTTTTTTCTTTCTTGTGATTGTTTCCAACATATTTATAAAATGATTTCTTTGTTGCTTTGTATGTACCTCCCCCATGGTATTAGCCCTGTTTTCACTGTCTTTGATATTGGTATAATTTGTGGAAGGGAAGGGAAAAAACAAATTGTTTAAATAGGGATACAGGTGGACCCATTGCATCAATGAGATGTACAACATGGAATGTCGAAAAACGAACTTTACAACATTGGGGCGGTTGTAGAAGGGGCGGGGGGAGGGGTGGGAGATGGGAAGAGATGGGAAGGGAAAACAAAGGAGGAGGCAACAATGCTTGATAAGAAATGTACTCATTATCTTGCCCATGCAATTGTAACTCCTTTGTATGGTATTTTCACAATAAAAAAATCAATCAATCAATCAATATATAAATAGGGTTACAAGTGAACCCATTACAACAATGAAATGTATAAGATGTTATTTCGAAAAACGAACTTTACAACTTAGGTAGGGGGAGGGGAAAGGGGGGTTGAGAGGGGAAGGGATGGTAAGGGGAAACAAAGGAGGAGGCAACAATGCTTGATAAGAAATGTACTCACTATCTTGCCAATGTAATTGTAACTCCTCTGTATGGTATTTTCACAATTTTTAAAAAAAACAGCTCTGGAGAGGGTTAAGCTATTGGCTCCTTCCATAGTGCTTCAAAGGCCTTGAACCCTGGGAGGTAAAAGAATTGACAACTTAACCTAGGAAGCAAGATAGAATACACCAAATGTCTGGATGTTCTCTGGATTGCATTCTCCTTTCTCAAAACAAAAAGGGAACCAGTGTTTCTCACTCATTGTGGTGGCTCTGATTGCAATATAGAAGCTTCATTTTTGCTTATATCCATGGTAACCTTCCCAGTGTGAATTCAAACAAATATGATTGCTTGTGTGACCTGGGGCCCAGGTGCCAGTGAGCCTTGGGACTCCGGGTCCTGATTGATTTTTTTTCTTTTTCTCTATACCTGTTTGTGTATTTTCTAATTTTCTTCAGCTTGGTATCCCATTGCACTGCCTTGGGTTGCAATTAGCAACAAATACGAATATTCTTGAGTTGTAAAACATAAAAGACTTACAAACTTTCTTATCCCAGATGGCTTCAAACCACAATCCTCAGATCTAAGCCTTCTGAGTAGGATTACAAGCATGAGCCACTGGCAACCAGCATGCATCTGAAGACTTGATGTCAGTGAGATCTTTCTTGGGGAACGTCTGCACATCTCAGTCCTCCTCAGCTCTGTTCCTTCCTGTTGCCCAAACAGAGTCAAACACTTTTTTTTTTTTTTTTTTCGGTCGTGGGGCTTGAACTCTGGGCAAGGGCGCTGTCCCTCAGCTCTTCAGCTCAAGGCGAGCGCTCTACCACTTGAGCTACAGCGCCACTTCCGGTTTTCTGGTGGTTTATTGGAGATAGGAGTCTCACGGTTTCTCCTGCCCGGGCTGGCTTTGAACCGCAATTCTCAGATCTCAGCCTCCTGAGTAGCTAGGATTACAGGCGTGAGCCACCAGCGCCCGGCTAGAGTCAAACACTTTCACTCCTTTGTGTTCAAAATCCTTGAGGTTAGTGAACTGACTTGCCTGCCATGTACCTCCTTTCTGTAAATACAATAGTGGGTTTTACTCCTTACCATCGATTAATTAACTAAATTCACTTGGATCCACACAGAAGTGACATGTCCTTTTCTGGATTGCACACTGTACAACTATGTTTTACTTTATCTAATAAAGTTAACATAACTTACCTTGTTTGAGGGTTCTTAGTTTCCCATATTTCTTCCTTCTCATCTCTCTTTCCTTTGCACAGAGGAAAAAACCATTTGGAATTGTGAAGAGTGAGTTTTTAGTCATTCTCTGAAAAGCTTTGCCAATGGATCCTGATTTCCAAGTCATGAGCAACTGGCCTGTAAAGCCTTGTTCTTTAATCTCTCCTCAGCTGACACAAATGACCATATATATCTAAAAAAGGCTTTGGGAAATGAGTTAAGGTTATCAGTCAGGAATCCTTATTACCTGGTCACTGCGCATAAGTTGTTTTTGGTTTTTTGTTTTGTTTTTTTTTAATAGATCAAGCAGTGTGTACAATTTATTAGTACCAGAATTAGACATCCAAGTATTTTTTTAATTCAAGGCTAGCAGGTTCTCTTTATTTTTTGGTGGTAAATAGGACAGAAGTGTCCCACAGCAAGCCAAGGGCACTACACAATATCCTCAAATCTAAGGACTGTGGTTCACAGCCAGCTTGGGCAGGAAGTCAATGAGCCTCTTATCTCCAACTAATCAGCAAAAAGAATTGGAACTGTTGTTGAAGTGGTAGAGCAGCAAAATTGAACATAAAAAAGCTAAGAAAAAGCTAAGAAAAAAAGTAAAAAATAAAGCTAAGTGAAAAACAGATCTAGCACTAAGACAACCACAATAATTTTTTTAAAAAGTGGAAGAGAGCACAAAGAGTCTTAAAAATGATAAAATTAACAAGAAACTGGTGGCTCACACTTGTAATTCTAGCTACTCAAAACACTGAAATTGAGCATTCCTATTCCAAGCCAGCCAGGAGAGGAAATCCCATTGCGTGTGTGTGTGTGTGTGTGTGTGTGTGTGTGTGTGTGTGTGTGTGTGTGTGTGTGTGTGTGAATGTGCGTGCGCGCATATGAGTGTGTGTGTGTTCCTTTCTGTGATATGAAGTACAAGTTTTTGTTTGACCATTTCCAATCTTTTGGAGGTTAATTTGAGATAAGAGTCTCATGAATGTTCCTTGTCCCCTGACATTGAATCATAATCAGTATAATTCAGGACCCTGTGGGAGTGTCTATACTTACCTCCTACAAACCACCAAAGCCAAAAAATGAACCAAATTGCAACTGTTACTAAAGTTTTAGAGCATGTTATCCTTCAGCAAGATTGGTGAGGCCCTAAAAACAAGACAGGGAACAAACAAATGAATAAATGTATGTGAAGAAAAAAGGGCCAATTAGTTTTTTTTAAATATAGACTCATACCTTTAATACAAGCTGAAATGTAAAGATCAGAGTTCAAATCCAGCCTGGGCAGGAAAGTCCAACTAACTTCTTTTTGAGTGTGCTAGACATGGGCTTGAAGTTAAGGGTTTTTACTCAAGTTTAAAAATACTACTTCCTGTCTCATGTGGTTCATTAGAGATGAGACTGATGGACTTTCCAGCTCAGGCTGGCTTCAAACTGTAATCCTTAGATTTTAGGATACTGTGTAGTGCTTTGGTTCCCATGGGACTCTTATCTGCTATTAACCACTAAAAGAAAAATAGAGGCGGAAGTTGAGCTGAGGCTCAACCAGTAGAGCCTGCTAGCTTTGAAATGAAAAACAAAATACCCAAAACAAAACAACCCTCAGCGAGAGTCACTAGGCCTTGAATCCAAGCCTCCCCACTGCCAAAAAAAAAACCACTTCAGGAGTTGAGTTTTTGTTCCTGCTAGCTTTGAGCAAAAAACAAAAGGCCAAAAATCTCATCGACAGTGAAGTAGTGTGGCCTAAATGTAGAGCCTGGTAGTATTGATGTAAAAAAAAAAAAAAAACAAGCCAGGTGCCTCTGGCTCATGTCTATAATACTTGCTACTCAGGAAGCTTAGATCTGTGAGTCACATTTGGAAGCCAGCCTAGTCTAAAAAGTCCCCTGGTGACTGTTTTTTCCAAGTAAGTAGAAGTGGCACTGTGTCTGAAAGTAGCAGTATGCCTGCTGTGTCCCTGACGGACAGTGCCTAGGCACTGAGTTCAAGCCCCACAACTGACAAAATCAGTAAAATGATTAATTTAATAAATGCTAAGCATAAATGGGTAGGACCTAATAATAAAGGACATGAACTTTGAAAAAGTGGGAAGGGACAACCAAATAAATGAAAAGGTGCAAAAAGGAACATATTAAGGCTTTCTAAATCAAAACTGTAATTCTACCTGCTCAGATTACTGAAATCTGAGGATTGTGGTTCAAAGCCAGCGCAGGTAGGAAAGTACAAGAGACATATTTTACTGTGTTCAGTATGGGGTCATGAACTTGCTATGTTTTGCTCATGGCTACAGGTCTACTTCTTCCTACCTCTTGATGGTTATTAGAGATAATTGTCTCATTGACTTTCTTGCCCAAGACTGGCATTGAGCCATGATTCTCAGATTTCAGTCCTCTCTGTAATGCTCTTGACTTGCTCTTGATATTCTAATCTATTAACCACAAAAAATGCAAAAGTTGAGCTGTGGCTCAAGTAGTGAAACCAGCTTCTATTAATGTAAAAATAAATAAACCTCAAGGAAAGTCATCGTGACTTAATTTGAAGACATAACAACCACCACTCAATTTAAAAAAATAAAACTCAGTCACTGTGACCTGAGTTTAAGCCCTAGAAAGAGAGCTCCAAAAAGGAAAACAGCCTGTAGTTCACCTGTGGTCAAAGTTGTAGAGCATGGTAGTTTCAAGAGAAAGAAAGAAAAAAAAAACAGCATAAGAACTAGCACCTAAGAACAAATACCAAAAAGAAAGAGAGAAATAATAAATAACTGAAAAGGTGAAAGAAGAGGTAATTACAGATTTGTAAATGTTGACTCACACTTATTATTATGAATTCTAAGGACACTGAAATCTGTAGATCATGGTTCAAAGCCATCCTGGTCAGAAAAGTCCATGAAACTTTCTTCAGTGTGTTCAATAGAGGGACTTAAACTTGAAGCGTTTTGCTCATGGCTACAGCTCTACTATCTTCCGCCTATTAGGTTGACTGGAGATAAAAGTCTCATTGACTTTCCTTCCCAGGCTGACTTTGAACTCTGTTCCTCAGATTTCAAGCCTCTCTGTACTGCCCGGGACTACCCATGGGATTCTTGCCTCATATTAACCACTTAAAAAAAGGCAGAAGTTTAGCTGTGGCTCAAGTAGTAGAGCCATCTACCCTTCAGTTAAATAAGTAAATCAATAAAACCTCAGAAAGAGAGGAGAAGAATGAGTGTGAAAGACAGAACATCTTACAGTAAGCAAAAGGAAAGAAATGTAAATATCACCTGGAAGAAATTATTGTATTATCAAAGCTTATAGAATTGAATTGTCAAAGCTTATAGAATTCACAAACTTTATCGACCATGATAATGACAATTTGCATTGTGAAGGTTAAAATATGTTTGTGACTTCAACTAAATATCACTATTCTACAATATTCTGAAATAAGAGAAATGAAAGAGTCACCAGGCCTTAATTTCAAGCCCTAACACCAACCTGCCTAACTCCGGCCAAACACACACACACACACACACACACACACACACACACACACACAGAACAGGAGCTGCGTTGTCACGCTCGGAGCAGAAGCCAAATGAAACAAAAAGTAGACTGTAGTAGACCTATGGCTTAAGTAATAAAGCAAGCTACTTTTAAGAGAAAAGAAAAGAAAACCTGAGTATGAAGGCAAGGCCCTAAACCCCTGACTCTTCCTAGAATGGAAAGTGGATCAGTCACGGAATCCAACAGTTTGTGCTTGCTCTTGGGATCACAGCTGAAAGTGCCCCTTCAGTTCTAGGGCCTCCAATCAAAAATTGAATGTAGGCTTCTGGAAAAAGTACCTTGTGTAGAGGAAGCCCCTTCTCTTGCTTCCTGGATCCCAGGGTTCAGCTTCTTTTGTGAGTCAGGGTGGGGAGGTGGGTGGCAGTGCGACAAGAGGTTCCAAATAGAGTGGCAACTGTGCTAATTGATTTGAGGCTGACAGCTGGATGCCAAAGCTAAGTGGTAACTTTCTCTGATTACCCAGCAGTAGTGAGACTGAGTTGGAGCACCTGCTGGCTCTGCCTACCAAGTCCACCCCACCGCCTCTGCCCCTGTAACAACCAGAGTTTTAAATGGGGATCTGAGTTGGCTGTGTTAGATTCCTGCTCCCCAGCCCTACCTGTTTGCCTCTGTGTGCACCAATGCTGAAGACACACATCCAACTGCTCTGCAGCCATACACCATGAGGGAGATCGTGTACATACAGGCAGGCCACTGTGGCAGCCAGATTGGTGCAAAGGGGAGCATGGCACTGGCCTAGGATCCTAGTCTCAAATTTAGGGGGATGAGGAGGAAGAGGATGGTGTTGTAGGGTGGAGGTGGTGGTGGTCATGTCTAGGCTGAGGTAGGTGGGGCTTCATAGTAGTCCCTAACTTCCTGGAAATCAAGTCCACCAGATAGCTTCCCCAATTTCCCTAATTTGTGTGGCCCAGATGGGTGTGTTTTTTTAAGCAAGGCTGGGGTGGTTTCAAATCCCTTGCATGTCTTAGTCTTACCTTAGACTCAAGTCATTGTACTTAATTTCCTGGGAATAGACTAATGCATTTTTGGTCAGGTTTGAATGAAAGGAGTGCAGTGTCTTTGAGCTGACAGATACAGAGGATTCCCTTTTTGTCAACTGATGAGTAACTGATAATTGAGAACAGTTCTTCCACCTTAATGCAAATTTCTCTGAGTTTTCATGCTCCCTTAAGTTGGGTGTTTTCTAAATCAGTGGTTGTCGGTGTATGCTCTGAGGACCCTTGTGGTTCTGGAGACCCTTCTAGCTGAGTCTTCAAGTTACTGCCTTGGCAATTTCATGTCCATGTAAGGCCAGGTTCTCATCATAGAATCCAAACAGAATATGGTATCCCATAAGATGGAATACTCATAGGAGAACCTAGATGGTGTCTATTCAGCTAGATAGCAAAGAGATTAACAAAACTAAAATACCATCAATTTTTGTGCTTTTTTAAATTTAGAAAATCTAATTTTTTTTACAAAAATATTTGTGTCAACAGGACTTGGGTTTCTTATAGTTATTTTAAAATCCATTGTTTGGACAGCTAACATTCTATGCCATAATACACTTCTATTTCCATCTCAGTTTTGGGAAATCTAAGCGATGAGCACAACATTGACGGCCCTGGCAACTACTATGGAGAAAGTAGCGTACAGCTGCAGAGAGTCTAGGTGTATTACAATGAGGCAGCTGGTGAGTGTCTCCCTCTGGCTTCCAATACCGTGGCAGAATAGGTCCCTGGGGAATACTAATGACAAGGTAGGAGTTCCTGCCTTTCTTAGGGTGGTATTGTAGTTCGAATTTGGGGCCTCGATCTTGTAAGCCAAGTGCTGGATCCACCTGAGCCACTCCACCATATATCTTGTTTTAATTTTTGAGTATACTCTTGTGAATTTCCTCAGGAAAGCCTTTTACTGAATTCCCCCTACCTATACTTGCTGACTAGCCACACCTGGATTTTTTTTTTTTTTTTTTTTTGGTCATGGGGCTTCAACTTTGGGCATAGGCATTTTCCCTCATCTTTTCAACTCAAGACAAGCAGCTCTACCACTTAAGCCACAGCGCCACTTCTGGTTTTCTGGTGGTTTATTGGAGATAGTGTCTCACCGTCTTTTCCTGCCCTGGCTGGCTTTGAACTGTGATCCTCCGACCTCAGCCTCCTGAGTAGTGAGAATTACAGGCATGAGCCTGTTTTACATCATTAAAAATGAGACTGCCTAAATATGTATTCTAAAACAATTGATAAAATATAATTTAAATACCATTCAATTCCATTTTGTTGTGTGCTAGTCGTCCTTCTAAGCTCAAGGCCTGGGCAGTGACCATGAGCTTCTTTTGCTAAAGGCTAATGTTCTACCACTTAAGCCACATCTCCAGTACCAACTTGTGAAAGACCAGCTCGGCCGGAGCACTGGGACCGGTGGGACAAAGATCTCGGTATAGGTGGGCAAGGAGTCTACGAAGTGACAAACGGACACAGACTCAAAAGAGTTGAATCTGAGTGTATCTTTATTGAGGAGAATTAACATTTTTATATAGTGTGAGATTGTGACATAGATTTTTTTGTTTATTTAAGCACGTAATCAATTTTTAAGAAAAGCAAAGCATTGATGGATTACATGAAAATTGATGACTATCCCACCAACTGTTTAAGCTAAGTGATGTGAAACAAGTCAAGCATATAGGTAAATAGAATGCGTCATCTATTCAGCCTTTTTATGTTTACTAATTAACAAACCTAAGACAGGGTTGTACTTATATTGTACTCTTTTTATTTTTTTCATATATTTTTAAGTCCCTTTGAAACTATCCTAAAAACCACTTCCAGGTTGAGTCAAACATTCTCCGTTTTCTATAATTTTAATCCCAATATTTGTTCACATAAATTTCTAATTATTAATTTAAACTATCTTATTGTCGTTTTAATAATAAACACAATAATGGTCTAGCTCTACCTAATCTTTGCACAAAATCTAATGAGTTCCAAAATACCTTTTTGTCTTTTACATTAATCTATCTACTTACATCTTTATCAGCTCCTGTATAAGGCAATGGTTCATCAGTCGGTTCAGGAAATGTGATGTCACTAACTTTATATTTTGTGAGAAACCACCATCTATCCCCTATAATGTAAGCTGGACTAAACTTAATCATAACTGTTGGGGGAATCTTTCTTTTCCTTTTATTATCAGGGGTTCCTATTTTTAGAACTCTCTGAGCTTCTGGGATAACTCATTCTAGCTTAGTTTAATTCATTAATTCTGCTTGTTTTAACATATCTGGAAATTTTGTTTTTATATTTACTATGCGTGAGCCACAAAACCACTTGTGAAGTTGTAGGAGTTTTGGAGGTAGCATCACACCAGACGATAGATTGATTGGGGCATCGCCCACATTTAATCTTTGGTCCTAGTCTTTACTATTTAGAGAAGCTATCTCTATTGGACTGGAAAGAAACAACATGCTTTGTTCGTGGATCAATAGAAAAATAGCCAAAACGAGAATAAAGGCAATGAATGTACAGCCAAGAAGAATATAGGTAAGAATAAAGTAAGAATAAAGGTAGAGGATATAAAGGTGCAGCCGAGTGTATGGGAAGCCTTGAACCAACACACTCTTCCTGCAGGCATGCTTCCTTGAAGGTCTTTGTCTAAGGTGATATCTCATGCAGATTCCGCAGGAGGTGGCATGGCACCAAATATTTCAGGTAATTTCTTGGAGAGGAGAGTCTCCCAGAATTTCCTGCCCCAGCTGGCTTCAATCTGCGATCCTTAGATCTCAGATTTTGAGTAGCTAGAACTACACCCTTCAGGAACCAGAGCCCAGTTGCATTGCCCTCTTTAAAATACAGATTAAATTTCTAAAAATCATTTTGAAATTGAAAATTTTAAAATTTTAAAGAGGGATGTTCAGTCACTAATATATATGTGAATAGTCCAAATCACAAAGCATAAAGTGTCTCAGCCTGAAATCTATAACAGTTCTGGTCTTGAGTATTTTGAATATGAATACTTAGCCAACAACCAATTCTTTTTAAAGTTTTTAAAGTAAAAAACATTGCTGTGATGTAGAAAAACCCAATAATAATGTGTAAACATTGCTTTTAAATGATTCATATTGTCTTTCCTAATACAAACAACCTAACTGAAGTCTACAGAGTAGATTTTCAGTTTTTGTAACAGTCAATGTGAAATTCATTTAATTTTATATAAAGAGTTTCCATTCTACATTATTGTATGCAAACAGAATCGTAGATAATTGGTTCTCCTGTGTAATAAACCAATGAAAAAGTGCAAACAAAAGGACAAAGCTATTTAATGTATTGGAGTTTTATGGATCTACATTTTGGGATGTCCTCACCTTGGTATTTTGTGTTAATATAGTTTAAGTAAGATATATGACTTTAATCTTGTGGTTCCTTGGTTAAGAGTCATTGTGTGGGATTGTGTCACTCGTATGAACAGTATTTTATGTTGTGTCTTTATTAGATCCTGTGTATCAGGCAGGATAGGATGGCCAGTTTTCTTCATGTGATTGTTTAGGAAAGGGGACAGTCTCAAACTGATGTTTATATCATTTTAACTGATGTCCCTTTTGACAAATCAGGTTAAATGGCAAATTGCAAGTAATTGTCCAAGGTTGCTCTGAGTATTTGAATACAGGGAAATGTGCTATTTGATAACAATTATTGAAACATTGTAACACAAGAAATATGTATTTTATGTATTTTTCCCAGGAAAGCATTATACTTGAATTCCCCCTACATCTACTTGCTGAAGAGCTACACCTGGCTCTTTTGTTTGTTTGTTTGTTTGTTTGTTTTGCTGGCAGTGGGGCTTAAACTCTGGGCCTATACACTGTGCCCCAACTCTTCAGCTCAAGGCAAGCAGCTCTACCACTTAAGCCACAGTTCCATTTCTGGTTTTCTGTTAGTTTATTGAAGATAAGAGTCTCTCAGACTTACCCTGCCCAGACTGGCTTTGAACAGCGATCCTCTGATCTCTAACTTCAGAGTAGCTAGGATTATAGGCATGAAGCACTGGTGCTCAGCACTTAGCTACTTACTTGAGAAAGGTAATTGGGGAAGGGAAGGGATAGTGGGAGAACAACAAAGGAGTGTGTAACAATGCTCGACAATAAATGTTCTCATTTCCTTACTCTGGTAACTGTAACTCCTCTATACAGCACCTTTCCAATAAAAACAAAATTAACAAAAAAAGAGAAAGGTTCTTGCTGATAGGCAATGGTGACTCACACTAGCCTAGCTACTCAGGAGGCTGAGAAATGAGAATCATGGTTCAAATCCAGCCTGGGCAGGAAAGTCCCTGAGACCTTTATCGCCAATAAACAACTCAGAAAACTGAAAGTGGGACTGTGCCTCAAGTGATAGAGTGCTAGCCTTGAGCTGAAGAGCTGAGGGACAGTGCCCAGGCCCAGAGTTCAAGCCCCATGATGAACCAAAAAAAATATTGTCATCTTTCTTTTGCCCCATTAGACTCAAAGCCTGATGCTCATCTTTGCCTCCTGAGTAGCTGAGATTTCAGCCACCATGCCCAAAGCAAAGGAATGAATATTCATGAAAATAGACAACTGCCAATGTCCTTAAAGTTGCTGAAGCCTCTTGCATGGGGGTTCATGCTCAAGATATCTTTTCTGTTTCCATGTCTGAAATGCTGTAATTTCTGTAATGAATGCTGAGAGCCACTTAGAATCATAAGCTCTGCCCCTAAGTTCCTTGTCAAGTATAGGCCTAAGTCAACTCTTGTTCCCACAGCCAACAAATATGTTCCTCGGGTCATCATGGGGAACCTAGAGCCTGGCACCTTAGACTCAGTAAGATCGGAACCATAGAGTTTCAGACCAGAAACTTCATATTTAGTATGTCATCATGGTCCATGGAAGATGGCTAACAGGCACCCCTCTTCCCTAACATCCAGGCACTCCAGTTCCCAGTGGTGAGCTGAGCCTTTATCCATCTAGATATCATCCTCACCTAAACCACTTATTTCAGTCATATCATGTCCCTGGCCACTCAATCAGCACAGATAAATGCCAGTCTGCAAGCAGCCTCTGAAGGGAATGAACAGCGAGCGAGCAAGGAAAGCTTCCAACAAGGTTTTAGCGCTGATGGCGATTTCAAATGCCTGGCAATAATAGGGAACGACTTCAGGACTTAAATGGTAGAGCGCTAGCCTTGAGCTGAAGAACTGAGGGTCAGCGCCCAGGTCGAGAGTTCAGGCCCACGACTGGACCCCAAAAAAGAAAACATTTCCTTTATTCCACCAAAGTGTATCTAAATTAATAGCAAAAGTTGCTCAGAAGAGCCTATAGACTTCACAATGCAAATAGCACAGTCATCATTCCTGGAGTATGTGTTTCATCATGTCTTTGTGTCTGATAGGCCAGAACAGGGCCAACAGCCACTACACAGAGGGAGCCGAGCTGCTGGAATCAGTGCTGGAAATTTTGAGGTGGAATAGTGTGGCTGTCTCCAGGGTTTGTAGCTGGCCAACTCCCTGGGAGTTGGCACCAGGTCAGGCATGCGCACCCTGATTCTCAACAAGATCTGAGAGGAGTTCCCAGATAGAATCATGAACAACTTCAGTGTCATCCCTTGCCCAAGATGTTGGACACTGGCACCTTAGACTCAGTGAGATCGGAACCATTTGGCCAGAGTTTCAGACCAGACAACTTCATATTTGGTATGTCATCATAGTCCATAGGAGAGGGCTAACAGGCACCCCTCCTCCCTAACATCCAAACACTCTAGTTCCCAGTGCTGGGCTGAGCCTTTATCCACCTAACCCTATCATCCTCACCTAAACCTACAATACCATCTTGTCTGTCCACCAGTTGGTGGAAAATGCAGATGAAACTTTCTGCATCGACAACTAGACCCTGTATGACATCTGCTTTCACACCTGTGTGTGAAATCCCCCTGCATGGCCTCACGATGTTGGCCACATTCATTGGCAACAACACGATCATCCAGGAACCCTTTAAGCACACCTCAGAGCAGTTCAGTGCGACGTTGCGGCACAAGGCATTCTTGCACTGGTACACGGGCGAGGGCATGGACGAGACGGAGTTCACTGAGGCTAAGAGCAACATCAACGACCTGGTGTCCAAGTATCAGCAGTGCCAAGATGCCACTGCTGATGAACAGGGGGAATTTGAAGAAGTCTTGTGGAGGAAAAGGTCTAAGACTTCCCATTGCCAGCAGTGCAACAGGAATGCCAGAGCCTGCCTACTGCTTCTCAAATGAATGGTGGTTTCCTGAGCTACTGTTGTCCTGCAGTGGGACCTTGCTATGTATCATCATGCTCAGCCTTCCCTGTCAGGAATTCACTGACGATGAATGTAAAAATGCAGATTTCTTTTAAATACTATTGTTTAAAAACCCTATTTATATAAATAAAGAAGTATACATTTTCTTTTAATTTAATTTAATTTTATTTGTGAACAAACTGTACAGAGGGGTTACAATTACATGGGCAGGATAATGCGTACATTTCTTACCAAGCATTGCAGCCTCCTCCTTTGGTATACCCTTCATATCCATTCCCAGCCTCCCCCCTCCCCCCCAATCCCAATCCTTCTCCTTCCCTTCTTTCTCCCCCCCCCCCACACCAACGTTGTAAAGCTCGTTTTGGACATGACAACTTGTACTTCTCATTGTTGCAACTGGTCCACCTGTATCCTTAAACAACTGGTTTTTCCCCATCTCCACAAGTTATACTGACATCAAATATAGTGAAAGCAGGGGTTATACTGTGGGGGAGGGACATACAAAGCAACAAAGAGATAATCTTATAAGTGCGTCAGAAACACATGCATGAAAGAAAAAAACATTAAAATACATATCTAAGGGTTCATTTTCCTGACATCACATTATCTGACCTTTTCCGCTTGACTCATACATATACTAGATATTGCAAATAAGGGAAACCATGGGACCTATGTTTCTTTGGGCCTGGCTTACTTCACTTAATATAATTTTTTCCAAGTTTTTCCATTTCCTAACAAATGGGGCAATGTCATTCTTTCTGATGGAGGCATAGAATTCCATTGTGTATATATACCACATTTTCTTGATCCATTCATCTACTGAGGGGCATCTGGGTTGGTTCCATATCTTAGCTATGGTAAATAATGCTGCAATAAACATTGTTGTGCTGGTAGCTTTAGTGTGGTCTTGTTTGTAAACATTTGGATAAATGCCCAAAAGTGGGATTGCTAGGTCATAGGGGAGTTCTATGTGAAGTCTTTTGAGGAACCTCCATACTGCTTTCCAAAGTGGTTGAACAAGTTTACATTCCCACCAACAATGAAGTAAGGTTCCTTTCTGTCCACATCCCCTCCAGCATCTGTTGTTGTTAGAGTTCTTGAATTTTGCCGTTCTAACTGGGGTGAGGTGATATCTCAATGTTATTTTGATTTGCATTTCTTTTATGGCTAAGGATGTTGAACATTTCTTCATGTGTCTATTGGCCATCCTTCTTTCTTATTCAGAGAAGTCTCTCTTTAAGTCTTTCGCCCACTTATTTATTGGGCAGTTGTTTCTTTGAGGATTTGTTGTTGGGGGGTTTAATTTTTTGAGTTCCAAGTATATTTTAGATATGAGACCCTTGTCCGTTGTATGGCTTGTAAAGATCTTCTCCCAATCCGTGGGCTTTCTATTGATCTTGCTAGCTATGTCATTTGCCCTGCAGAAGCTCTGCAACTTTATGCAATCCCATTTCTTTGATTTGTTGTGTTTCCGGGTCTCTATTCAAAAAATTTTGGCCTGAGCCAAGGAAACCTAGGGTTTCTCCTATTCCATCCTGTAATGTTTTCAGAGTGTCTGCTTTGACTTCAAGGTCTTTGATCCATTTGGAGTTGATTCTGGTGCAGGGTGATATATAAGGATCTAGCTTTAGTTTTCTACATGTAGTTAACCAATTTTGCCAGCACCATTTACTGAAGAGGCTGTCTTTCTTCCATTATATTGTTTTAGCTCCCTTATCGAAGATTAGATGGCTATAGGTCTGTAGGTTCATTTCTGGGTTTTCAATTCTATTCCATTGGTCCTGAGGTCTGTTCTTATGCCAATACCAAGCTGTTTTGATTACTATGGCTTTATAGTAGAGTTTGAAATTTGGTATTGATATTCCTCCAGCAGTGTTCTTTCCGATGAGGAGCGTTTTTGCTATTCGGGGTCTTTTATTGTTCCATATGAATTTTTGGATTGCCTCTTCTATTTCCTTGAAGAATGAGGTTGGAATTTTGATAGGTATTGTGTTGAATTTGTAGATTGCTTTGGGAAGTATTGCCATTTTCACGATGTTAATCTTTCCAATCCAGGAGCATGGGAGGCTTTGCCATTTTTTTAGTTCTGTGATGATTTCCTTTTTCAAGATTTTAAAGTTTTCATCATATAGGTCCTTCATTTCATTGGTTAATTCCTAGGTTTTTTATTTTTTGTGGGGCTATTACAAATGGAGTTGCTTTCCTAATTTCAGCCACACTTTTCTCATTGTTGGCATACAGAAAAGCCATTGATTTGGGGGGGTTAATTTTATAACCTTCTACTTTGCCAAAGTTTTTTATCAGCTTGAGTAATTTGGGAGTGGAGTCTATGGGGTTCTTTAAATACAAGATCATGTCATCTGCAAAGAGGGAGAGTTTTATTTCTTCTTTCCCTATATGGATCCCCTTTATGTCTGCATCTTGTCTTATTGCTGTAGCTAGGCATTCTAATACTAGATTGAAGAGAAGTGGAGAGAGTGGGCATCCTTGTCTTGTTCCTGAGTTAAGAGGAAATGGCTTTAGTTTTTCAACATTGAGTATAATGCTGGCTGTAGGTTTGTCATATACAGACTTTATTGTATTGAGGAATGTTCCATGGATTCCTAATTTTTCCAAAACCTTCATCATAAAGGGGTGTTGGATCTTGTCGAATCCTTTTTCTGCATCTATTGAGATAACCATGTGGTTCTTATCCTTGCTCCTGTTGATGTGATGAATAATATTAATTGATTTGCGTATATTGAACCAGCTTTGTGTCCCTGAAATGAATCCTGTTTGATCGTGGTGTATGATTTTTTGGATGAATTGTTGAAGTTCATTGGCCAAGATTTGGTTGAGAAGTTTTGCATCAATTTTCATCAAAGAAATGGGTCTATAGTTCTCTTTCTTTGATGAGTCTCTGCCTGGTTTTGGGATGAGGGTTATGATGGCGTCATAGAATGTGTTCGGTAGTGAGCTTTCTCTTTCAATTTCATTGAAGAGTTGGAGGAGAATTGGTGTGAGCTCTGCTTTGAAGGCCTTGTAAAATTCTGCTGTAAAACCATCTGGTCCTTGACTTTTCTTAGCTGGGAGGTCTCTTATTGCTGTTTCTATTTCAGTGCTTGATATGGGCCTGTTAAGATCGTTTAATTCATCTTGGTTTAGTTTTGGCATGTCAATATTTGCTAGTAAAAGGTCCATTTCTGTCAAGTTCTCAAACTTATTAGCATAAAGTTTTGAGAAGTATTCCCTTATAATGTTCTGAATCTTGGTTGTTTCCGTGGTGATGTTTCCATTCTCATCTCTGAGTTTATTAATTTGGGTGTGTTCTCTTCTTTTTCTGATAAGATTTGCTAAGGGTCTGTCAATTTTGTTAAGTTTTTCGAAGAACCAACTCTTTGTTTTGTTGATTCTTTCTGTAGTTTATTTGGATTCAAATTCATTTAATTCTGATTTAATTTTGATTATTTCTTTCCGTCTATTGGATTGGGGTTTATCTTGCTGCTCTTTTTCTTTCTTTTTTTTTTCTTTTTTTTTTTAAATTTAATTTAATTTTATTTGTGAACATACTGTACAGAGGAGTTACAGTTACATGGGCAGGATAATGCGTACATTTCTTACCAAGAATTGCAGCCTCCTCCTTTGTTTACCCTTCACATCCCTTCCCAGCCTCCCCTCTCCCCCCTAATCCCAATCCTTCTCCTTCCCCCCCTGCCCTCCCTTCCCCCCCCCCCCCCCGCACCAATATTGTAAAGCTCGTTTTGGACATGACAACTTGTACTTCTTATTGTTGCAACAGGACCACCTGTATCCTTAAACAAGTGGTTTTTCCCCATCTCCTCCACAAGTTATACTGACATCAAATATAGTGAAAGCAGGGGTTATACTGTGGGGGAGGGACATACAAAGCAACAAAGAGATAATCTTATAAATGTGTTAGAAACACATGCATGAAAGAAAAAAACATTAAAATACACATCTAAGGGTTCATTTTCCTGACATCACATTATCTGACCTTTTCCGCTTGACTCATACATATACTAGATATTACAAATAAGGGAAACCATGGGACCTACGTTTCTTTGGGCCTGGCTTACTTCACTTAATATAATTTTTTCCAAGTTTTTCCATTTCCTAACAAATGGGGCAATGTCATTCTTTCTGATGGAGGCATAGAATTCCATTGTGTATATATACCACATTTTCTTGATCCATTCATCTACTGAGGGGCATCTGGGTTGGTTCCATATCTTAGCTATGGTAAATAATGCTGCAATAAACATAGTTGTGCTGGTAGCTTTAGTGTGGTCTTGTCTGTAAACATTAGGGTAAATGCCCAAAAGTGGGATTGCTGGGTCATAGGGGAGCTCTATGTGAAGTCTTTTGAGGAACCTCCATACTGCTTTCCAAAGTGGTTGAACAAGTTTACATTCCCACCAACAATGAAGTAAGGTTCCTTTCTGTCCACATCCCCTCCAGCATCTGTTGTTGTTAGAGTTCTTGATTTTTGCCGTTCTAACTGGAGTGAAGTGATATCTCAAAGTTGTTTTGATTTGCATTTCTTTTATGGCTAGGGATGTTGAACATTTCTTCATGTGTCTATTGGCCATCCTTCTTTCTTCTTCAGAGAAGTTTCTCTTTAAGTCTTTCGCCCACTTATTTATTGGGCAGTTGTTTCTTTGAGGATTTGTTGTTGGGGGGTTTAATTTTTTGAGTTCCAAGTATATTTTAGATATGAGACCCTTGTCCGTTGTATGGCTAGTAAAGATCTTCTCCCAATCCGTGGGCTTTCTATTGATCTTGCTAGCTATGTCATTTGCCCTGCAGAAGCTCTGCAACTTTATGCAATCCCATTTGTCCAACCTTTCTTTGATTTGTTGTGTTTCCCGGTCTCTATTCAGAAAATTTCGGCCTGAGCCAAGGAGACCTAGGGTTTCTCCTATTCCATCCTGTAATGTTTTCAGAGTGTCTGCTTTGACTTCAAGGTCTTTAATCCATTTGGAGTTGATTCTGGTGCAGGGTGATATATAAGGATCTAGCTTAAGTTTTCTACATGTGGTTAACCAATTTTGCCAGCACCATTTACTGAAGAGCTTGCTGCTCTTTTTCAAGGAGGTTTAGATGTGTCATTAAATTGTTAGTTTCAGATCTCTCCAATTTGTTAATGTAGGAGCTCAGAGCTATAAACTTGCCTCTGAGTACTGCCTTTGCTGTGTCCCAGAGGAGCTGGTAATTTGTGTGTTCATTTTTGTTGAATAGCATGAACATTTGAATTTCCTTTCTAATGGAATCTTCAATGACCCACTCATGATTCACCAGTGTGTTGGTGAGCCTCCATGTGATGCCGGACTTTCTTTGGTGGCTTTTGTTGTTGAGTTCTAACTTTATTCCCTTGTGGTCAGAGAGAATGCAAGGTATAACTTCAATGTTTCTGAATTTAGACAAGTTTGCTTTGTGGCCTAAAATGTGGTCTATTTTAGAAAACGTTCCATTTGCTGCTGAGAAAAATGTGTATTCTGATGCTGCTGGGTGAAATGTTCGGTAGATGTCTGTTAAGTCTAGTTGATCTATGCAGCTGTTTGGATCTGCGGTTTCTCTTTTGAGTTTTTGCCGAGTTGATCTATTGAGTGGGGAGAGTGGTGTGTTAAAATCAGCAACAGTTAATGTCTTTGGATCTATATGGGATTTGAGGGAAAGTAGTGTTTCTTTGATAAATTTGGGTGCTCCATTGTTTGGCGAATAGATATTTAGAATTGTAATATCCTCCTGAAGTAGAGATCCTTTAATTAGTATGTAGTGACCTTCTTTATCTCTTCTCACGAATTTTAATTTGAAGTCTATTTTATCTGATATTAGGATTGCAACTCCTGCCTGTTTATGGTGACCGTTTGCTTGGTAGATTTTGTTCCAGCCTTTAACATTGAAAATGTGTTTGTTTTTACGGGCAAGATGTGACTCCTGCAGGCAGCAGATAGAAGGGTCTTGCTTTTTAATCCAACTAGACAGTCTATGTCGCTTAATTGGAGAGTTCAGTCCGTTAACGTTAAGAGATAGGACTGAGAGTTATTTGGGAGTTCCTGCCATGTTATCCACCTTCTTGGGGGCTGGGAAAACTGGGTTCTTCCTATGGTTCTTGGATTCTCAATTTGGGTGCAGTTTCTTGGCCTTTATTGCGGTCTTGTTGGTTTTCTATGTGTAGGACATCTTTAAGAATCTTTTGTAGGGCTGGTTTGGTGGAGATGTATTGTTTCAATTTTTCTTTGCTATGGAAGGTTTTTATTTGGCCTTCATTTATGAAGGAGAGTTTAGCTGGGTACAGTATTCTTGGTTGATAGTTGTTTGTTTTTAGGGCATAGCATACATCATTCCAGGCTCTTCTTGCTTTGATTGTCTCTGCTGAGAAATCTGAGGTGATTCTAATTGGTTTCCCTTTATAGGGATTACCCTTTTCTCCTTGACAGCTTTAAGGATCTTTTCCTTGTTCTGAGTTGATCCTGTGTGGATTATAATGTGACGGTGGGATGTACTATTCTGGTCTGGTCTATTTGGGGTTCTAAAAGCTTCTTGTATCTGGATAGGCCTATCTTTTTGTATGTTTGGGAAGTTCTCTGCTAGGATCCTGTTAAACAAATTTCCTAGACCATTAATTTCTGTTTCTAGGTGTTCCTCTACACCCATTATCCTTAGATAAGGCCTTCTGATGGTGTCTTCCAGGTGTTGGATAGATCTATCATATTTCTTGGAATTGTCTTGGATGGTTGTATGTTCTTTCTCTATAATATCTAGACTGAGATTCGATCTTCTGCATGGTCTAACCTGCTGTCAAGACTCTCTACTTTGTTTTTTATCTCTTTTCCTTCTAATTGGTCAGCTTTGATGGCTTCAAGTTCTTTGTTGAAGCTCTGTTTTAGGTCTTGTATGAATTTCTTTACTTGCTTAATTTGGTGTTCAGTGTTTGTTCTCAAATCACTTAGTTGATTGGTTATAGTTTCTTTGGACTCCCATTCCTTCTGTTGGGTTCCATTCAGCATACCATTTGTGGTCTCCCTGACATCCTTCAGCTCTTTGTTAATGGATTCCATGAATGCCTTTAGTGATCTTTGTGTATTCTCTACCTGTTCTCTCAATTCCTGTATTACTCTTTGATTAGCTTCCTCCCGTTCGTGGGATTCCTGTAGTTCTCTCTCCTCCCATTCGTGGGATTCCTGCAGTTCTCTTTGAGCGTTCTCAGCCTGCTCACGCCATTCCTCCCTTTCTCTTTGAGTATTCTCAAGTTGTTCACGCAAATCCTGTATCATTTTTTGAGGAGCTTCCTCACGCTTATGATATTCCTGTATAAGCTTTGGGGATGCCTCCTCTCTCTCCCTTTCATGCTCATACAGAGTCCTTTGTAAGTTGTCAGACTTCTCATTTATCATGTTTGCCAGCAGTGTTTGTAGAGCTATTTGGGAACTCTCCTCTGGATTATTCATTATCTGTTCTGACCCCTGATTATCAAGATTGGGAATTGAGATATCCGGATTTGCCACTTTTCTTGTGTTTTCACGGCTTACTCTGCCCATTTGAGATGAAAATAGCACCAGTTTTGTGCTAGAACACTATCTTAAGGCAACCACCAATCAAAGTTTGCATTTGTACAGTCAATAGTCTACAGATACAATCTAGTTCAACAGATACATCTATTCAACATCAAACAACTATATGTTAATGGGCTTCGAACCACAGAGAAGAATTTGGAAAACCAGAAATTATTATGGTTAGGGAGAGATGTGGGTAAAAAATAGGAATAGATTGGTGTGGGGAGGCACAGGGAGAGTTAACTATGTCCTAATCCCAATGCAGGAAATAGGTTGGGTAGGATGCAAGTAGAGAGAGAGAGAGAAAGAAGAAAGGGAAAGGGAAATGAAAAGAGACCAGAAAAAAATAGAAACGTAACAGTTAATATTATTATGGAGTATAAAAGACCATCTATTTAGAGAGGAATGTGAGTATATTAAGAGATGGGAAAGGACATAGAGGAGAAGTGAAAAACTTAAAAAAATGCTTAAAATATTATATAGGTATAAAGAGGTAGTACTGCTATTAAGGAATTTAAGTCTCAGAGGTTTTGAATTGAATAATAAATTTGTGGATCCAGTGTTATCACAATGGGGGATAGGGTCTACTAGTTAACTACGGGTTTATCTGAGGATGTGCAGGACAAGAGTTAAGTCACATAAAGATCAAAAGATAGGAAAAGGTGGAAAGGATAAGAAAGGGAGAAAACAAGATTAGAAGTTCAGTAGAGCTAGACAAAAAACAAAAAGAGAGTTAAGAAAGAAAGAAAAATAGAAAGAAGACAAGAAAAGAAAGGAAAACGCACATTCACGTATTCCTAAAATAAAAATTATAAGAGGAAAAATAGTAACTGGAAAACAATTATTTTTTCAAAAAAGGCAAACATTAAAGATTAATAAAATTTTTAGAAAGGGAAAAACAATTTTTTATATATATAAGGTACCAAAAAAAAAAAAAGAAAAGAAAAGAAGAAGAAGAAAAAAAAAAGTTCTTTGATTTTTTTTTTTTTTTTTTGGGAGAGGTGTGAGGAATCCTGTATCTCCCTTTTGTCTGTAACCAGCCTCTTGTTGGAGTGTCTGGTCAGCTTGAGGTCCTGTGGCTTGATTGGTTTCTTAAGTCAGTTTGTTCGAACAGGCAGAAAAATGCTCTGCTTTACCCAAGATTTTGAGATCCCGCTCCCAGATTAGTTTAATGGGAGGGTGATCTGCTTTGAGAATCACAAAAGAGGGGGATGCAGTGGTGAGGCTAGGTTCTGGGTAGAGTTGAGGCCTTTCAACAATCAGTAGCTTTTTCCCTGGGGCTATTTTGTGAAAAAAACTCACAGCGCCCAGCCTGGAGCCATTCTCAGGGTTTCTGTTTTTCAATTGATTGTTGAGGCTGCTAGAGGGAGGGGCAGCCTGTGGCTCTGGTTACCCAGTGAGGAGAGCCACTCCAATGGCTGGCGTCTGAGCTGTGTGACTTTTCCCTGGATGGAGCTGAGTCTGGCAGGTCACTTCGCTGTTAAGTTCTTGTGACCTGCTAAATGACTTGTTTTATTCCAAGGCCTGAGTTGGAGCTGGCAGCTCCTCCGAGCTTTGTCAGTATCCAAGATGGAGATCACCAGTGCTGGGGGGGAGGGGTGACCTTCCCTCCTCTGCTCCCTGAGAAGGAGTGAGGACATTGGGCTTCTACTCACGCCGAGTCTTGGATCCTGGGTCGTCTCTGGTCTGCAAACTGCAGGACGAAGATGTCCGCTCCTTGTCAGTTCTTGCTGGTGTTGGATAGAATCCACTCGCCCGCTGCATCTGGCTCCTTCCTCCCGGACTCTCTGTGTGAGCGCTCAGGTATGGCCCCAGCTGCGGTCTCCGCCGAGACCCTGTCACCGCCGCCGCCGCGGTGGCTGCTGGCAAGCGCTCAGATGTGTCTTCTTGCCTTGGCTTTCCCTTTCTTGTCTAACTCTCTGTCCTGTGATGGCACACTTGGTGTGATTCTCTGGCTTAGGACTGTTCACTGGAACTCTAAAACTGCTTTCTATGGGAGAGCTTGTTCAGATTCCAACTTCTCCTCCGCCATCTTCCCGGAACCCCAAGAAGTATACATTTTATACCCTGAGCCCTTATTCTTCTTTAGAATCCTTTTTATTCTTTCAGTGTATTTGAAATATAAATTTGGCCAGGAGGATTTAATCTTAGCAATATAGGACTGGTGCTCAAGACGAGTACTAAATTCATGGTGTTTCTGCTATTTTGAAGAGGAGGATGACAAGAGCCAATGTTGTTGTTTTTTCTCCTTGGCCCAGTTTTATAGTTTTCAATCTCCCAAAAGTATGCCAGTAGCAAAAAGCAGTTTGAAGAGAAAGAAAACTAGATCCAGATGCTACTTCTCCTTCAGACAGCCACAGGTTTTTGTCTCATTATTCATCAGAGGGATTTCAATCACATTCTCCAGAAACAATATCAGGAACACTGATCCCTGTGTTTAGAGTTCAGTTGGCAATGAAGCAGCACTCAAAGGATGAGTGCAAGTTCTTGGTTGCCAGGATAGTTTCTCAAGGCATCTGGCAACTTTAAGTACAGAAGTGACTCTAGCTGTTTGAGGGAATGAGAGGCTGAGAAGCTGACCAGTCCCATAGTGTATCAAGAACTGCTTGACACAGTACTTCCAAGTCAAACAGAAGAGGGGAGACATGGCCTCTCCCAATGACCCATACTCATGTTCATTTTTCCAGCAGTGAAAGCTGTCTGAGGCCCACAGGGTGTTGTAAGGACATAAGGGATGGATGGATCTAGCCTGTTGGGTATGTTTACTTTACATGAGTGAGACAGAAATCTCAATTGCTTAGAACCTACAATGGCCAGGAAGAGATTGAAGACTTTTGTTTTCACTGGAAGCCAAATCAGTCACTGATTCTTTTTGCCAGAATCTTTCACTCTTCCCTCAGTGAGGCTCCCGGCAGGTTGTCTGTGCCAAGCATTCTTCCATGGCCACCAATAACCTGTAAGAGTCCCTTTTTCTTCAGAAACAGGACCTATGGGAATACTGCAACTTATAGAAAGCTCTAAGGAAAAGGTACTACTGGATGACGTGGAAGTCCCTCGCTGCTAGTAAAGTTGGGAGATGGTAAGTTCCATAAGCTTTCCTTTACCAAGCATGAGGTTGGGGTAGGGTGGGAAGGGATGGGATAGAGATCTTTAAACCAAGCTGGCCTCACTCATTAGAAAGTAAACTGTCCCAGAGGGTGATCTGTGACTAGAAACAGGTTGTTTTCTGTCCTTGCCCCAGGGCAGATCAAAGTGCAAATAGCTTCCATTGTGGGAGTCCTAAGGAGTAAGTGTTGACACCTCAGGGTCTCTAGTCCTAGAACTGACCAGGTCGGATGACCCCATATCTTCTAAGGCTGCTGGGTCAGAACTGAAGGCAAGCATGGCCAAGGCACTTTCATCCCTCAGTAGGTTAAGGATTGAGGGCAAGCTGTGATGGAGGCACCACCCAGTCTATCTACCCGTGTTTGACTAAGAACATTTTTGTTTTCTCTTAAGTACCCATTTATGAGTCTTTTCTGGTGGCTTTGGCTTATTTCTTTACAATTTTGAAGAAGTAGTTATGGTTCATAATTAATGACTCATGCCTCACATCTTAGAAAACTCCTGTTGATAATTTTACCAGTACATCACCATGAATTTCTCAGGAATGGCTTTTGTTTTCTCCTAGCCAGAGCTTTGCATTCATTGCCACACAAGCTAATGTTGAATTAATTCCTATAGATAGGTGATTTTTTTGTCCAATTGCAAAGTGCAGCATCTCCCTTATTTTCACGTACCTTAGTAATTGTATCAAATACTTAATAGAGTTCTTGACAAGTATGATAAGCAAAGTTCAGAGGTGAAGATACAGCTCAGTGGTAGAGTACATGCCTGGCATGCACAAGACTTTCAGTTCAGTCCCCAGCACGAAAGAGAGGAAAGGCAAGTAATGTTACGCTCAGGAGAGGATACATTAGGACTCATAGAAAAACAGCACCCAGATTGGCATTGAGAAGTTACGTCCTGAGGGAACACAGGTAGAATGTTTGTAGGGGGAAAGAAAAGAGCCCCTTGATGTGTGTACCCTTTTAGAAAGCAGAGGTAGAAACAGGGGATGGACCTCTGGTAGTCAGCCTAGGCCATGGGAGGAAGAAGCCATGACATGTATGTTACTCTAATGGGACCAGAGTATAAAGTGGCACCACCATACCAGGCCATGGCCCAACAAGAACAGGTTTGTCAGAAGGACTTTCTTGCATTGGAGAGGTGTCTTTTGACCACTTTGGCCTTGTTAATGGTATTTCCTTATGCTGTTCTTTTTTCCTTCCAACTTGTCATACCTATAGAATATCCTGTTCAGGAGACCCATTCTCTCTAATCTCATTCTCTAAAAGTCTCCCAGTTTATAGCTGTACATATCCTAGACCAAAAAAGTAGGGGGTGGGCATTCTGTCAGACATAGATTGAAACTGAAAGGTATCTTTGAAGTAGACTTTGACAAGGTTCTGGTATTGACAGTCTTGTGTTGATATGTGCTGTGATTGCAATCAGCTTCTGGTCTAATTCTGAAATGACAGTGGGAGAGAAATGGTGATAGGACATCATGGACCACTATGATTTCAAACCCTTCTCAGGTACATCCCCATTCATGGATGTGCTATCAGCCAACCTACAGATGTCTGTTAAAGGAGAGATGGCTGGGAAAAGGAAATTTATTGGCCACAGATGAGACCAGCCTTTGGACAAGTGGTTGCCTTTCAGTGTGAGGCAAAGAGTGCCTACCTATACAGAGATATTTTTCAGGAAGCAAGACGATTCACCCACATCTTGTTATCCACAAAATAATCTGAGAAAAACTCTGTAAACCCAGAGGTGGGAGTCATGTGCTTTGCATTTCTATATGACTGCTTTGCTTCATGGCTCTTTATGCTCTTCTGAAACCTCCTACTGAGCTGGCCCACAATGTGCCCAGGAGGCAGGAATTAAAGGGGACTTGGTAGCTTGGCTGCTAATCACTCTGGCCACACTGACTTAGGGCTACAGGCATGTGCTGGGCATCTGCTCCATTCTAGTGGTATGGGCTCCAGTGGGAGCTTTGACTCTTACCAGGAGAAGCTAACAGTGCCTCTGTCTTTGAGCCATCTCCCAGGTCAGGATGTCTTTATCAGCAGTGGCTCGAGCTATGCCATAGCTCTCATCGTGACAGGTATTTTCCTTTCAATTTCCTTCCTTCCTTTCTTTCTTCTTTCCTTCCTCCCTTCCTTTCTTTCTTTCTTTTTTCTCTCTTTCTCTTTCTTTTTTTCTTTCTTTCTTTCTTTCTTTCTTTCTTTCTTTCTTTCTTTCTTTCTTTCTTTCTTTCTTTCTTTCTTTCTTTCTTTCTTTCTTTCTTTCTTACTTTCTTCTTTCCTTCCTTCCTTCTTTCTTTTCCTGTTTTCTTTCTTTATTTTGTCAGTCTTGGGACTTGAACTCTAGGCCTAGGAGCTGTCTTTCCATTCTTCAGCTCAAGTCTAGCTCTCTATAACTTGAGCCACAGTGCCACTTCCAGTTTTCTGGTGGTTTCTTGGAGATAAGTGTCTCAAGACCCTTCTTGCCCAGGCGAATTTTTAACTGGCATACTCAGATCTCTGCCTCCTGAGTAGCTAGGTTTACAGTCATGGGCACTGGTGCCCAGCTTGACAAGTTAATTATTTGCTAAACATAACAATGGCCACATTCTGTCCTATGAGGAGTTTCCCCATCATCCTACAACACTGGTGGTCTTAGGGTTGTTGCAGAGCACACAGCAAGGGGGCTTTCTATGCATGCATATTGACTAGTACCTGAAAAGGCAGCTTGCAAAGGTCAGGGAGATTGTTGCTAAAGAGATTGTTGTTCCAAAGCCCCCAATGCTAGAAAGCCTCTAGAATTGCATACATCTCAACTTGCATAGGGCATTTCCAAATTTTAAGTTCTAGTGTTGGTTCTTTTCCTTTGTACACAGCTTTAGTAGGTTGCTCCAGACAAGGAAAGCTACCTACGGAAGGTCTGTGTGTTAACTACACTCACCCAGACCAAGCAGTTCAGGGCTTGATTTTTGGTACATTTTTAGACTAATCTGTTCACTCGTGAGGTTTTTTTAATGTTTCCAAGATCATTTAAGATGATTTTGTGCCATCTCACTTAGGTTTCTATCCTAAGTTAAATCAGCAACAACAATAACAAAAACAACAATGAACAGACTGACTGGACTCACTTGTAAAGTAGTTAAAAGTGCCCCCTGCTGTTAAAACTGCAGAAATACCCATTGCTTGTAACCTCCAGAGAAACAAAGGCTTTCTTCTTCTTATTATTATTATTGTGAAAATACCGTACAGAGGGGTTTTTCTTTTCCTATGCTATTCCTCTTGTTTCATAGTTACAGTGTACTTTGTCCCCAGCACATATGTCTCTCCTTCCAGAAAATAAGAAATGTACAGACTGTTTATTTTTGTTCTATGCAAAGCAAAGCACATCAGGCTGAGCATGAGTTTTCTGTAGTTTGGTTGTCTACTAGCAAAATGCTTATAGTACTCTATTCCCAAAGTGGTCCTTATCATTGGAACTTATGGTGAGTTCCAGGTGATAAAAAAAAGTCCAGAGTGCCCTGAAAACAGTCACTGCCGATGACAGCAGGTGTATCTCAGTGCACTGGGCAGCGTCTTCTATTGTGGCCTAGACTTAACTTACTTCATAGACCAAGATGGCAGATGCAATCAGGTTTGCAGAGCCAATGTGTTTGCATCAGGGTTGGGGTTAGTTTTCCAAGTACTATCACTGAAGATCACAGCCCTGCATAGGCTTCAATGTCAGTGATTTAACTCAATTGACTCAATTAACTCATCTGCGCTTTCTGACATAAATGACTGCTTATCAGAGGCCAATAACTGAAACCCAGCAAGTGATCAGGCATGTTGGCTAAGAGTGCTGTATAGATAATGTACAGTTGCATGGTACTTGTGCTGTACACTTCTCCTATGCTTCCCTGAATTCTAAATATTTCTAATAGAGAGGAAAGAAGCCATATGTTAATGGCTTCTTTGCCTTAATATCTGAATCCAGCTAACGAGCTCATCCTACATCTGTTGGGTTGTTTTGATAGTACTATCGTTTGATTGGACTCAAAACCTCATACATGCTAGGCATGCAGTCTACCACTCTCCTGCCCGCTTCTTGCTTTAAGTATTTTAAGTAATTTTTGGGCTTTGCTCTTCCCCCACATATACCTCCCACAGAGCTGGGATTTCAGGAATAAACTACCTAGCCAGAAGTATTTGTGGAGATAAGGTCTGCTTGCTAACACTTTGCCTAGACTAGCCTTGGATCTCCGTCCTCCCCATCTCTGTTATTCCCCAGAATAACATACCTATGGTTTACAATGTTATAATCCCATTATTATTCTGGGTTCTCTAATTGGAGTTTTGTGGTGCTAGAAGGCACTGCCTTCTTTGAAATTATAAGCCTTCATCAGTGGACATAATTCTGCTCTAGACTATCAGCACCTCATATCAATGTCTGGATACCGCTCATTGCTAAATCATAGTTCAGGATATGTTGCATGACTTTAAGCCTCACTTTTACACACACACACACACACACACACACACACACACACACACAAACCATTGTCTTTTGTGGTGACTTTGTACATCTTCTGTGAGACCACCTGAGTCCTCTCCTGTGCATCTTAGAGCTTTTTCTTACCAATTTTACTTCTCTCCAGTCTGCTTCCTCCTCATGTGTCCAGTCTCTAATCTTGACAGTGGCTGAGGCTTGTAGTACTGGGATTAGAGAAAGAGAAAAGATAGATACAGATATTTAAGTAGAAACCTCATCTCTTGCACTTTTAGGTGATTTTAGATGCTTGTTTTCATCAGATCTTGACTCCTATTTCTTCTCCCAGCCTCCCAAAGCCATGTCTTTCTCCTGGATCCCACAGAAGGCTCAGCTGATATTATAGGAAACAGAAACATTGTGCTTCTGTGAAACCTGCATTGCTGCTGCTTTGAGTAAATGTATTTTTATCAGCGATAATTTTTCTTAATGGAATATGGGAGAATCAAAAAAATAATTATTTAAAGCAGTTTCACTTAACCTTTCACTTACTCAATTTAAATTAACTTCATATGCCTATGAGGGACATTACATAAAACAAACTTTCTATGTACAGATTTTTTGCTTGTTTCTGTGGTATCATGACTCAAATTCCTTAAACTTTTTGAGGCAAAGATCTTCATTGTCGTAAATATTCAGAATGGAAGAGAGAATGGAGATCAACTAACATGTTACATCGTCAATTGTCCAGGGCTGCTATTTCCACGATTGGACTTGATGATAGCCAGTTTGCAGATTCATTGCCATGAAATGGTCTTTATATCATTGATAAAACTGAGTATCTTGGGTTCCCTTTATAGTATTGGACTTTTGATGTCTGCATACTATCTGTCTGAAGGACCCAAGAGCAAGCTCATCTCCACAGAAGTGAGGTCTCTTCTCATGATAGAGTGAGATAATGTGGGGGCTTTCCAAAGGAAAAGGCTATTACTCACCACTCTGATATTATAGGATTTGGAGAGAGAACAAAACAAGCCAATAAACTGGCCCTAGAATTTGACCTCTTCCCACTCATTCCTTTAATCAGATAATAAAGCTGAGTAAGCTGAGGAAGGAAGCACACTACTTCCTAATTCAAATCTTGTTGCCTGGTTTTCCCAGACAATTCCTACACCCTTCCATGAGGGTTTGACTTAACATCTGATCTTGTCAAGTGTCTTCTCAGAAGGAATTCTATTGAATAATAATGTCTTCAAAAACTAACTTTGTGGAAAATCTTTCCTTCCCTTTCATATCTAAGACAGCTTTTAACTCAGTTCACAGATGATCCAGTGGGAACAAATACAAATTTAGTATACTGCATTGTACACCTTTTAATGTACACCTTTTTATGGGCTTTAATTTCTTTTTTTTTTTTTTTTTGTGAGTAGTGGGGCTTGAACTCTGGGCCTGGGCGCTGTCCCTCAGCTCTTCAGCTCAAGGCGAGCGCTCTACCACTTGAGCTACAGTGCCACTTCCTGTTTGCTGGTGGTTTATTGGAGATAGGAGTCTCACAGTCTCTCCTGCCTGGGCTGGCTTTGAACCGCGATCCTCAGATCTCAGCCTCCTGAGTAGCTAGGATTACAGGCGTGAGCCACCAGCGACCCGTTGGGCTTTAATTTCAAGTTTTAAAAGATACATATAAAAACCCAGAGCCTGCTGGTTCATGCCTGTAATCGTAGCTACTCAGGGGGCTGAAATCTGAGGATTTCAGTTTGAAGTCAGCCGAGACAAGGAAGTCCATGAGATTCATCTCCAATAAACTAATCAGAAAAAGCTGGAAGTGGTGTTGGGACTTACTTGGTATAATACTAGCTTTCAGCACAAAGAGGCTCAGAGACAATGCCCAGGCCCTATGTTCAAGCCCCATGACTAGCAAACAAAACCGTATGTATACTTAACAAAACTGTACACATTTTCCTCTTTAGGTCCATCATGATCTCCTACCACTAGCCACACTGCCGCTGGATTTTTGTAGTTCATGATACTGCAGCTTTGTGGACTGGGGAGGTCTATCCTGACAGGTCATTTCTACAAAGCTTTGTGGGTGGCTGTGTTTTAACAAATTGAGTTTCTGTTCAACTCATGTTTAAAAATGAGTTTACACATCATCACGGCACCCTTCCTCTGAGCAGGGCTGCTGGTGAAATCAGCATGGACCCCTGAAATAGAGAAATAATTTAATTTGACATTATTATCATTCCAGGCAAAAATTGAAATTCCAGTTATAAAACAATGTATAAATCCTATTGAAATCCTGGTATTGATTTTCCTCATAGACTTAAAACCAGATTTTTTTTTAATTTTGAAAATATGGTACAGAAGGGTTACAATTACATGAGCAAGGTAATGAGTACATTTCTTTTTTTGGGGGGGGGGTCCGGTCGTGGGCCTGAACTCTGGGCCTGGGCACTGTCCCTCAGCTCTTCACCTCAAGGCTAGAACTCTACCACTTGAGCCACAGAATCACCTCCAGCTTTTTTTTTCTGCTTCTGTGGTTCTGAGGAATCAAACCCAGGGCCTCATGCATGCAAGGCAAGCACTGTACCACTGATCCACTTTCCCAGCCCACATGAGTACATTTCTTATCAAGCATTGTTGCCTCCTCCTTTGTTTCCCCTTACCATCCCTTCCAATCTCTCTCCCCATACCACGCCAGAGTTGTAAAGTTCGTTTTTCGACACAACATCTTGTACATCTCATTGTTGCAATGAGTCTACCCGTATCCCTGTTTAAACAATTTGTTTTTACCCTTCCCCTCCACAAATTATAGCAACATAAAATACAGTGAAAATAGGGGTTATACCGAGGAGGAGGGACATAAAAAGCCACAAAGAAATCATCTTATAAATATGTTAAAAACAATAGCAAGAAAAAAAATATATGTGAGTCCTTATCTTGGGGTTCAGTTGGCCTAACATCAACTCCTCTGAACATTTCTGCTTGTCTCAGACATATACTAGTCATTGATAATAAGGGAAACCATGGGACCTATGTTTCTTTGGGGTTGAGACCAGAATTTTTATATATGTACAAATATATGATGGGAGAAGCATGGAATCGTGGATAGTTTTTGATTCTTATGTGTTCATGTACCACAGCTTTATCATTAAACCCCATTGTGAGATTTGCACAATGCCTTGGGCCATCTCATTTAGAAACCTTAGATATTACTGCAGCTTGTTCATTTAAAAGAATCAATTCTTGTATAATGCAAAACATTACTTACCTTGTAGGCAATTGGCAAGGCTGAGATGAGGTCGACCTCACCTCACGGACTACACCTCACACCAATTGCTGGAATCTCCATCTGCAAGCCCTGTTCTCCTGTGTTCCTTACAAACCTCCCAACCTCCCTCCTTACAATATAATCTAGCTGGAAGCAGTGACTCACATCTGTAATTCTAGCTACTCAAAAGTCTGAGAGCCATCTAGAGGATCTTGTGTTGAGACCAGATCAATTAGAAAAGTCTGTTAAAATTGAGTCTCCAATGATTAGTACAAACAGGACTGAAAGTGTGATTTAAGTACTCAAGTGCCAACCAACTAAGCAGAAGGCCCAGAGTTCAACTGCACGACTTGCACAAGTGTCGGGGGAGGAAGGGCAGAGGGGAAATGCAGCACTATATTCCATCTGATAGTATTCAGAGGATGGGGAACTAGTAGGAAGTGCCTCAATAGCTGTTGTCAGTCACACCCTGGCTTAGAACTCTGTATATGAAAAGTTGTAGTTAAGGAACCTTCATACTGCTTTCCAAAGTGGTTGAACAAGTTTACATCCCCTATGACCCAGCAATCCCACTTTTGGGCATTTACCCAAATGTTTACAAACAAGACCACACTAAAGCTACCAGCACAACTATGTTTATTGCAGCATTATTTACCATTGCTAAGATCTGGAACCAACCCAGATGCCCCTCAGTAGATGAATGGATCAAGAAAATGTGGTATATATACACAGTGGAATTCTATGCCTCCATCAGAAAGAATGACGTTGCCCCATTTGTTAGGAAATGGAAAGACTTGGAAAAAATTATATTAAGTGAAGTAAGCCAGGCCCAAAGAAACATAGGCCCCATGGTTTCCCTTATTTGCAATATCTAGTATATGTATGAGTCAAGCGGAAAAGGTCAGATAATGTGATGTTAGGAAAATGAACCCTTAGATATGTATTTTAATGTTTTTTTCTTTCATGCATGTGTTTCTAATGCATTTATAAGATTATTTCTTTGTTGCTTTGTATGTCCCTCCCCCACAGTATAACCCCTGCTTTCACTATATTTGATGTCAGTATAACTTGTGGAGGAGATGGGGGAAAAACCAGTCGTTTAAGGATACAGGTGGACCTGTTGCAACAATGAGAAGTACAAGTTGTCATGTCGAAAACGAGCTTTACAATGTTGGTGCGTGGGGGGGGGGGAAGGATTGGGACTCGGGGGGGGGGAGAGGGGAGGCTGGGAAGGGATGTGAAGGATAAACAAAGGAGGAGGCTGCAATGCTTGGTAAGAAATGTACACATTATCCTGCCCATGTAATTGTAACCCCTCTGTACAGTATGTTCACAAATAAAATAAAATAAATAAATAAAAAAGGAAAAAGAATATAAGTCAAGTAGGCCAGGCCCAAAGGAACGTAGGTCCCATGGTTTCCCTTATTTGCAATAACTAGTATACTCTAGGATAATCTTACCAGACAAGCAGAAAAGGTCAAAAGTTATGTACTTATGATCATATAAGATGATGCTAAGAGAAATGAACCCCACAATAGGGAAACAATAGTATTTTTCTTTGTCACTGTTACTTTTAATGTACTATATGATTTTTAAATTTCTTTTGCATGTTCGTTCCCCATGGTATAACACCTGTTGTTGCTGTATTTGATTCTGGTGCCCTGCATCTTGTATATACATTTTTCTAATTTGGGGAGGGGAAGAGAACTAACAAAATGCTGAAACAAGGATACAGGTTCACCCATTTTAACAATGAGACATACAGACATGTTGAAAATGAACTTTACAACTTGGTGGGGCGAGGAGTTGGGGAGGGAAGGGATGGTAGGGGAAAAACAAAAGACGTGGTAACAATGCTCGATAGGAAATGGACTCATTACCTTACTCATGTAACTGTAACCACTCTGTATAGTACCTTTATAATTAAAAAATTTTTTTAAAGGAAAAAAAAAAGAAAAGTTGTAGTTATTCTTCAATTGTCAGGCTCAAACTACCTATAAATAATCACTTTATAAGTTTATGCTTTGCTCTACTGTGTGAAATCAGAACAAGAAATTACCTCTGAAACCAGAATCAGCTGTATGGTGGGGAAGAAGAAGCAGGTTCCCTATATAGTATAGTATTAACCTCCCTGGAACTACAAAGCCTATAAAATAAACTCCAGCACAGCATTGGCTGTGTTTTATGGCAAGTTCTTGTCCCCTGCAAAGGCCACCTTCCCCCATGCCTGCTTTGCTCTTCAATTTCTTGTGGCAGTATCATCCACCAACACATACTGGGATACGGGCATTGAGATGCTTGTGATCTTTCTTTCCAACCTTATGTCTTAAATTAGCTTACCTCCTTGTCCAGAAGTTAATTTGGTCCAGTTTATAAGACCTTAGAAAATACCTGTTTCTAATTCAATGTGTAAAGTCTCCTTGCAGGGGCAGGTTATATCCCTTAGTCAATAACCCTTCAGTCAGTACCAGACAATCTTAGTGCCAAGTTCACTCTGAATTTTCCCTTTTCTTGGACACAAGAACTCCCTAAAGTCAGTATGATCCTTGGTTTTTCAAAGAGAGAAAGTTGGAAATGCTATATGCAATAGTCAGAGTGGCCAAGAGCCACTGTAAATAGGAAAGCAGTTCTGGCTATGTCACCCACAACCAGGGGCAGCAGCCACACATGTGTGATATCTAGGCTCTAGGTAAGCCTTTACAACCTGCAGCAGGTAGATCCACAGTCTACCTTTTCTGAGAGGAGGTTTTTTTTTTTTTTTTTTAAACAAATCTTAGTTTTTATGACTTGCACAGTTTCTGCTTGGAAACTTCCAATCTAGAATAGATTTTTTTCTTCTGATCACACATGCAATGTTTTTATTTGTTCCGTGTGTATTTCTTTTAAATTTAGAAACTTAGTGAATACTTTCATTCAGTTTAAGAAGCTTAATTTTGTAGCAATAAAGGGCCCAGTCATTGGACTAGGAACATCCATATTGCCTCTTTTTGGTGTGGTTTGGACCAAGGAAAAGGCTTGGTTCCAAACACCCTGTACCCCCGTAGGACAGGATCCAGATGGCTGCTCTACTGGTATCTTTCCCAAGGTTATGGGAGGCACATCTGTGAGTGGCTTGGTTAAAAACTTATTTTAGACCATGTCCTAAGAACCTGTGCTTTGGGTGTTGTTCCACTCAGGGTATCCTGTGTTTCTCTGGGGACATTTCATCAAACCTACTTGGTTCATGTAATGCTGTAATACTTCCCAGGAGAAGGCCATTCCTCCCATGAGGAGCCTCCAGATTTACCTAAATCACACTGATACCCAGTTTTATATCAAGAATTGTTCTTTTACTTCACTTTAAAAGCTTCCCTTTTAAAGTGGCAGTGAGAGGCCATGCACTAGTGGCTCTCACACACCTGTAATACTAGCCTTTTGGGAGGCTGATACCAGAATTGCAGTTTGAAGCCAGTGTAGGGAGAGAAACCCAAGAGATTCTTATTGCAGTTAGCCTGGAAAAAGCCACTAGGGAGCAGTAGCTGGAATGTAGAGTGCCAGCTTTAAACAAAAAGAGCCAGGTTAAGAGCCAAAGGCCCTGAGTTCAAGTCCTATTATACATAATGTCCCCTGCACCCTTACCCATACACATTCTCCAACAAACACACAAAAGCAATTAGGGAGCAAACTTGCACAAATAAAGGAAATGGAGAGAGAGGTTCAGTATAATTTTGTGGTTCATTTTTTCACTATTTAAATTAGTCCATTCATGATGAGAGATTGTGTTTGTGTTTTCTCAATTACATATACCTTGTTCCTTAGTTCTAGAGACAGACTGAGGGAGTTGGCAGAGAGGAGAATCCACAGAGATTGAATTCTGTTGAAGGGAGGGACTGGATGTCAGATTGGATAGGGGGACAAGTGTAACTCCTCCAGCTCCACCACTGAGTGCCCGTAGTTTGACCTGGCCAATTGGCATAATGCTGTCTTGTACCCATCAGTGTGGGGAATGCAGGAAGACCATTGTGTCATGGAGAATAACTGTAGCTGAGGCAGTTGCTGAAGGAACTGACAGCCCACAGCTGAAGTAACAGAATCTCCCTTTGTGATTCACAGCTAAGTTTATCTCCTCGTGCAGAAATATCCTTGGGGAGCCTACAATGAGGGGAGATAGTACAATTTCAGGCAATATTGGGAGCAATTAGAGTACAATGAAGAAGAAAATGTGTGTCTCCTCTCTGAAATTTCAGAAGGTAAGAGTAACTGAGGAGAGGAAACTGTCAGTCACTGCTGAGTTGGTAGGGTTGAGAAGGAAGGCACATTGGATCTGGGAGTCACATGTGTAATCCTGACTATTAAAGATACTGAGATTTGGATGATCATTATTCAGGGCCAGCCCAGGCCAAAAACTGGGTGACATCTCCTCTTAAGCTAGCAATGAATATCAATTTCACTACAACAGGAAGCTTAAAATAGGTGAGTCCAGGCCCAGGCATGTACCTGGATAGGAAGCAAGACCATAACTAAAAAATGACCAGCACAAAATAGGCGTATAGCTCACTTACCTAGCAAGTACAATGCTCTGAGTTCTAACATGAGTACTATGAAAAGGGTAAGTATGGTGACCTCGGTGTTCCAGTGTGATTCACTGAGATGGCTACCGCATCTGTTGCTCTGTGGTCTCCTGCCAAAGAGGAAGAGTTCATCGACATCCCTCAATCTATGCCTACCAAGACAGCAAATGATGAGCAGAACCCCTCATGATGGCCAAAAATGGAGTTTGGTGGGAACTTTGGCCCCTCAAAGGGGAGGAGAGCAATGATATGCAGGACCAGATGGACTCCTGAGTGAGAGAAGGGCAGAAAGAGGCAATGTTGAGGTTGGTATGGAGTTTGTGTTTAATGACTAATATGGCTTCAATGGAAATGTTCTGACTTTGATTAATATGTTTTATGACATGTGAATCGAGGGAGAGCTAGGGCAGTCAGGGAAACACACTTGTGTAAATTTTCCATAGGTTGAAACTTACTCTAAAGTCTAAGTTGTTTTTGAAAAGTGAAATGTGGAGTTGATAAAAGAGCAAAACTCCCCAGTACTGGCACTGTTCTCTGTAGATTTATTGCCTTATCCATCCCTCTTCTGGTGGGTATTGTCCCCAGGGTGCCTCATACACCATCCCTGTGTGCTGCTCAAGCCAGAACAGCTGCTGTTGGGCAGGGAGGATCAGGAAGCCCTGATGCACTCACGTGCCAACAGTGCCTTCTTCCCTTGGAGACACAACACAATCCAGAGCTCTGCAGCACCTAATCATTGCTATGAATTGGAGCCGCCAACACTTGGGCTTTTCCTGCTTTATTTCCCTACACCTCCAGACCAGCCTTTTGGGGACTTCTGAGACCTGGAGAGCAAGATATGTAGGCCTGGAGGCAGCATCTGTTCCCATTGGAGCACTGAGTTTGCCACAAGGACCTAACAGGCGGAGAACCTTGGGAATGAAAAGTGCAGGTTGGCTAAACCTTGATACTCTCTGCTAACATGCCAGGCATTCACTGACATTTATATTCTAGCCCTCTGTGTCCACCAAACCATGGCCATTTGGTGTGTGTGTGTGTGTGTGTGTGTGTGTGTGTGTGTGTGTGTGTGTGTGTGTATGTGTGTGTCTGATAAGTCAGGAAGTGATTGGATAGCAAACAAGAATGACCAGTGCTAATGGGTTCATATGGTTGACTGTACTGCCCCTTTATGAGAGATCTCTGGTAGTTGTGAATGTGATGTTGAAGTTGACAATCCTTTCCATCAACCCATCCCTCAATTTATCATTCAGTTCACATGCTACTCCATACTTTTCCAGCTCTCTGACCAGCATTCCAGGTTAACACTCAGTACTGTTCAGACCCAATACTTTGACATCAAGTAGATGACCAGTGCAGTGTCATTTGGGGTTATTTTCTTCTTCTTGTCACTATAGGATGATACTGTAAGGAAGTGGCCTATCCCCTCCTTGGCTTGCATGCCCACACTGTCTGACCACGACCACATCCAGTCCATTTCTATAAGCCCATAAGTTCTTAGTAAGTACGAAGGTGTCTTCTCAGAAATTCCATGCCACGTTTTAGGCTCCTGTCTTTCTTCACCTGTAGCCTGGAATACTTTCCTCAGATTTCTCAGATTACTGAGTTTTTCTGAAACTTCTCCAGCAATTTGAGAAGAGTAAGGGTTGGACTCAGTTTCAGCCTACTACTTTCCTGATATCCAGGAGTCCCACCAGCACAAGAAGTATTCTGCCATCACCTGGGAGGTCCATGTTTAGCACATGATGGTATCAGATCAGGTCCCATAGTGTTCCACCTGGCATTGAAATGCTGTTTTGTCCATTTTACTATGCTGTGTCCACCTATCCCTACCTGATTAAGGGTAGATCTTTAAGCTCATTGTGAGTTATTACTGAAGAAGGTGACTTGCTCACAATTAAATGCTAATTCTACCACTAAAGAATCCTTATTTCCAGGAAAATGTTAAGATCATTGTAAACAATAATCTGGGGAATGTGTGGAGGTGCAATGGTATGGGAGGATGAGGGTCAACTAGAGGAAAGACTAAGTAAATATGGATAGGTAAACACCATCTAACCAAATGGCATTTTGGAAGTGGAATCTTTGTAGTGAATGTTGACAATGGTAGAATTCTTGATGGTTCATTGTGTTTGGAAAGATTCAAATTGGTTTGAAGTTTCTGCAACATAAGCACGTGCACCTTGATTAATATTATCAGTGTACACAACAAGTGCATGAGTATGTGAAGTTGTACACATACACACATATACACAAAGTTGGAATTGAAGAGATATTATTAGTTCAGACCTGGGACTAAAGAGCCTGTGCTACAAGCAGCACAAAGTGACCTATACTATGACAGCTCTTGCTCAGATTATATGCTCACTGTAAGCCATACTTCCAGCCCTTCTTTTGTGATTATGTTGAAGGTGAGATCTCAAGACTTTTCTGCTTAGGCTGGTCTCGGAGCCACAATCCTCCAGATTTAAGCCTACTTATTAGCTAAGATTATAGGTGTGAGCCACCAATCCTGTCCCACTGCTTGTGTGTTTAACTGGGAAACGGTTAACAGCCTTGAATCAGTCATGTCATTCATACTTTTGGCAAAATTCAGGAACTCCTTTCATTGTCTTGCACATCCAGCCATTTGGAAAAGTGAAAAGCACAAGTCAGGAAAGACTCTCTACTAACAAACAGATGTGTATGGAGCTAGCTTGGAAGAAGGACGATGGACCACCATGACAGTGTGCTGGCTAGAGACAGATGGCTCCAGTTAGACAAGATGGAGAGAACCAGATATGGGCATGAATAGAATGTAAATGGAAGACAGCCATGTTAGAGCTATTGGCTGACCTTCAAAGGGCAGAAAACAAAAAGAAGTAATGAGGCTAGGCATGGTGGTACATGCCTATGATCTGCATACACAGGGAGCTTAGCCCAAAGTCCTACTTAGATTAGACCTTATCTCAAAAAAGAGAAGAGAAGTGACTGAGAGAACAGAGCAGAACCTCTATCACCAAGTTCTCTGGACCTCAACATGTTGGCATATACTGTGTTGAGCATATACTTCTATTGACTAGTGGGACTAGGCTGTGGCTTCCATACTGTATGTTGAGAAAGAAAATGATGCTCTAAGATGGGAAAATTCAGTGGTCTTAGGGCCCTTCTCCTTTATCCATTCTCACTTGTCTGCCTTGAAGAACTGACTTAATATAAAGAATAAGGTTTATCGAGATTTCTGATAAGTGTTTACTTATAGAAGACCCTTTTCCCCCAAGGAGAGTCTGCTTAGTCAACCTGTGGCTTAGCAGAACATTCCACACTTTTCAGATGTTCATGACCTGTCCAAGACTGTGCTCAAATGCCAGCCTCACTTAGGGTGATGTTCAGAATCTTGCAAAGCTTTCTGCTGAGGAACAGGTTCCCTGCCACTGTGTTCATCCCTTTGCCTCTCTTGAACTGTGGCGAGTCAGCCACATCTTTGCTCTCCAGCAGTCACTTGTGTGTTCTCTACACTGTGTAGAAGTAAACAAGCACTGGCAACTCTAGTATGCACTAGATCACTGTGGGCAATTTTCATGAAGATTGCATCTCTTGAGAAGGGAGTCTCTACCCACAGTTTGTTTACCTGAACCCCTGAAGCTCTGGGTCTGGTTTTTGGCACCTCCAGAGAAACACAGAAGGAAGTCATCACTTTGACCCATTCTCCCCTTCTTACCCTGCATGAGCATATGTGAGCCTGTTACTGGAATGGTGAAATCCAGACACCTTCCTCTAAAACCAAAATGACAACCTGGGATGAAGTTAAAGTCAGTGTAATTTGTACAAGCATGTAGTATTGTTGTATAAAATACTACATGTTTTAAAAACGAAGTATGTTCACTTCCTCCATGCAGACATGCAAATTCATGTGTCAGACTCAGTTAACACGGCAATAATTTTGGGAACATGAAAGTCCTGGCTTTTTTGTCTCATATATATATATATATATATATATTAGCCCATTAGTACATGGGCTCTGTGTCTCAGGAACGAGTCATTTTTCATAACTCAGATAGGAGAAGGAACCCCAGACAGCCATTCTATGCCTAGTTTACTTCCATAATATTACCAATTACTTGTCCTTATTTATGGCTCATTTTACTGCATAAGAAGAGTTCACACATGGGAGCTGGCTTTAGAGGACAGAGTGCAGATAAAGGAAGTTAAAAAAAATAACCTCAAACACAAAATAGACCTTTTCTAGTTCACATTTTTGGAGTCCATATGATTCTGAATGAGGTTATGTCTTTCTCATAATAGCCCAGCCCATCTGCCCATTGGATCATGACTCCACACAATTCATAATTAGTGTCTACTAGCACGTGTGCCACAGGATCGGGGGTTTGTGAGTACCCATCCTTAGTGTTGACATTGGAGGATGAGGCCCACTATGTCTGCTTGCATCATGTTTCACATCTCAACACTCTCCTTCCTTTCAGGCCAATGATACGATGCTCAGTGGTTGGAAGCTGACCACACAGGAGACTTGTGGCAAAGGCCTGGTCTCCCAGGTTTCTGGCCAGGGAAGTCATGGTTCTAGTAATGGAGCTCGCCTCCTGTAATACAGTTTTTCATGTAGTTGGTTCTTTTACATGTTAGTTTTTAAAAAATAAAATCTTGGGCTGGGAAGTTGGCCCAATGGTAGAGTGCTTGCCTAGCATTCATGAAGCCTTGGATTTGATTCCTCAGTAACCACATACGCAGAAAAAGCCATTAGTGTTGCTGCGGCTCAAGTGTTGGTATGCTAGTTTTAAGCAAAAAATGCTTAGGGTCAGTGCACAGGCACTGAGTTCAGGCCCCAGGAATTGCAAATTGTTGATCAGCTTTTACCACTTCAGGTGATAAAAAAAAGGCTAACAAGGCTCAGGACTGTTGCTATAAGAGCTCATGTCTTTCCACAAACAGAGGGATAAGGCTCATGTCTCTCACTTTCCAGTACCTAGAAAACCCTCAAATGGTGAATGGATGAATAAAATGTGGTATACATGTATGAGGTTACATATATATATATGTATATATGAGGTTACATATATGTATACCACATTTATATACATATATGCATATATACACATATATATGTGTGTGTATATGTACACATATGTACATATATATATAAATGTATGTATAACCACACACACTCACACACAAACACAGAGAGATATCCCACTTATCCATCAGAGAGCATGATAGACTACCATTTGTAAAAATGTGGAAAGACTTGGAAAGCATTATATTATGGGAAGTAATACAGACCCGGAGAACACAAGCTGAATGGTTTCCCTTATTGTGGCTGCTAGAATGCTCCAATAAACCCAAAAGCAAATACACTCGGTTGTATGCTAATGGTTACAGATGAATTAACTGAAGTATAGTAGACTCTATGAAGAGCAGAAATAGTGTGATATTTTTTTCCTCTAAAGAATTGTTTAATGGTCTGCCAAGAAAACAAAAATTCCCAAAGTTTGTCTGGCAATCCATTTACTTGTTAATAACTTAGTAATTAAGGGTGCTCTCACCAGAGTGGGCAAGAGTAAACGTAGTAGTCACACACATTTTAGTGACTAAAAATCCAAAGCCTACTGAGATCACAAATAAATGCATCATGTTTAAAATTTTAATCTATTTCTACTTCCTGATTTTCCACACCAAGAATTACTGTCTTACAAGGGAATATGAAAATAAAAACATCCATTTGTGGAAATGAGCATGAGGTTAGTTGTTCTTTCTCAGAAGTTTGTCTCAATGAAAACAAGGAACTAAACTTAAATGCTGAGGAAAATAAATGTTATTACTTCATTATACCATAAAAAGAATGTAAACTGTGAGCAAGGTAAACATGACAGGCAAAAATAAGGCAAATAACAGAGTTTCAGTGAAATAAATTTCTTTTTCTCATTGCTATCTAAAACCCTCTTTCTCTGTGTTCTTCTGGTACACAGATCTGGCAGAACTCTTAAGGACCAGAGCAAAATGGACAATCTCCACACAGGCCAGATGAACACAGTGAGTTGACAGGTACCCATGGAGTGGGAGTTTCAATATGGGAAACTGTTGGAATAATTATTCTTTTCTCATAATCCAGACAAATGTTCATGACAAGGTCCAAAAATGTCGAAGTAAGGCTTATAAAGGCCACAGGTGAAAAAGAAATAATCTACCATGAAAGTTAAATGTTTCAAACAAGAATGTGGAATGCATGACTGTAATCCTAGAACTCTGTAATGTGAGGCAGGAGGAGATTCACTTTTAGTCCAGCTAGGTAATAAAGCCAGGTCTTGCCTTAGGAAGCTCAGGTTTCCTACTATCACTTGCCAAAGAATAACTACTTGCATGAGAAACACCATCTGAGATTTCCATGGCACCCTCTCCATCTTCACATTCATTGCCTTTACTGGTTTCTTCTCTGTCACTGTCCATTTTCTAGTCAATCAACTGCAGTTCATCTCCCTTGGCCCTATCTTCTGCACACAAATTGTTCCTGCCTATTCTAGTGCCAATCCTATTCTTTCTCTGTATTTTAAACAGTGTCCTATCTTCATCTGAGTGATCATTTTCACTGGATCTTCATGGTATAATTGTGAGCTCAAATACTAGATGTGGTTGTTTCTTTCGTCCTGGAGATAATTCAATATTTCAATAATTCAATATTTCAGATGTCCTGAAATCCCTCTCCAAACTTGAGCCATGCTTCAGAGAGGGAGGCAGCAGCTGTGCCCACTCTCCTAAGATTTGCTCCTCTGACCTGTGGTGGACCCTTGTGGAAAGGATGGGTACTCTATGTCCCACTTCCTTTTCCACTTGGGTCTGCTGGTGCCATCACGAGAGACATGGTATCAGCCCATGATAATATACTTGTTTGGAGAGTATAAGACAAAAACCAATAAATGAAGCACGAGGAAAGTATATGGTGTTCAAAGTGTAAATAGAAAATTCATAGTGAAGCAAAATTTATGCAGGTCAAACCTCCATTTTCAGAGGCCATGAAGGTCAAGGTCAAGCCATCGTACTAGTTCTTCATATCTGTGTGTAACATTTATCCTCATGCTCTTCTAGTAGTCATGTAGATCATACTGACCACCAGGAGTCACTGGAAGTACAGGATACATTTGGTGCAGGGGTGGAGGGGTTCTCCTGGAGGCCTTTTTTGGCACTGACAGGCCAGTGATGAGGGCAAGAAGGAGGTAGCAGTAGTTTCAGGGATTACTGCCAATTATTAGATATTAAATTATGTCTCCATTTAATGGTGTGTCCCAGTTGAACAATTAATAAAGCATTAATTAATAATTACTCAATATCCTGTTATTGTTTATCATATATGTACATATAAACATATATATACATATTTTATAGAATGAGACAGATGTCTATATATAATTAAATTATGCATCATGTGTCACTACCTATTATTAGGCATTTAATTATATCTCCATGTAATTTTTATTCTGGTAATGCTTAATAAAATATTAATAAACCTTAATACACTTCCTATAATTGTTGCATCTAATTTAATCTAGAATGATTTACTAATTCAACCCTTTTTCATTTATTGTAGTGACAATTATTCCACCTATGACATTTATTACATTTATGACATCCTATTACATAGCATATAGATTTGCATCCAAATTATACATCCTACCTGACACTGAGCACTTTCAAAGAAAAAGAAAACGTGTCATGCTCGGCTTCTCACTCCAAGATTACACGTTTGGCGGTGCTGGGATCTAAACTCAGGGCCTAGAAGTTCATGAATGGGTGATTGTCAGCTCAGCAGCCAATTCAGCTCCTAGGCAGTTCCCAGGCCCTCAAATCGAGCCCCATATATTGACTCCACATTGTGCTTAGTGTAGCTATTCATTTAATTTTTTGTTTTATTCATCTATTTACCATTTATTTTATTGACTGTTATTACACATGGAATATTTATTACATTTATTACAGAGGATATAGATTTGCCTATGTATGAAACTTCACACCTGACATCCAGGACTTTCATAGAAAAGGAAAACATGTGTCACCATGGGCTTCTTACTCCACAATTCAATTTTTGGGAGTGCTGGCATCTGAACTCACAGCCTTCAAGGCCCAATGCATGCATGGGTGAATGCCAGCATGCCAGCCTGGTGCATATTGAGCCCACAAGTAGTTCCCAGCACCTGAGATCGACAAAATATTATTTGACAAAATATTATTTGACAAAATAATAACAGATTGACATGCAGATGGTTGTACACAAATAAGTATAGATCTTTATAGAGTTTCAGAGATGTCTATACAATATTCAGTTATATATGCTACATTCCTACCAATTCTTGGGTACTTATTATGCCTCCATGTAATTAATATTGTTTTCATCCTTAATGAATTATTAATTAAATCAACCACTGTTCTGAAATTATTGCATCCATGTAATTAATAGTATTCTTTTAATGTGCCAAAAATATTCATTAAAATTCCTCGGCCTCCTGAAATCACTCTAATTTTATAGTAGTATCATTCAGGAACAACTAATTCAACCTTGACATTCATAACCTTCCATCTGTATTCTTATCAATAGGAAGGAGACTCTTAGGATTGCCTGCCATTGGTAAGGGCCAGGACCGGGCTTTGCACCCAGGGCCTATGTTGCTGTGTTGGCCTATGGCTTCCCTGATAGCCTGCCAGCCTTCAGCAATGCTAGGTTACCAACACTTTTCAACCATGTCATTCAGACCCAGGAAGGTCACCTTGCAAAGAAAACAAATGTAAAACCGGCAGCCATCTGCAAGTTGCTGGGCTTTTTTTTCTTGTGTCATTTTTCCTTTTCCTGTCAGCCTTTGGGGCCCAGGAACACAGGTTCAGCTGTGGGTCCAGTGGCTGCACCCTAGCCTAGAGTGATCGAAGCTGAGGCAGAGTTGCCACGACCTGAGTTCAAGCCCTGTGCTTGACAAAATAAAAATGCATCATACATACATACATATATACATACATACATACATATATACATATATACAAACATACATACATATACACACACACACATACATACATTACAAATATCTAAAATATTTTGAGGCTCCTTGGCTTGGAATTCATGCTATTTTTTTTCTGCCAGGCCTGGGATTTGAACTCAGGGTCTGGGTAAATCTGCAGCATTGTGTGGGAAGGGGAAGCTCACCGTGCTGGAAGACAAGAAAGTCAGGACTGTTCCCAGGGCCTGAATTCAAGTCCTAGCACTCGTATACATTTTAAATACATGACTTATATTTATATACACATGTTTACTGCATATTGCAGTTAGTGTAGTTATTCGTTTTATTTTGTTTTCTTTATTTATTTTGTATTTTAGTGAGTATGATTACACATATAACTTTTTTACATCCTATTACATAGGACATAGATTTGCCTATATATTATACAACATTCCTGAGATCCAGGATTTTCACCGATAAGGAAAATAAGTGGGACAATTGACTTCTTCCACCAGGATTAAGTTTTTGGCAGTTCTGTGATTTGAACTCCGGGCATAGAAGGCCCACTTCATGAATGGGTCAATGTTAGCACCCCAGTCAGATGCAAGTGAAGTTTTTGGGGCAAATTTGAGGACCTGAGATCAAGCCCTAGGAGTGGCCAATATATAAACACATAGATATGTAGATTGCAGTGTGTGTGTGTATTTACGTATGTATATGCATCCATAAATGTATGTAGAGACAGATAGACATTTATGTAGATTCTAGTGTATATCTCTATATAAAAAGTAATATCCTCTGCTTTCACTGTATTTGATTTTGGTGTAATTTGTGGAGGTGAAGGGGAAAAACAAATCATTTAAATAGGGATACAGGTGGACCCATTGCAACAATGAGATGTACAAGTTGTTATGTCGAAAATGAACTTTACAAGTTTGGTGCGGGGAGGGCGGCAGGGGGAGTGGAGAGGATTGGGTGGGGAGACAGGGGAAGGATGGGAAGGGATGGGAAAGGGAAACAAGGAGGAGGCTACAATGCTTGATAAGAAATGTACTCATTATCTTGCCCATGTAATTGTAATCCCTCTGTACAGTATTTTTACAATAAAAAATAAATAAAATAAAGGGCAACTACAAAAAACAAAGTAATGTCTATATCTTACTTTAATATATTCTAATACTACCAATTATTTGGTCTAAAATTATGCCTCCGTTAATTAATCTCAGTACAAGGCTTAATAAATATTAATCAGTGACCTGTATTTATTGCATACAAACTTATAGAATGACCAGCTAATTAGTAATTCAATTAGTACATTTCAAACATTCTATTAGTGTTTATATACATAGGAATGAGTTTCCTAGGATCTTCAACAGTGTGTAGGTGCCAGTCCCAGAATCCAACTCAGGGCCTAGGTGTGTGAGCTGGGCTTCACTAACAGCCTGCCAGCCTTCAGCCATGCAAGGTCACTTTCAATCTTCAAGCTGAGTCACTGAGACCCAGGATGGTCACAGTTCAAAGGAAGCAAAGGTAAAACGGTTGTGTAAAACTTCCTGGTTTTGGGTTAGGAAGGTGGCTCAGTGGTAGAGCACTTTCCTTGCAGGCATGAGGCCCTGGGTTCGATTCCTCAGCACCACATAAGCAAAAAGAAAAAGCCAGAAGTGGTGCTGTGGCTCAAGTGGTAGAGCGCTAGCCTTGAGCTGAAGAGCTGAGGGACAGCGCCCAGGCCCAGAGTTCAGGCCTCACGACCAGACAAAAGAAAAAAAAACTTCCTGGTTTTTTTCCTGCTCCATTTGTGTTGGTTTCATGGTTTTTTTTGCCAGTGCTGGGAATTGAACTTGGTTCCTAGGATCCCTGGATCATCTGTGGGTGTAAAGGCTAAACCCCAGCCTAGAGTAATCATGGTTTAAGACACAATAAAATGCTTTCTTGAGCAAAAAGAGCTCAGGGATAATGTCTAGGCTCACGGTTCAAGCCTCAGGACCTGCCACACACAAAAAGAGCCAGTAATTCCATGTGTCTGTGTATGTATGCATGTATTTCTATTGGTGAACATCCAGATTCTCTATGAAGAAAAGCACCCAGCTAGGAAATTTGCTTTGAATAGAATGATTTCATAGCATAGAGAGTGCTTTCAAGACAGTGCATGTCCGGGGCTCCCTTCACTGTTCCCAGTGTAGCCTGAGTGTTTCTGTGCACGCCAGGCTGCTGGAGTAAGTCTGCCTCATTGTTGGAACAGGCAGACAAAAAGCCTCACTCCTGTACAGCTTTGTAATAATTCATCCGGGGGCAATTTTTGAGGATGAATGTGGGTGGGCTCTGAATTCCAGGAGAAAAAGGCCTCTTTGTACCCCAAGCTCTTTCTCTCCCCAGTGCTCTGTTTTGACAGGAAGCCTTCATTTGTGCCACCTCCCATGGCAGGCCTGGGTGATGTCTCTGAGCTCTTCAGCTCAAGCTCTACCACTTGAGCTACAGCATCCCTTCAGGCTTTCTGGTGGTTCACTGGAGATAACCATCTCAAGGAATTTCCTGCCAGGCTGGTTAGGAATGTGATCCTCAGCTCTCTGCCTCCTGAGTAGCTAGGATGACAGGCTCGAGTCAGCGGCACTGGCTTCCACTACAAGTTTCTAAGTGGTGAGTAAGAGATAATAGTATCATGGGACCTTTTGTGTCCGGGATAGTTTTGAACCCAGATCCTCAGATCTCAGCTTCCTGAGTAGGCAGGATGACAGACCTCAGCTACAGATGCCTAGGGTCTTTGGCTCCACATGATAGGGCACTAGCCATGAGCCCAACAGGGAAGGATCAGTGCCTTGGCCCTGAGTTCAACATTCACAACCGAAAAAAATAAACCAGGAGACAACTCATTAGAATTCAATACATACATAATGTTGGCCCTGACATGGGGACATATTTGAGCCTCAACTTTCTCATGTGCACAATCATCTTACTTGTGGAGCTCTTACAAAGACCAGATGAAAGAATGCACCCATGAAGGATTCATCACACAACACCTCATGAAGGACTCACCACATAGCTGTATCCCACAAGCTGTCATTAGAATTAGGGTGTTTTCATCAGTATCACCATTCTTTCAGAAACATGTCACAGACTCCACAAAGTTCACATCTAATGGTTTAGAGGAGTGGGGTTTTTTTGGAGGGCGGAGTTAGCCATGGGGATTGCACTCAAAAGTTGGGGCTACTGTCCTAAGATCTTTAGCTCAAGGCTGGATCTCTAACACTTTGAGCCACAGCTCAGTTTCTCAGACTTCCTGCCAGGACTGGGTTTTAAACCCACAAGTGTCAGATCTCAGCTCCCGAGTATTTTGGATGACAGGGGTGAATGAGCCAGCAGCATCTGGTTCCATGGAGCTGGGTTGAAATCGTTTACCTCTGGCTAAGTCAGGTTAGATGGCAGCTGTCAGGACCAGACTCCCAGCTTGCTGTGTGATATTTACAGTCCTATCCTTATATCATTGTGCTCAGACATTCTTTTTTTTTTTTTTTTTGGTGCCAGTCTTGGGTCTTGAGTAAGGGTCTAGACACAGTCCCTAAGCTTTTATGTTCAAAGCTAGTGATCGACTGCTTGAGCGACAGCACGACTTCCAGATTTTTCTGTGCATGTGGTAGTGAGAAATAGAAACCAGAGCTTTATACGTACTAGGGGAGCACTCTACCACTGAGCCCCAGGAGTGACAACTGTATAACCAGATAAATGTGTAGATTGATAGATAGATAGATAGGCAGATAGATAGATAGATGTATATGTATAAAGCAAGAGAGATGTCTGTATATTATGAAATTGCATATACGATATTACTACTAACTATTGGCAACTAAATTATTTCTTCCTTTTTTAAGTATCATGATTGAATACATAATAAAGTATTAATTGAAAATTACTCAATGTAGTATAATTGTGTATAATTTTATAGTATGAAAATCATACACTAACTACTAATTTAATTGTTATTTTTATAACATTCCATTTGTACAGATGTATCATCAGAATAAGTCTCTTAGAACCTCCCACCATTCGTTAGTGGCAGTCTTTGTATTTGACCTCCAGGGCTAAGTTACCAGTTTTATTAGCTTCGCTAATAGCCCACCAAACATCAGCAATGCAAGGTCATGTGCACTTTCTGGGCCTTGTCATTTAGACCCAGGATGGTCACAACACAAAGGAAAAAAATAGTAAAACCACCTCCTTGAACTTCTCAGTTTTATCCTTCTCCTTCTCCTAATTTTTTTTTTTTTTTGCCAGCCCCGAGATTTGGACTCGGGTTCTAGGATCCCAGGACCGGCTGTCTCAGAGGTGCCAAGACCTAAGTTCAGCCCCGTGCTTGGCCAAAAAAATAATAATAATAAGGCCCTGGCTTGGAATTTGCACCATTTTTTCTGGCAGGCCTGGGATTTGAACTCAGGGTCTGGGTAACTCTGTGGCATTGTGGGTGAAGAGGAAGCTCACCATCCTTGAAGACAAGAAATTCAAACCAGTTCTCAGGGCCTGAATTCAAGCCTCAGCACTGGAAAAAATAATATTCATATATGAGATCTATTTACATACATGGGTTTACTGAGCATGACATTTACTACCCTTATTTATTTAGTATTATTACACATATAAAACTTCATTTATTACGTCATATCACCTAGATTATATTTACATATGGATTATACATTATACTGAGACCCAGGACTTTCACACAGAAGGAAAAAATGTGTCAAAGTTCGCTTCTTACTCCACGATTAAATTTTTGGCCATGCTGGGATTTCAACCCATGGCCTACAATGCCCAATCCATAAATGGGGTCACAGTCTTAGCACACCAGCCTCCAGAAAACTAGCTGCCAGGGAGTTCTGAAGACCTTTGATCAAGCCACAGTAGTGCCCAATATATACATTGATAGATATGTATATATGTGTATATATACGTATATATATACTGAGAGAGATGGAATGTGAGAATATTAAATTATATATATTATTACCAATTATTAGTTATTACATTATGCCACCATTTAATGAAGTAGCATGGTTGAATACATACAAAAGCATTAATTAAAAATTAGCCAATATCCTTCCATTAGGGGAATCATACCATGGTGCTAGAATTGAAGATATAAATCCAATAATATTCTGTGGCATTCTTAAGTAGAACCATGAATTAACTGCAAATTTAATTATTACTTTTATAATATTTTATTAGAATTCACACAAATAGGAATGAGTTTTTCAGGATCTCCCTCTATTTGTGGGGGGCAATCCTAGCAATCGAACTCCAAGGTAGTTTACTTCGAATACAAACCATTGAAATGACACTGTGAAGATTTCAGATTGTCACAGTTATAAAAAGAACAAGAAGAAAAGAAAGCCAAGTGTCAGCGGCTCCTGCCTGTAATCTTAGCTCCTCAGGAGGTTAAGATGTAGAGAATGCCAATTTGAATTCAGCCAGGACAGGAAAGTCGGAGACACTTATTTCTGAGATCACAGGAAAAAAAGAAAACAAAAAACCATGAGTAGGATCGTAGCTCAAGTTGCAGAGTACTGACCTTCAGCAAAAGGAGCTCAGGGACAGGGCCTAGGTTCATAGTTCAACCCCAGACCTGCCCCCTCCTCCAACAAAAAGGCAGCAATAACTCCATGTCTCTGTGTATGGAGGGATGATATGTGAATGATGGGCATTCAGCAGGTTGCCCATGCTCAGCCCACCCAACCTGGGCAAGCTGGGACAAGCCCTCAGATTTCCTAGGCTGTAGGAGTGGTTGAAGGTTCTGGATCCATATTCTCTATCCCTCTGTAGTATGTGAGCCTAGACCTCTAGGGCCTGGTAGCTCTCACTTATTCATCCTTCCTCATTGCCGAGTCACAGACTGGTCCCAAATCTTGGCAAAGATATGAAATAGTGATTTCTATGTCGAATGGGGTAAACCTATAAATCCCACCCTCATAACTCCTGTTACAAGTCAGTCTTGGGCTGCAAATGTGGCTTAGCAGTAGAATGCTTACCTAGTATGCATGAGGCCCTGGGTTCGATTCCTCAGTACCACAGAAACAGAGAAAGCCAAAAGTGGCACTGTGGCTAGCCTTGAACAAAAGAAGCTCAGGAAAATGCCCAGACCCTGAGTTCAAGCCCCAAGTCTGGCAAAAAAAAGTGAGCCTGGTGAGACATATTCTTCTGGGACTCAGGAGGGCCAAGGATAGAGGTAAGAGGTAGAGGGCAGGTGCTGATGGCCCACCCCTGTAATCTCAGCTACTCAGGAGGCTGAGATCTGAGGATCACAATTACAAGCAGGAAAGTCTATATGAGAACTTTTGTCCAATTAAACACCCAAAAAGCCAGAAGTAGAGCTGTGATTCAAATAGTAGATGCTAGCCTTGAGCACAAAAGCTCAGGGATAGCGTCCAGGCTATGAATTCAAAACCCAGGAATGGTACACACACACACACACACACACACACACACACACACACACACACACACACACACACACACACACACACCAAGATAGAGCATTTTCCAGTTAGCCTGCACAAGTTCCATCTCTAGAGAAAGAAGGAAGGAAAGACTTGCTCCAGGAAGTGATAAAAGCAGTGCCAAAATTCCACAGGAGTTCTAAAATGTGGAAAAGGACAGAGAGCCTCAGGCAGAAGGTCCAGCATGGGCAATTGTCCTGAGGTGTGGTGTAGAGCAGGGGATGTGGGTGGAATGAAGGTTTTGTGGCTTCAGACTAGTCTAGCAGTACATTCAAGGCTGGGTCAAGGTTTGTATTTGAGTCACAGGTAGGGAAGAGGTTGGGGTCCCAGAATGGGCCCCAGGGGGAAGATTAGCTTGACTTTTCACCATGGACCCAGCCATTTTCTGTGTCTGGAAGCATATTTTTCACAGCTCCTGACCCTCAGGCCTCCTTTGCATTGAGGAGCCAGTGCAAATGCAGGGAAGAACTCTTGCTTAAGAAAACCCTCTAGTCCAATGCCACCAGTGGCTCTACCCCTTTAAATCCTAGCTACTCAGGAGACTGAGATCAGAGATCTTGGGTCAAAGCCAGTTCAGGGGAGGAAAGTTAGTGGGACTCTTCTTGCCAATGAACTACCAAAAGCCAGAAATGGCACTGTGGCTCACGTGGTAGAGTGCCAGGCTTGAGGGAAAAAGTTAAGAGACCAGAGCGCAGACCCTGAGTTTAAGGCCAGTATTGCCATAGAAAATAATAAAGAAAAGCTTTCAGGAGCTCCTAGTCCACTGTGGTGAAAGGCCAGAGCAGCTGGGTGCCAGTGGCTCATGCCTGTCCCCCAAGCTCCTCAGGAGGCTGAGATCTGAGGATCGTGGTTCAAAGGCAGCCCAGCCAGGAAAGTCCAGGAGACGCTGATATCCAAGGAACCACCAGAAAACCGGAAATGGTGCTGTGGCTCAAGTAGTAAGCTGAAGAGCTGAGGGGACGGTGCCCTGGCCCAGAGTCCCATTCCTATGACCAACTCCCCTGGCCAGTTTGGAACTCACCCTTTGGCTCTAGGCAGAGTACTTTCCAGTGGGCCCCTGAGTTTCTCCCAATGTCTAGGTGTTCTACAAGTCTTGAGAGTAGCCCAGGGGAGGTCGTTTCCTATAGAGCAGGCCACATTATCAGAGAAGTGTCGAGCCTTGGGGCATGGAGGTCATTGGCCCCATCATCTGAATGGCATCTGTCATGGATGCAATGTGAATTTGAGCAGTAAATCAACGTCTCAGACCACAGTTCTGGGCCAGGAGGGGCAGAAGCTGCAAGATGGCATGGCAGGTAATGCCCACTCATGCAGGTATCAGAAGAGTGCTAATCTGTCAAGCACACCTCGGGCAGCTATTGAGTTGGGCTCATGAAAGACTTGTGGGCTCACGAAATCACAGCCAGCTGACTGCTGCTTCTAGCAGTCTCTATCCCTGGAGTCCCAGGGCTCAGAGCCCTTCTTTCCTCACCAAGGCTTGGGGATAAATGAAGGTCTGCAATCGTGGGCCAATTACAAAGGAGCATCCTTAGTGTTCTTTCCCTTGGCCCTGTGGCCCCATGCATGGATGGAGGGGCAGGTTCCCTGGCACTTACTGCCATGGCGCAGACCCTTAAGCCCAAGAAGGACTTGGGGAGAAACCACTTGATCTGGCTTGAGAGATTACTATGACTATGCCTCAGGACTGCTCCCAGTTCTGGCTCAGCTCATCATTACCACCTTCCTGTGTGTATGGGCGCATCTTGGTACTAGGTCTTGAACTCAGGTCCTGGGCTCTGTCCCTCAGATTTTTTCATTCAAGGCTAGCACTCCACCACTTGAGCCATAGCTTTTCTTCCAGCTTTCAGATGATTATTGGGAGAGGAGAGTCTCAAACACTTTTCTAGCTCTGCCTCTGAATGGCAATCCTCAGATCTCAGCCTCCTGAGTAGCTAGGGATATGAGAGCTTGAGCTATTGCTATCCTTCTTGGCAAAAGACAGAGTACCTCTCTCCCAGACTAGCACCCATCTACAGTTACCCCTCCTACCACATCCTTACTCCTCCAGGCTTCAGAGGAATCATACCTTTCCCTGAGGACAAAGAAATAGGACCAGGTTTGAGCTTTATGTTCTCCACACAGTAAGGGGCTGCTGGGAGCTGAAGTGTACTGTAGTTCAAGTGATAGAGCACCAACCTTATGTAAACAAGCTAAAAGATACCACCTAGGCTCTGAGTTCAAACCCTGGTAAATTCACACACACACACACACACACACACACACACACACGCACGCACACACGTACATGCACGCACGCACACACACACACACACACCAAACAAGCACATACAAAAACATCCTTAGCAAGTCCCAGTGGCTTACACAAGCAATCCTAGCTACGTAAGAGGTTAAGCTCTTAGGATGGCCGCTTGAAGCCAGGCCAGGCAGGAAAGTCCATGAGACTCTTGTCTCCACTAAACTACTAAAAAAGATGAAAGGTGAGCTGTGGTTCAAGTGGTAGAGTGTTAGCTTTGAGCAATGGAAGCTTAGGGACAGTGCCTAGGCCCTGAGTTCCAGCTCTAAGATTTTTTTGACACCCTTTGACCCGCCTCACCCCCAATCAGGCCATAAATCTAGATTTTGGTCACCCTGGATCTCACTTCCACTCCTGCCACTTTCACAGCACTGCCACAAGTGGCCGGTGTGTGGCCAGCACTGGATTAAGAAGTGAACGTACAACAAGGGGGCATAGCCAAGTCAAGGCTAATGACCCAGAACATTGAGGTATTGGCCATACATCCCCTAGTTCCCTGGACCTAGAATCTAAAGTGTGTGCATCTGGATTCTGGGCATCCAGAATCATCTAGAAGGACATGAGCAGCCAAGCTGGGGGTGGAGGGCGGTGGTGGAGGAGACAGACTTTCCTAGGACAAGGTATGTTGACATTTCCTAGACACCGAAGGATACTTCCAAGCCACCTTGGTCTCACCTCGCATGTATCCCCGGATCCTCCTTGCTTGGGCGGCCTTCAGATAGCTATCAAGCTCAAGTTGGTTAGGGCCACCGGAAACCCTCCCTCCTCCACTCCACTGCAAGCATGCAGGGAGGGACATGCAGACAGAGACCCAGGTGAGGAAAAGGACAGGACATCGCATGACTGAGCTCCCCCAGAGGCAGGGGAGACCCTATGCCAGCTGGCCATGCTGACCCAGAATCCCCTGGAGGCGCCCAAATATTTGGACAGGCCCGACTTGGGCCCCAAAGAAAAGCTGGAATGTAGGCGTCTGGCAATTTAGGACTCATTGTAGACTTTGATAGGGGGCTAAAGGGCAAGGTCAGTGTGGAGGAGGGGCACCATCCAAGGTCAGAAAGAGGCAGACAGGCACCCAGGAAGGGGACAGAGAAAGATGAAAGAAAAATACACACACACACACACACACACACACACACACACATGGGTAGCCCAAGGCCTCAGCAGTCCCTGAGCACCCTGAATATCCCACCCCCAAGAAGATGGTACCACCATCCTCAGACCAAGTGTAGACAAAACTAAGGACATCTCACACATCTGGAATGGCTCATAACACATCTTGGCATTTCCTAAACGTACACACCACTATGCAGAAAACTCAGCTACATTATTTTTGGTTGTTAGTCATGGGGATTGAACTCTGGGCTTGCACGCAGTCCCTCAGCTCTTCAGCTGAAGGTGGGCGCTCTACCACCATTTCTGGCTTTCTGGTGGTTCACTGGAGATAAAGTCTCTGAAATTTCCCTGCCCAAGCTGGCTTTGAACCGCGATCCTCAGATCTCAGCCTCCTGAGTAGCAACGATGACAGTTGTGAGCCACTAGCAGAAACCGGCTTCAGCCTCCTTCTTAGACACAGGGGAAACCCAACTCGTCAGGCCACAAACCACATGCAACCCTTCAATTCAGACTTTGTCACCAGCATCCAAAACCATTCTTCCATGGATGGAGAGCATATAATTGACACTACCATCCCACCCCTGCTCCCATTCACCCACTCCCTGCCTGCCACAGGCCACGACCTCTGGAGTTCTTGGTAAGGCACCGCCCACCCTGCTATGGCTTCACATTGGTGCAAATTTGGGGAGTACTTAGAAATGTCTGTACAGTGAGACCATCATCTGGTCTCCCAACCACAGCAACCTCACTATTTCACCATCTCTTGCAAGCAAGGAAGGGGTGTCTTTCTTTCTTTCTTTCTTTTTTTTTTTGGTTGAGGGGCTTGAACTCAGGGCTTGGGTACTGTGCCTGACATCAATTTTTCCTCAAGGCCAGTGCTCTACCACTTGAGCCACAGTGCCACTTCTGGTTGGAGATTGGAGATGAGGTTCTCGTGGGACTTTCCTGCCTGTGCTGGGAAATGAGATCCTCTGGATCTCAGCCTCCCGAGTGGCCAGGATGACAGGTGTGGGATGACAGGTGTGAACCACCAGCTCATGGCTTAAGGTGTCTAGTCCTTCAGAATTTCCACCTAGTCCTCTAGATGCTACCACTTGGACACCCCCTCTACCTCCCTCAGGGAGAGCAAAGGGAAGCTCTGAATCTGGGTGGGGCCGTGTGGATTAAAGGGCCCCCTCCACATCACTAGGCCTCTCTAACCTCCCATCTGCCCCCTCCAGATTTCCTTGTCATCCAGGGCAGATCAGACCCACTAGGAGTTTTGGGGCCTGCCCTATATCACCCTTACCCACCCAACCGTTACCTGAGGATTTCTGGGGCCAGCTGCTCCAAGTCCCGGTGGAAGACGTTGGGAGGGTTGCTGAAAACCAGGTAAAGGAATCCCCAGGGCAAAAGGAGTCTTCAGCTCCCCTCTGCCAAAGGAAACACAAATCATGGATGGCTCTACTAAGAGCTTCAGGGCATAGCCATCAACTTGTCACCAAGGTCCCTGAGCGAACTGTTTTATAGTGACAGCCCTGGGGCCTGACCTCGGGGCCCTGGCACTGTCCCCGACTTTCTTTGTCTCCAGGGGAGTGCTCTTTCACCTGAGCCACAGTGCCACTTCCAGCTTTTTCTGTGTATGCAGGACCTAGGAATCGAACCAGTGCTTTTCTGCATGGTAGGAGAGCCCTCTACCTCTAAGACTCAATCCCAGCCCTGGATAGCTGTTCTTCTGTATCCCCTCAGGCCTGTCTTGGGACAGTCTCGCACATCTATACCAAGTCTCACACACCTATACCAAGTCTCACACATCTATACTGAGTCTCTCACCAGCAGCCCTGCCTGGAAATGAACATACTCTGCTATGTTGTCCATCATCTGCAGCACCTTTGCTCTCTTTGGTTCCTATCAGATCCTCCTTGGTAAGCAAAACCCCCTTTTCAAGTGCTGCCTCCAAGAAGCCCGTTCCGATCACCTTGGCAGAGCTGGAGCCTCTCCACTCTGTAGGCTGCTGGCCTTGTCACGCTCTGCCTTCCAGCCAGTGTGGGTTGAGAGTGCACGAAGGGGAAGGTCTGGACTCCACCACCGAGTTCGGAAGTTCCTGATACACCACCCAGGGATAGGTGTTGTAGCACACTCCGTGACAGTGGGCTCGAGGCCTGGGCAATCTCTGGGGAAAAAGACGGGGCCATTTTTTTTTGTGTGTGTAGGCTTGAACTGTGAATCTGGGAGCTGTCTCTCTGAGTTTTATGGCTCAAGAGTGGTGCTCTACCACTTGAGCCACAGCTCCACTTCTAGATTTTTGGTGGTTCCATGAAGAGTAGAGTCTCACAGGCTTTCCAGCTTATGGCTGGCTTCAAACTCTGATCCTCAGATCTCAGCCTCCTGAGTAGACAGGATGATAGGCATGAGCCTGAGCCCCAGGTGACGGGCACCAAAGGCTTTATTTTTTTTTTCTCCCGTTTATCTCCTGTCAACTAACAAGCCCAAGTTAAAATAATCAGTTACAGGGGATCAGATTCCTCACCTAGGTCAGTTAATCCAAGGAGATAAAGTGTCTTTGGAAAAGGCTAGTCTGAATTGGCCTAGGGGTGTGTGTTTGTGTGTGTGTGTGTGTGTGTGTGTGTGTGTGTGTGTGTGTGTGTGTGTGTGTAAGTGTCAGGGATACCTACCCTCATCTCTGTGGTGCCTCATCCTCCCAGCAAGGAGTGCATCCAGGATCCTGACCCCAAGGAAGGTGGGTGGGGGAGGGTACTTAAGGTCACATCCAGGGGGATGATCCGAATTCTGTCTTGCAACTGAAGCCTGGAAAGATAAAGGAAAGAAGAAGAGGTTTAGGGGAACATCAAGGGGAGCCCCTTATCTTCGGCTACAACTACCAGCGAGAAGACTGAATCCATCTTTCTTGCTAGTCAGATAAAAGGTGTACACTGTTCATTTATTTTATGATTGTGTTAGTCCTAGGGCTTGGATTTGGGGCCTGGGTGTTATCCCTGAGCTTCTTTTGTTCAAGGCTGAGTCTCTACCACTTGAATCACAGCACCAGATCTGGCATTTTTGTGTGTGGGCTTGGGGAGGGAGGTGGTTTATGGTAGATAAGAATCTCACAGACTTTCCTGCCCGGGTTGGCTCTGAGTCATGACCATCAGACATCAGCCACCAGGACAGCCAGGATGATGGGTGGGAGCCATGAGCTCCTGACCACCACCATCCATTTATAATCCCTTCGGCCCAGAGCTGGGCCACCCACACTGCACCACCTTTTTGGGAGTAGGAAGCAGACATGAGTGAGTTTGATACTTCAACAGCCTACCTATCTTTGAGCATTGTTCCGGGTCATTCTGATGGTGGCTTCCTCCTTATCCACAGCAATGACTGGGCTCTGTCACAAGAACAAATGTCCCCTGGGAGGTGTCAGGTCTGGGGCTTTTCCTCTGCACCTCGCTCCCCTAACCGAAATGACACTCCCCAGAAAAGGGTAGTAGACACCGAGAATTTTCATTGTCTTATAGCCAGGGTCTAGCCAGATAGGTGGGGTATGCGTCAGAGGCCCGGGATTGGGCTGCGCAGGGGGACAAGGCAACACCTCCTCATCCACTTTCCTTCAACGGTGTAGCAGAGGGATGTGGGGAAGAATTCACGGGATTTACAATGAGTCTAGCTGGGGCACAGAGGGGCTTACCTCATGAAGCTGGTTCAACAGATTGAGCAAAGACGCTCCTGACCCACAGCCCACCTCCAGAATGAGAGTGCCACCTTGGGTTCCAGCCACATGGGGATGCTGGCCCACCTCCTACAGTACCCATTCAACCAGTTCCTGAGAGAGAAAGAGAGAGGGGGGAGAGAGAGAGAAAGAGGGAGAGAGAGAGAGAAAGGGAGAGAAAGAGGTCCAGATTACACTTAAGAGACGTGCTGGTGTCTCAGGCCTATAATCCTAACTAAACAGGAAGCTGAGATGTGAAGATCATGGTTCATAGTTGGCCCTGGCAGGAACGTCAGTGAGACTCATCCTCAAAGTACCAACAGAAAACCGGACGTGATGCTGTGGCTTATGTGGTAGAGCCCTAGCCTTGACCTGAGGAACTCAGGGACAGCATCCAGGCCCAGAATTGAAGCCCCACGAATGACAGGAAGTGGATGTCCCACCACAAGAAGTGGACTGAATAACACCCACTATCCTAGGAAGCATGGCAGAGAAGTCAGGCCGAGCTTCCTGTCAGCTGGGGTCATGAGTAGGTCACCTGGCTTCTTCATGCCTTGTTTTCCTCAGCTGCAAAAGAGAATACAGTGAAGGATCCCCTTCCTCATGGGGATAGGGTAATGATGAAAGACAGTCATGTTTTGTTTCATAATCCCACACCTGTTGCCTGATAAATAGCAGACCTCATCTGAGCCCATTCAGGGTAACTTCCAGTCATAGCTCACAGAATTGTTGAGAACCATATCTGACAGATTCTCCCTCTATGCCTGGCCCTGCTCCAGAGATCCCTCTGTATTAGTCCCTTGTTTCCTCACAATTGTCCCGTGAGGAGACTGAGGTCCGATGGTCGATATCCAACACAGAGCTTCACCTGTGGTCAAGAATCAGCTGCCCTTGACTAAGAGTTTGGGACAATCCATCTACAAGATGACTCAGCGGGGTGGTAAATGTCTACCACCCCCACACACACACACTCACACAAACATACCTCAACCTTACGTTTTACTTTCTTTTTCTTGGTTGTGGGGCTTGAACTCTGGGCTTGGGTGCTGTTCCTGAGTTTTTCAGCTCAAATCCAGCACTCTACTACTTGAGCCACAGCACCACTTTGGGTTTTCTGGTGCTTTATTAGAGAGAAGAGTCTGAGGGTCTTTCCTGCCCAAGCTGGTTTTGAACCATGATCCTAAGATCTCAGCTCCTGAATACTTAGGATGACAGCCATAAGCCACTGGCACGCAGTCAAAGATGGTTTTCCATGCCTGTCATCCTATCCTTTCAGGAGACAGATCTGAGGACTGCAGTTGCATGCCACCCTTGGCAGCAAAGTCATTAACTATTATCTCCAAATAAACACCCAAAAATGTTGCAAGTGGAGCTGTTGCTCAAATGGTAGAGGGCTAGCTTTGAGCATAAAACAAGGGATGGGACACAGGTCCTAGTTATAAGCTTTTTCTAGCATAGACCCACCCAAGAAAGAAAGCAGGTGAGCACACGGGAGCTCAAAGTTCACACATAATACTCAAGACTCACAGAATAGACCCCATCCTGCTCTGATCCTCTAGATTCTATGTCCTAGATCATGACAGTCTTAGATGGGACTGACCATGCACCAAGTCAGGACGTTCAAGTAGAATCTCATACTGACCATGACCTCATCAAGGACTCAAGATCTCTCCCTGTCCTGCCTCGACACTGGGCAGTCAGTTGAGGTCTAGTTATCCAACCAAGGATATGGGAATGACTAGATTTCTCAGCCAAGGGATGCAGACTGGAGGGCTCTAGGTCCCTCTCTCTCGAGAAGGAGAAATGGGCTGGTCCATCCCAGGAATGTTCTTGGGTTGTGAGTATCCTCAAAGAAACAACCCTGCTCAGAACCCAGTGCCTCTGGTTTTCCAACCAGCCTCGACCTTCAGTCAGCCCTCTTTGAATCCCACATCTGTCTTCTAGAATAAAGGCTGAGCCAGCAAAGAGACCCACCTCTACCTCTGAGAATGGCAGTCACAGGGCCCTAGAGTTCCCTAGAAGTCTCAGAGCAACACGGGTCTGACTCCCGCCCTCATTTCCTGGCTGTCATGTGCCAGTGGCATGTCTACCTCTGTCTCTTGACCAGGAATGAACACTGCGGGTGTCATTTTCAGATTGAGCCAGCAAAAGTCCCAGTCCCCAAGGATGTACTGCACAGGCATCCTGTAGCCAATGACAACCAGGTCGTCAATGGTGAACCCAGAGTGCCAGGATTTTAATGGCCATGTGGCTGTGTCGAAGGCTCTATCACTGATGGTCTAGGTTGTCAGGTGAGGTCATGGCTCCAATGGCCTGACACGCCTGATCTGGGATCGTCCTCCCTCTTCATCTTCATGCTTATCCCTTGACAACGCCTCTTGACACTCTTTCACTCTATACCTCCCTAGCCAGTGGACACTTTCTTCTTATCTGACAGGAAAATAAACTCGGTGAGACAGGGGAGATTGAAACTCTGTGACCCACCCTGAACCCTATGGTCTACCCGAGGCTGTTTCCCTCTGCAGTCAGCGACCACACAGATTCTGGATGTCATGAAGTCACTGAGGGGTCTGTGACTTGGTCCTACATACTGGATTTTGGCTCTGAAACTGACCCCACAGAGATTGTGAATGTTTGGCTCCCTTGATCCAGGGACTCCAAACCAAGGCTTGCATGCTCCCTTCTTCCTTCCTTTCCTCCTTTTCTCCCTCCATCGTTTCCTCCTCTCTTTCTCTTTCCTCTCTTTGTGTCACTCCTAGGCGTTGAACTCAGAGCCTGGGTGTCGTCCCTGAGCCTTTTTACTCAAAGCCAGTCATCCACTTTTTACTTGAGCCACTCATCCACTTCTGGCGTTTTCTTTTTGGTAGTTACTTGGCGATAAGAGTCTTACAAGCTTTCCTGCCTGGACCTTAAGCCTCAATCCTCCCATCTCAGCCTCCTAAGTAGCTAGGATGTCAGGTGTGAAGCACCGGCATCCAACTCAAACCAAAATTTCTTCATGTGCTGTGGAACCAGCACTGGAACTTTTCATTGTCTATGCCGCCCCCTTCCCTCCCGGCCCTGGCGCACACTGTAACCGTTTGTTGTATAAATAAATGAGCATCTGCCTACAACAATACTACAGAAAAGTCCCATCCAATTCAGGTAAGCATCCTGGGTGGGGGAAAAGCCTGATGTAGCTTTCCCACTGTTCTCCCTCCATTCCCACCCTCCTGGTGCCACCCACTTAACTGTTTTGTTTCCAAGGATGTTAGCCGTGATGTACTCACTGGATTCCGGGGTCTCTGGGATGCCTATCTTCTCAAAGATCTCTATCCAGCCACTGACCAGCTCTGTGGAACTCAATTCCCTACTCAGGTGTGAACAAGGTTGCTGTGAAGTGAATGCCCGGCTCAAGAGCCCTCTTCTCCACTCTCTGGGGCCAGAAAGGATGGCCCACCATATCCGGTCCCCAAATTTCATGTTGCAGAGAAAGGATCCTTGAGGCATCCCGGGTCTCTGAATCTCCCAGAGTCCAGTAAAAGTTTTGGGAATTGTCTCTGTTCACAGCTGGCAGGCTGCGGATGGGGAGGTCACAGTCTGTGCTCCCCATGACATCCTCAACTGTAGTGGTCACCCTAGAGAGAGCCAGAGGAGAATCAGCAGCTGCCAGAGAAAGGCAGTCAAGGCATGACCTTCATAGCAGGACACCATCTGGCTTGGGAACTCTGCTTGTGCCACTTTGAACGTCATTGTTTGGTGGCTGAAATGGTCCATCTAATTTGACCGACCCAGAATCCCAGGCATTAGTAGAAATTGCCAGCTTCAAGAAAAACAACGCTGGAAAATCTGGCATTCCACTTGTCCCAATCAAACTTAAAGGGTTCCAAAGTCAGTAGACCCCTTTTCCTTGCAGACAGCCTACAGCAGGTTACAGAAAATGGCATTCAGAGAGCCCTAGCTAACTGCCATGTCCTGATCCCAAGCACCCTCCAGCATGGGGAACACACTTGCTTACCATTGCCCAGCTGGAAACAGCCCAGGAGGGCACAGATTGGAGTCTGCAGAACTCCAGAGAGGACTGCCCACCAGTGCACTGCCCAGGGAGGGTATCCACACCACCATTGGGTGCCCGGAGCCCCCTTCCCTGATGCCCACAGACACTGCCAATGCCTGGGTAAGATTCCCCTCTCATTCTCGGTCACGGTGAACCATCTGCCATGTCACACCGTTTGACACTTCCCAGACTCTCTTAGCTTCACAGCCACTGCCCTACTCCCCCCCCCCCATCTCATTCCCTATTTATGTTTGGCAGACACATTCCCAACTTTGAATTAGCTCCAATTATACACACCAGAGCATATTGTCTGGCTGGAAGAGTGCAGCTGTGGTCACAGTAGCCTCATGAGCCTTCTAGCTGAAGACAGATGAGCAGGTGTCCACTCTGGTCTGCGGTTCACACAGGCCTCCTAAGGGAGACCCACACAGGTCCAGCAGCTACTGTGGGCTGCAAGAAAGGGGAAGAAAGAGGTGGAAAGGAACATCTACTGAAACCTTCCCTAAAGGAGCCATGAAATGTTGAAAGAGAATACAAAAATTGTCGCTGGGCTCATACTGGACATTAATGATTAAAGAACAACAAATAAAATGCTTTTGTTCTTTTTAGACACGGTGACAAATATATTTTCATTGTTCTCATCTCCCTGCTATCCCAACACACACACACACACACACACACACACACACACACACACACACACACAGAAACACAAACACACAAAAATCCAAACCAGTGACAGAAGACTTATCCATGCAGCACTTGGAATTTGCCAACTGATTATTCACCTGAGCACAGACAGGCTGTACTCTCTCTCTCTCTCTCTCTCTCTCTCTCTCTCTCTCTCTCTCTCTCTCTCTCTCTCTCTCTTTCACTCACACACATAAGCATACAGACTCAGAGCAGTGCCTCTCCTGAGTTTGTTGGTTTCTCATCTGGGCATGTACCAGCTCGAGCACGGGGGTTCCCTTGTCAGAACCAGGGGCTCCCACCCAAGGGAAACAATGCTCTAATAATGCAGAACCACCCTGCCTCCTCCTTTTTCTAGGGCCAGACGCTTCCCCTTGGCAACAACCAGCCTTGACTTCCCATTCACCAAAACCCTAGGCCAGGACACTGGGTGAAGGAGTCTGGAGACAGGTGGCTCCTCAGAGCCTGGACAGAAAACAAAGTAGGGGGTCATGGTGCCTACAGAAAAGTGTCTGGCCTGGGGTGGGGTCGTTGTTGGGGACTTTGTTGGGGTCCTAAAGGCTATATATATGGATGGACTCCCTACTTCCAGCTTAGATACTTCTGGGTGACTTGGTGGATTCTTGGGTAGGACAAGGAGACTAGATGGCCTGGGAACACTAGCAGAGGTTGGCAGAGCTGGGAAATGTGATCACCCAGTCAGAACTGTTGACAACTGGGGTTGGGGGTACAGGCCAGGTGTATGTTTGTCAGAGGGGGTGTGTTTTTCTGCCAAATATCCACCTTCTATCTGACCCCAGTGCCCTCACCTCTCTAGTGGGCTCTTCTGGGAATGTCCTCAGGTGAAAGGGTGACTGAGCACAGAAGACAAGGGTTCACACATCAAGGGAGCCTATGTTCTGCATCTAACACCCCCCTCCCAGTGAAAATGAAAAGACCTTAGAAGGCAGGTGTGGAGGTGCTGCTTCCCACCTCTGACTAAAGCCACCAGGTTCTCACCAGGGAAGGGTGCAGATGCGAGGCTGTGTGGCTCCCACTGCTCCAGGCCAGGGGTTCTGCGGTGCCCCCTCTACACCCATCCCTGCAGCTTCCCTTTTCCTGGGACACTGGCCACTAGGGATGAGGGTGGGATCCCTGGTTAGACACCCACATCCACCCCCCACCCCTGGAGTTCATTTGTGGCAGAGCCAGGGTGGACTTTGGGGCGCTGGGGATATCCAGGGGTGGATGGAGAGGGGAGGTGAGAGGAACGGGTCCGGGTCCACACAGGTGGGTGGAAGGGTAGAGTAGGGGGGTTGCAGGGTGCAGGGGTCGTGGGGTGCAGGCATGCAGGGTGGCCACTCACATGTGCTGCTGGGAGAAGCTGTAGGCTGTGACTCTGGGTGCGTGCCCCGAGTATGAGGACCACAGGCCTGGACCAAGTCAGGGCCACAAGCCATCTAGGGGCACGCCATCTCCCCTAAGTGCCTGCAAGAGGCTCCGAGTTTTGGAGCTGTCAGAGCCATGTTTGAAACACGGTGCTGCTGGGAGGAGGAGGAGGCATCTGCAGGTGCGTGGTGGGGCTGTGTACAGCCTCTGCTCCTTCTCCTCAGCCGCCACCAATGCCTCAGTGGCCTCCTGCCCTGTGAAGGCGGCTTCCGCCACCGTCTCCACCTCCACCTCAGTAGCCTCTGCTCTGCTGTGTTCTCTGCCACCATGGCTGCCGTGCCTCTGAGGGGCTGCACCCAGCAAAGTGCCTGCCATGCAGGCTCAGCATCCCACCCTATGATCTGGGCGGCCACCACCACTGAAGCCGTTTCCACTGGTGCTTGTGCTCATGCTCACTCTTCTTTCTGCTCTCTCTTGGCCAAACAATCCTCTCCTGGGCCACCCCATCCCTGTTGCACACATGACCGTGACCCTTTGGGTCCCTGGCCATTGCTGCCACCAAAGTGGGCACCTGGGTCCGGCCCCCTCCTCCCCTGGGCCCCGCCCCCCACCCACAGTTGCAGACCTGACTGGGCCCTGAGGCTTCCAGACCATAGCAATTGCAGCCTTACCTCAGCTCAGCACTCCCCCCAACCCCAGTACTGCCAGGGGGATTGAATCTCCCCTCAGCCCCATCCCTGGAGGAGACTCTCCTCCATCCTCCTCCACTCCACACACCAAGCAGTTGCATGGTGACACTCATGCATGTATGTGTGTTTGTGTTTGTGTGTGTGTGATTGTTGGGGATAACTACCTCTCAAGGACTCAGAACATAGTACCCTCTGGGATGACTCAGCACACAGCCCACTTCCAAAAACAGCACAAAGCACCCTGTGTAAAGGACTCAGCACACAGCTCCCTTTGAAGGACTCAATATGCAGTACGCTGGGTAGAGTACTCAGCACACAGCACCTTTTGAAGGAGGGAGTCCATAGCCCACAGTGTAAAGGTCTCACTGCATGGTATGCTTTGAAAAACTCTGCATGTAACACTGTTTCCCAGGGACATCATGTTAAGACTCCACACATCACACCATGTTAAGACTCCACACACAGCAACCTTTGAAGGGCTGAGTATGAAGCACCCTGTGTAAAATACCCAGTGCACAGCACCCTTCAAAAACTCAGTACATGGACTGGGAAGGTGGCTCAGTGGTAGAGCACTTGCCTTTCTTGCAGGTGGCCCTGGGTTCGATTCCCCAGCACCACATAAGCAAAAAGGAAAAAAGCCAGAAGTGGCGCTGTGGCTCAAGTGGTAGAGTGCTAGCCTTGAGCTGAAGAGCTGAGGGAGAGCGCCCAGGCCCAGAGTTCAGGCCCCATGACCGGACCCCCAAAAAACAAACAAACAACAAAAAAACTCAGCACATAGAACAATTTTGAGGGACTCAACACATACCACACTGTGGAAGAAATCAGCACACAGCAACATTTGAAGGACAGTACAGAGCACCCTGTGTAAAGGACTCAGCACACTGCACTCAAAAAGGTCAACTCATCCCTCTCTTCTCAAGGGCTCAGCACATAGCACAACCCTTTGGGATGAATTAGCATACCACACCTTTTGAAGGACTCAGCTTACAGTACGTTGTGTGATGGACTCAGCACACAGCACCCTTTGAAAAACCCAGGACAGCCCACTCTTCTCAGGGACTCAGCACATAGCACCCTTTGGGATGACTCAGCAAACAGCACCATTTTGAGGACTCAGCACAAAACCCCCATGAGGGAAGGACCCAGAAATTGCGTCTTTTGAAGGACTCACCATATAGCTATATGTCACAAGTTCAGCTGTCATTAGAATTAGGGTGCATTCTTCAGTATCCACATTCTTCAGAAACACTTCACAAATCCTACTAGTTCACATTTAGCCAACCTGTGTTTTATGGGGAAAGGTCAGCTGGGAGTCTTGAACTCAAAGCTTGGCGGCCCTGTCCCTGAGCTCTTTGGTTCAATGCTAGAGCTCTACGACTTGGAGGCACAGCTCCCATTTTGTTTTGTGGGGTTGTTCTTTGACAGGTCTTATGGTGGTAAGGCCAAGTTGGGGTATCCGTGGGCAAAGGTTCTTAGCTCAGCCTGGAGCTGACCTCTCCCTTCCTTGTGTCCCTGGTAAGCCGGGCTTCCTGGAACTCTCTTGGCCTAGGGTGGAACAGACCTGCTCTGGCATCAGCAATCAGGGTGAGCAAAAGTCAGCTTGGCCCTGGTCACTTCCCCAAATTGAACTCTTGAGGATGATGGCATGGGGCCGCATGTTCCGCGTCTGGCCACCAGGGAGCAGGAGTCGCCCACCATAGAGATTGTACCTACGAGTTGTGTTTACTCTTGCTTCCCTGGGGCCCCCATCATGCTTCAACCACCCTAGATAGAAAAGTCCTTGAGACTCTTACCTACAATTAACCATCGAAAAGCACATGGGGCTGTGGCTCAAGGGGCAGAGCACTAGCCTTGAGCAAGAAAACTCAGGGATAGAGCCTAAGCCCTGAGTTCACACACACACACACACACACACACACACACACACACACACCACATGCATACAAAATCAGAAATACAATCTTTAGGTATTGTCTACTTTTTCCCCACTAAGCCTGGTGGCTGATGGCCTAGGTGTTTGATGCATATACCACCTGACATCTTTAATTTTTGGGGAACAGAATTGCTAGGAGGTCAGCCTTCCCCCATCCCAGCTCCTTGAGTGGGTCATGGTCTATCCAGGCCCTTTGGGCCTCCTTTACAGACTTGCCAAGATGCCTCCAAAGGCATCATATACTGGGCACTGGTAGCTCATGCCTGGCATCGTTGCTACTCAGGAAGCTGAGATCTGGAGGATCATGGTGCCAAGCGAGTCTGCAGAGGACAATGTATGAGACTCTTATCCTTGATGAACCATCAGTAAACAAAAGTGGCACTGTGGCTCAAGTGGTAGAGTGCCAGCCTTGAGAAAAAGAGCTCAGGGACAGCGCTCATGGCCAACAACAACAAGGAGAGGCATTGCATGTTGGCTTTGGGATTGGCATGGGCCAAATATAATTGGAATTTTCAAGTGCTCCAAGACAAAACAGTACCTGCTTTAGTCCCGTGCTCCTTCATCTCGTCTCACCCCTTGGCCTTGTCCATGCTTTGGGTCAGCATGGCTCTGGCTACATGGGAGGGCTCCAAGGAAGGTCCCACAGCAATTACCCCACCTCCTTCTGCCCTTCTCACCCTGCTGCTTCTGCTCTTTGCCATAGACCGTCTTCCTGTAATCCATGCATGAGGTCATCACTGCCAACATAGTGGTGAGTGGTGGGTCTGGTCTAACTCAGAGCAGTCAGAGGTGGAAGTGGGTCTGGGACTAGGAGCTTCCACCCTGGGTGTGGGCTGAGGCCAGGGCTGACATTTAGTTCATCCTGAGCCTTGCAGTGGTGGGGAGACAGTGTAGACTCCACATTGAGTCAGGTAAGATCAGAATCTGGAGGACCATGTGTGGGAGAGGATGTAGGACTCAGGGGGCCACTGTTGTTGGTACTCTCTCAGGACTCCCCTCTCCCTTTCTCATCCCTCAATGTTAGAAGAGAAACTTCAACTAAGGGTGTGGGAAGAGGGGGCGGGGGAGTATTTTGTTGTGAACCAGACTTGTGCTTCATATTCATCCTAGCCCCTACTTCCTATTTATCTGAGGAATGGCCATATGGGTTTGGGAGGGGGGGGAGAATAATCTTAGCGGAACATGTGGCTAAGTGGTATAGTGGTCGCCTACCATGCCTGAAGCCCTGGGTTCGATTCCACACAGAAAATGTTGAAGGAGAGGTGGGGCTCAACTGGTAGAGGGCTAGCAGTGATCAAAAAGAGCTGGGGGGGGGGAACCAAGATGGTGATGGGGCAGTAGGGAAACGCCACAGCTCTCCCGAACCAAAAAGAGAGTTTGAGTTCCAACACTTAATCTCCCCAAGAGAACGACAACAACAAAAAGACTAACACTCAGAGAAAAACAAGAGATGGAAAATAACAAAAAAGAAAGAGAAGAAAAGAAGAATTTCAGAACAGAGAAGAGCGAAGACCCCTCCCCCAACCTTTACTGGCCGAGTGGCAGTGTGCCAAGCCACGGCCAGCAGACCCGGCAGGGGCTGCCGGAGCCCCAGAGACACAGGGGGTCGCCTGCAGATCACCCGCGCAGAAGCCGCCTGAGGTACCGGTTTGCAGAACAGCTGATAGCCACAAACAGAGAAACCTACCAGCCGGGAGTCTCCATGAGGATCCCACCCCCACCCATCACTCTCCACCCGAGCAGAGAGGCTCCATCCGGCCAAAGCTGCCTGGCACCGGCAGCGCAACAAAGGGACCTGTCTGCAGACCACCCGCGCAAAAGCCACCTGAGGCACTAGACCCTCCCGATCACGATCGCAACGACCCGGCGGGGGCCGCCCAGGTCCCAGAGGCACAGGGGGCTGCCTGCAGATCACCCGCGCCTGAGCATGGACACTGTGGACCCGACAGCTTCGATGGAGGCAGAGACAGAAAAGAATCACACAGACCCACCACCGCCCAGCCCAGCCCACAACCACCCCAACTGAACTCAGATTGCAACAGCAACTGAATACCTACACCACACAGAAACAACCAGCTCCAGGGTGAGTATTCCACAGGGGACAGTGTATCCCTCAAGGGAGACCAGAGCTGGAGGGAATCCCCAGACGCTGACCTAGACTCCCTACCCCAACACCCGGACCACAGGACCCACTAAAACTGGGAACTGTTCGAGAACTCCACCAGCCTGTGGAGCACACTCCGCTGGCCAGGCCAGAGCAAGAGTGCCCCTGGAAGGGAGCTTAAATGCCCAAGCCAGGAACAGTGCCCCTGGGTCAAGACTACCAACAGTAGAAGAAAATTGAACTGTGTCCTCCAGGCTGCATAACCTAGGTGGTATACACATCAGCACAGGTCTAACGAGCACGCTCCAGGCGGGGGCCTGAACCAGGCCTGGGGATCCGGTGCCTGAACAACACAACTAACTCCTCCCAACTGAAGTCAAAAGCTGAGCATATGGGTCAACAGAGGGGAGAAAATCAGGAAACAGCACTCCCCGGGAAGCACACCTGTGACAACAAAAGACCTGGAGGCTCAGGACAAGAGAAGCCCAAACCCCACCAAAACTCCACCCATATACCTTAGGCTGGGAATTGGGCAACACAGGCTGCCAGCACCTGATAGTAAGCAGGAGCTCAGGCTGATAAGGCGGCTCAGCAGTAGAGTGATAGTCTTGGATGTACAAGGCCCTGGATCTGATTCCTCAGCATCACAAAAGCAAAAAGGGTCAGAAGTGGTGCTGTGGCTCAAATGGTAGGGTGCCAGCCTTGAGCTGAAGAGCTGAGGGACAGCACCCAAACCTAGAGTTCAAGCCCACAACTAGCCCAAAACAAACAAACAAACAAATAAACATCAGGAGCCCATAGCAGACTCCAGTATTTGGGAGAGTGCATCCAGAGCATCTGATCTTCCCAAGAGCACCCGTAGGAGCAAACACAAGCAGTCTAGGCTGCTCAACCCTTCCAAAGGCGGGAATTGCCAGCAATCTACAGCAGAGAGCCAAGAATCCTAAGTAGGTCAGAACAGCAGCTGGAAATAGGCTCCCAACAGAACCCAGATCAGGCACAAACTCTCTACCAATACAGAATCAGCAACCAAGCAAAGACAGACACACCAAAACAAAATTGCAGAGCAGTCTCCTGAACCCCCATGCGAAAATCACAGAGAAAAATCACAAGGTTTACCACCACCCAGGACAGCAAGCTCACCACAAAAGCCAGCAGCCATGCAGGGGAGAGCCCCAGTGGGAGCAAAGCAGGAATGGAAGACAAAAGCTATATCCAAGGGGTGCTGGAGGCAATGACTCAAGAAATAAAGCGAGAAATTGATCAGAAATTGAAAGAGCACAAGGATGAACTATCAAAAGAGATACAGGATACCAAACAAGAGTTGGATGCAAAAATAGAAGCTGCACAAACCTCAGTAAGAAGTGAGATAAACGCCAAATTAGAGGTAATACATACTGAGACCAGTACTCTGAGAACCAACATTGAATCCATAAAGGGATCTATTTCCTCCATGCAAACCACAATAGAAGCCACGGTCAACAGAGTGAATGAAATGGAAGGTAGAGTGTCAGATACAGAAGACAGAATACACCAACTGGACCAAAAAGTGACAGATATGGAAAAATCACTCAAATTAAACCAAAAGGAAATTCAAGAGCCAGCAGATAATGCCAAGAAACTTAACCTTCATATAATCGGAGTGGACGAAGATGAGGAATTCCAGAGCAAGGGAATGCAACACCTATTCAACAAGATAATCAATGAAAAATTTCCCCACCTCACAAAAGGGCATCTTACCTACATTACAGAAGAGTATAGAACACCCAACAAGCAAGATCCCTGGAGAAACACTTCTAGACACATTATAGTAAAAATGATAGATATGAATCATAAGGAAACAATCCTGCATGAAAATGAAGAAGGAGCAATTCTACAACGGTAAAAAAATTAGAATCACTGCAGATCTCTCCACACAAACAATGAATGCAAGAAAAGCCTGGGGAAGCACCATACGAGCCCTGAAAGCCAATAACTGCCAACCCAGACTGATTTATCCAGCAAAGCTAGCATTCTCATTTGATGGAGAACTGAAAACTTTTAATAGCGAAAAAAAACTAAATGAATACATAAACATTAAGCAGGCATTACAAAGAATTCTAAGAGGGGGGACACAACCTGAAGAAAGCAACCGGGAGCTGGGACCTGCCCCAAACAGGCATTACTCAAAGTCTAACTGAGCAAGCACAAGAGGAAAGGAAAGAAGAAAAACTTAGGAAAACAGAATGGTAGGGACAACATTGCATCTCTCTATACTTTCTCTTAATATAAATGGGCTGAATTCGCCAATTAAAAGAAAACAAACTGAGGACTGGATCAGAAAACAAGACCCATCCATCTGTTGCCTTCAGGAGTCCCACCTCTCAGCCAAATATACAAACTCAGAGTGAAGGGGTGGAAAAGGATCTACCAATCAAATGCCCCCAGTAAGAAAGCAGGTGTAGCTGTCCTGATATCTGACAAAAATAAACATTTCATTAAAATCAGTACAAAAAGACAAGGACGGACACTACATATTAATACAGGGAACAATCCAAGAGGAGGATATAACCATCATCAACTTATATGCCCCAAATGTTGGTGCACCCAGATATGTTAAACAAATGCTCTCAAACTTACAGAATAAAATAGATCCCAATACGATAATACTAGGAGACCTTAACACACCACTCTCACCAAAGGGCAGGTCTACCAACCAGAGGATTGGCAAAGAAGCTACCGAATTAAGTGAGGCCATACTTCAAGCGGAATTAACTGACATCTACCAAGTATTTCACCCTAAAACAACACAGTTCACATTCTTCTCAGCAGCTCATGGAACTTTTTCCAAAATAGACCATATCATAGTTCATGCAAGGAACTTAAGCAAATACAAAGGGATCAACATAATCCCCTGTATCCTATCTGACCACAGTGGAATCAAGCTAGCTTTCAATAACAAAGCATACTGCAGAAATTTCTCTAATACATGGAAATTGAACAGCACACTCCTTAACAATGCCTGGGTAATGGAAGAGATCAGAGAAGAAATAAAACATTTCCTACAACTCAATGTAAATGAAAACACTTCACAAAGAAACTTGTGGGACACAGCAAAAGCAATCCTGAGGGGCAAATTTATTGCCCTCAGTGCCCACATCAAGAAAATGGAGACAGACCAAGTAAATAATCTCATGTTGCAATTAAAACAGCTAGAAAAACAAGAAAAAATGGGACCAAAAGTTACTAGACGAAGCCAGATAACCAAATTAATAGCAGACATTAACCAATTAGAAAATCAGAAAATCATAACCAAAATAAATCAAACAAAAAACTGGTTCTTTGAAAAAATAAACTAAATTGATGGCCCATTGGCAAGATTAATTAAAAAAAGAAGGGCGGAAACCCATATTTACAGGATTAGGAATGCCACGGGAAACATCAGAACACGTACCTATGATATCCAAACAATTCTAACAGACTATTTTCAAAAGTTACACTCTCTAAAGGAAGAAAATCTGGCAGAAATGGATGCATTTTTAGAGAAATACAAAAGTTATACTCTCTAAAGGAAGAAAACCCGGCAGAAATGGATGCATTTTTAGAGAAATACGAGTTGCCCAAACTGAACAAAGAAGAAGTTAACCAATTAAATAAGCCAACATCCTATAACGAGATACAGGAAGCTATCAAAATTCTTCCAACAAAAAAAAAGCCCAGGATCAGATGGATTCACAGCAGAATTCTATAAGACCTTTAAAAAAGAACTAATACCCATACTCCTCAAGCTCTTCAGAGAAACAGAGAAGGAGGGAGCTATCCCAAACTCATTCTATGAAGCCAATATCACACTCATCCCCAAACCAGGCAAAGACCCAACCAAAAAGGAGAATTACAGGTCAATTTCCTTGATGAACACAGATGCAAAGATCCTTAACAAGATTCTAGCTAACAGAATCCAGAAACACATAAAAAAATTATACACTATGACCAGGTAGGCTTCATCCCAGAGATACAGGGATGGTTTAACATACGTTAGTCAATAAATGTAATCCAACATATCAACAGAGCCAAGGTCAAGAATCACATGATTATCACCACAGATGCAGAAAAGGCCTTTGATAAAATTCAACATTCATTCATGCTAAAAGCTCTGGAGAAAATAGGAATAGAAGGAACATTTCTAAAAACAATAAAAGCCATTTATGACAGACCAATAGCCAATATTATACTTAATGGGGAAATGCTACAACCAATTCTCCTAAAATCAGGAACAAGGCAAGGAGGCCCACTGTCTCCACTCCTCTTCAATATAGTCCTGGAAACCTTAGCCAGGGCAATAAGGCAAGAAAAAGACATTAAAGGGATCCGCATAGGAAAAGAAGAAGTTAAACTATCCCTTTTTGCAGATGACATGATACTATACCTTCACGATCCCAAAAACTCCATCCCCAAACTCTTAGAAATCATAAATCACTTTGGCAAAATAGCAGGATACAAAATAAACCCACAAAAATCAGTTGCCTTCCTGTACACTGACAATGTACAAGAAGAGAGGGAAATAAAGGGAGCAACCCCATTCACAATAACTTCCCCCCAAAATAAAATATTTAGGAATTAACCTAACCAAAGATGTAAAAGAACTATTTAATGAAAACTATAAAAAGTTAAAGAAAGAAATTGCAGAAGACACTAGGAAATGGAAAGACCTCCCATGCTCTTGGATAGGACGACTTAATATAGTGAAGATGGTAATACTGCCAAAACTAATATACAAATTCAATGCAATTCCTATTAAAATCCCAATGACGTACATCACTGAAATACAGAAAACAGTCCAAAAATTCATATGGAACAATAAAAGACCTAGAATAGCCAAATCAATTCAAGGGAATAAAGATAATATGGGAGGGCTATCCATGCCGAACTTCAAACTCTACTACAGAGCTATAATAACAAAGACAGCATGGTACTGGCACAAAAACAGACCCGAAGACCAATGGAACAAAATAGAAGATCCAGAAATAAACCCACAGGCCTACAGCCAGGTAATATTCGACAAAGGAGCCAAAGACATACAATGGAAGAAACACAGCCTCTTCAACCACTGGTGCTGGGAAAACTGGGCTGCCACATGCAGAAAACTAAAAGTGGACCCCAGCCTATCACCATGCACCAACATCAACTCAAAATGGATTAAACATTAAACCTGAATCTCTGAAACTACTTCAGGACAGAGTAGGAGAGACACTTGAACTAATAGGCACAGGAAGGAACTTCCTGAACAGAGTCTCAGGGTCACAACAAGTTGGAGAGAGACTCGACAAATGGGACTACCTTAAAATAAAAAGCTTCTGCACAGCTAAATCTATCGCAACTAAGCTAGAAAGACAACCAATGAATTGGGAAAAAATATTTACCAGCAATATATCAGACTAGGGGTTAACATCCTGTATATACAGGGAACTCAATAAACTAATCCCTCCCAAACCTAACAAACCAATTACTAAATGGGCAAGGGAACTAAAGAGGGACTTCTCAAATGAAGAAATAAAAATGGCAAAGAAACACATGAGGAAATGTTCATCATGCCTGGTGGTGAAGGAAATGCAAATAAAGACAACCCTGAGATACCACCTTACCCCAGTCAGAATGTCCCACATCCACAAATCAGCCAACGACAAATGCTGGAGGGGATGTGGAGAAAGAGGAACCCTATTACACTGCTGGTGGGAATGTACACTTATACAACCTCTTTGGAAAGCAGTCTGGAGGGTCCTTAGAAAGCTAAAGATTGACCTCCCTTACGACCCAGTCATACCACTTCTAGGCATCTACCCTGAACAACAGGAACCATTATACAAGGACACGTGCACCTCCATGTTTATTGCAGCACTGTCCACAATAGCTAGGATATGGAAATAACCCAGATGCCCCACCACAGCTGAATGGATCCAAAAATTGTGGTATCTATACACAATGGAATATTATGCAGCCATTAGAAAGGACAAAATAATGGCATTTGCAGGGAAATGGATGGAGCTAGATGGAATCATGTTGAGCAAGGTAAGCCAAGAACGAAGAGACAAATGGTACATGGTCTCCCTGATAAGTGGATGCTAAATCCAAAATGTTAGGTGATACGACAAAACTAACAGGACTTAAGAAACAAAGAACTCCCACTCATCTGGTTGAACCACTACTAAATAGCCCCATGCTGCTGATCACATATATGGTATGTAACATGTGAACACCGTTATATGTTACAGACTGTGATAGACAATTGCTCCAGGAAAGTTAGAATGAACTTGTGACTTTAAATGAGCATCATTATTCCACAATACTGTGAAATTCCGGAAATTATGTAATCACTTAATCACAATCAAAAAAAAAAAAGAACCTCAGGGAAGGTAGGGAGGGAGGGGACGGTAGGGGGAAAACAATTGAGGGGGTAACAATGTTCAAGAGGAAGTGTACTCATTACTTCACTCATGTAACTGTAACCCTCTGTATAGTATCTTTACAATAATAAAAAAAAAAGAGCTCAGGGACAGTGGACAGGCTCTGAGTTCAAGCCCCAGGACTAGAAAAATAAATTGTTCTTGGAGGGTTTTTTTTTGCTTTGTAAACAATTTATTAATTGCGATAAGCATAACATGGGCGTCTTTCCTGGCCACCAATGGGCCATTAGATGTCCCTTGAATTTGGGCCAACTCCCAGCAGCCTATGCCCTACCCGACCCCCAGTTTAACTTTCCCATCCCCTGGCAGATGGAGTCCTGAAAGAAGGGCACCTGGCCACTTACTTCTGGTGGCTGCCAAGGCTTTTGAGAGTCAGTATGTCACATAGAGAGTCATTATCTGCATCAATCTACAGAAGAAAGTGAGGGAGCACTCCTCACCTGAGCCTGGGAGCTGTGGGTGGATCTGGATGTGGGGCATCTTTGGCAGGATAAGCTCCTTGAGGGAGTCCACTATGGGGTCGGGAACCCTGACCTCTCCTCTGGCAGTTTCCATGCTGTCTTCAAGTTGCAATTCTTCAAAACCTTTCTGCTCCTCCCTCATTTCACCCACCACAGGCCCTGAGGCATCTGAAGCAGTGTTGGTGGTGGTGGGATCAGCCTGTACTGGCATCTGGAGACTGCTGTCTGTGGCTTCCCCTGCTGGGAGCAACTGCAGCTCCCGCAGCACTCTCCTCCATCTTCTCCTGGGACAGCCACTGCAAACACTCGGCTTTCTCCCAGCACAGCTCATGCAGGACCAACATCTGCTCTTTACACACCAAAAGGGACTCTTCGATGGTTCAGATGTGTGCTGACAGCTGGCTGTATCCATGGTGGAGCTCACTTGCTGGACTCTGGAAGTCCACCTCATCAGGCAGGTCATGGATGAAGCAGACATCCCATCCCCAAACATATTGTGGTGACAGCTCATGGGGGAGAGGGCCTGGGGATCCAGCTTAGTCTGGCACTGAGCTGCCTGGTGGCCCGGGTGCCTACAGCCGGCCTGCTGCTCCTGTTGACGGATTTTCCCCCTGTGGATCTCAGCCTCCAAGTGTGCTAACAGAGCCTAGTCCATCTATCAGACACCATGGAATGTGGGCGTGGCAACAATTCTTGTATCCCATTGGTCAGAAAGAACCATGAAATAATGGGGGTGTGGCTGGAATCCTCTGATGCATGCAGAATGGGCGGAGTCAAGATGACAGTGGCCCCCTAGCCCCTTTCCCAGGGAACTCTGTCCAATTGAGTTGGGGACAAAAGGGTGACCTGCTTTAGCTTGATGGCTGCACAGATTGTTGTGTATGTCTGTTTCTTGCCAGTCCCGGACCTTTAACTCAGGATCTGGGCACAGTCCATGAGCTGCTTTTGCTCAAGGCTAGCCGTCTGCCAGTGGAGCCATACGGCTCTACTTCTGGCTTTGTTGGCACTGAAGTTAGACAGGGGTCTCAAGGACTTTTCTGCTTAGGGTGATTTTGACCATGATCCTCCTATCACAGCCTTGTAAGTATCAAGGAGGACTGCTGAGAGCCACTGGTACCTGCCTAATCACTGGTCTTGCTGATGTTCTTGGACAGACCACTGAGTTCCCTATGCTCAGGTTGAAGTGGTGGGAGCTGGAGCCCACAGTTTGAATCCTGGTCCTGCCACCTCCAAATGGCAGGTGGGAGATCCTAAGAAACTCATTCCTATCCATATGAATACCAATGGAATGTGATGTATGTCATGATTGAATGGGCAGTTCTTGAATGATTCTAGGATAAAATTATACACAATTATTTTATAGGACACTGATTGAGTTTAATTAATACTTGATGAAGATTTAAACAATCACATTCATTAAATGGGGGCATAATGAAATACCTAAGTATTGGGTGTCACATAGTATAGAGATGCCATATTTTCTGCCCGGACTTTCTTTACTTAATTGCTATATAGCATTTTCTGAATGTACTTTGGAATATGCAACAAGGATATATTATACCTGACCTGGAAATCAATTATTCAAACAGTTTTTTAAATCAAACATGCCTATAGCAAAATAAAGAGGTAAATCCAAATTATGTGCATTTAAAGATAATGCTAGGTTAGTCTTCTTCTCACATTCCTCATTCCCTTGAGAATAATACACATTGTAAGGAAATGCTTAGAAAGTTTTGGAGAAATAGGTTGACTTTAAACTAGTGAGTTACTCTATGCTGAATCTTGTTTACTTTATATCTAGAAAAGATAAATTCTCACCTTATCATTTTTCTTAGGTTTATGCTCAGGTTTAATCTCCGATGGGTGACAAATAAAGATATAAACATTTTTTAACAGTGGCTAAATTAGGCTGAGGAATCTAGGTACAACTATACTCATGCAGGTAAGCCTCATCAGTCATGAGACCATGATATCAAAATGATAACCAATGCTTATTGGTGTCAGGCTTATGAGATTTTGTGTATTATAAACAGTGGTGGGATGGGAAGGTGGCTCAGTGGTAGAGCGCTTGCCTTGCATGCAGGAGGCCCTGGGTTTGATTCCTCAGCACCACATAAGCAAAAGGAAAAAAAGCCGGAAGTGGTGCTGTGGCTCAAGTGGTAGAGCGTTAGCCTTGAGATGAAGAGCTGAGGGATAGCATCAAGGCTCAGAGTTCAGGCCCCATGACTGGACCCCCCCAAAAAAATAAATAAATAAAACAGGGTTATTAGATTTGTTTTGTAATAAACATCATTTCATGGGTTAGGAACTGAAGTTAGACATTAAACTCAGAACTAAATTGAAGGAGGAATCCAAAATTAGTCACCAAGATATACATCATTAACACAGTATTTTAAAAATGCAAGCTAAAGGAAATAATTTATGAAAAAATCAACATTTACAGTAAATACAGAATCAGCATAACTGGTATTCCTTTTATCCCAGTTGCAATACGGCTTGCATGATGACTTTTCTGATTATATGTTTAGTTAGGTCTTGATATTTATTTGAAATTCTGTTCTTTCATATAATCATTTGTCAGATCAAAGAGGAAATTAATTCCATGCCAGAGTCAACATTCATAATAATGTTACAGTTGTATCCTGCTATTTTGCCAAAGTTTCAAATCACTTTGAGTATCTTGGATCTTTTTTGGATCTAACTAAATAGGTATGCAATTTTGTCTGTACTAGAAAGATTTTGACCACCACTTATTAAAATAGTATTTTCCAGAAACAACTTCTCTCTTTTCATGAGATTTTTAATGTCATTTATATCATGGGTTGATGTTTTCCTTTAATTAACCCACATTCAGTCTTCTACAATGTGTAATTTGGAGTAGTTTAAAATTATGTACACTCAGGTACACGGCTCAGATTCTATTATTTGCATATTTTGTTCTTGTTAAATCAGTAGGATTTAGATCTCAATATGGATACTATTGGACTTATTGGTTGCATTTCTGAATTTTTTAAGTATGTGATGATTTTTGTTATTTTATTCGTTTAAATATGTGCAGCTCTCACTCCACATACAGTCACATTTGTTTTAAACAATTTGATCCATTCACATGATTTGCTATATTAGGTTCATCTAGATGAATTTAATTACTAATTAACACAACCGTACTTCTGAGACACAGTTATCTTTATGGATCTACTCAAGGGTAACATGTATTTGAGGATTTTGTGATTCAAAACAACCGGACACAACATGTTTTTGTTCCTGGGGGAGTTCTACTTTGTTGGTTGTTTTTCCAGCTGTGGTGACTTCAACGTATGTGTGCATTTTATTTCAATTGTTATATGTCTATATTTTGTTTCATATAACAGAAAGTACATAAATAATCAGTGATTTAGAACTTTTCCAAATTGATTTCTAAGAGAGATGCTTGAAGTTTTGTGACATCTGGTACCGGGTAGGTTTTGTTAGTGGAAGGGGTAGCAGAATAACAGAGACATTCTTTGACATGATTGGAATTCTTCCTCCTTTTGCCTCACTATTTCCAATAGTATTACTTCAAAGCCTTTAGTGGAAAGAAAATAATTTTGTCTGTATGAACTTATAAATTTTGCATTAATTAGGACACACTACACTTTTACACTTTCCTTCTTTTAAAATCACAGATGCAAATTTATAATGCTAAAATACCATCTAATAATTTATATGAAATGGTCCAAACTATTTTTGCTTCACACTGTATGTAATATAGATATGTAATAGTGAGTAATTTAGTATGTAATAATTGACTTTGGGGAAAGTCAATTATTTGTGATACTGAGCAATAGTAAAAATTATGTTTGTTTCTATTAAAAACTTTACAGTTACATCTAAAAATAACGCATAGTTATAAACTAATGCTAAAAAGTAAGATTGTTTATTGGAAAAAGCCAGAAGTTTCAATAAGCTTGCTTTTTACAAATTGACTTGGATCTGGGCTTTGGTGGCTCATGCCTGTAATCCTAACTACTCAGGAGTCTGAGATTGAGGATGGTGGTTCAAAACCAGCCTGGGCAGAAAAGTCTGTAAGACTCTTATCTCCAATAACCCACTTGAAAAGTAGAAACAACAATGTAGCTCAAGTGGTTCAGTGGAATCAATGAGCTGAAGAGCTGAGAGATATCGCCAAGGCCCAGAGTTCAAGCCACACGACCAACAACAACAACACAAAAAATTGACATGGATTTTTACTTTATTATTTCATGATTTTTATTGTGAAAATACATAGAGAGGGGTTACAATTGCATGAGAAAAGTAACGATTACATTTCTTATCAAGCATTGTTGCCTCCTACTTTGTTTCCCCTTCCCATCCCTTCCCATCCCCTCCCACCCAAAACCAACCCATGCACCAAAGTTGTAAAGTTTGTTTTCTGACATAACGTGTTATACATCTGATTGTTGCAATGGGTCCACTTGTATCCCTATTTAAAGAATTTGTTTTTCCCTTCTCCTCCACAAATTATACCAACATCAAATACAGTGAAAACAGGGATTATACCATGGGGGAGGGACATACAAAGCAACAAAGAAATCATCTTATAAATAAGCTAGAAACAATACCAAGAGGAAAAAAAAAAACATTTGACTCCTTATCTTGGGGTTCATTTCATCTTACATCAACTTATCTGACCGTTTCTGCTTGTCTCACAAATATACTAGTTATTGCAAATAAGGGAAACCGTGGGACCTATATTTTTTGGGCCTGGCTTACTTCACTTAATATAATTTTTTCCAAGGCCTTCCATTTCCTAACAAATGGGACAATGCCATTCTTTCTGATGGAGGCCTAGAATTCCATTGTGTAAGTATACCACATTTTCTTGATTCATTCATCTACTGAGGGGCATCTGGGTTGGTTCCATATCTTAGCTATGGTAAATAAGGCTGCAATAAACATAGTTGTGCTGGTAAGCTTTAGTATCGTCATGTTTGTGATCATTTGGGTAAATGCCCAAAAGTGGTATTGCTGGATCATAGGGGAGCGCTATGTGGAGTCTTTTGGGGAACATCCATACTGCTTTCCAAAGTGGTTGAACAAATTTACACTCCCATCAACAATGCAGTAAGGTTCCCTTCTGTCCACATCCCCTCCAGCTTCTGATGTTATTAGAGTTCTTGATTATAGCCATTCTAACTGTGGTGAGGTGGTATCTCAATATTGTTTAGATTTGCATTTCTTTTATGGTTAGGGAATTTGAGTATTTCTTCATGTGTCTATTGACCATCCTTCTTTCTTCTTCAGAGAAGTTTCTCTTTAAGTCTTTAGCCCACTTATTTATTGGGAAGTTGTTTGAGGATTTGTTGTTAGATTTACTTTTGTGAATTCCTGGTACATTTTAGATATGAAACCCTTGTCCGTTGTATGGCTAGTGAAGATCTTCTCCTAATCCTTGGGTTTTCTATTGATCTTGCTAGATTTATCCTTTGCCATGCAGAAGCTCTGCAATTTCATGCAATTCCATTTGTCTAACCTTTCTTTGATTTGTTGTGTTTCTGGGTCTCTATTAAGAAAATTTTGGCCTGTGACAAGGAGACCTAGGGTGTCTGCTGTGACTCCAGGTCTTTGATCCATTTGGAGTTTATTCTGGTGCAGGGTGATATGTAAGGATTTAGCTTTATTTTTCTATGAGTGATTGACCTATTGTGCCAGCCACTTACTGAAGAGGCTTCCTTTCTTCCATTCTATTTTCTTAGCTCCCTTATCGAAGATTAGATGGCTATATGTCTATGGATTAATTTCTGGGTTTTCACTTCTATTCCATTGGTCCTGAGATCGGTTCTGGTACCAATACCATGCTGTTTTGATTACTATGGCTCTGTAGTAGAGTTTGAAATTTGGTATTGATATTCCTCCAGCACTATTCTATTAAGGATTGTTTTTGTTATTCGAGGTGTTTTATTGTTCCATATGAATTTTTGGATAGCCTCTTCTATTTTCTTGAAGAATGAGGTTGGAATACTCATAACTATCACATTGATTTTGTACATAGCCTAGGGAAGTGTTGCCATTTTCATGATGATGATCTTTCCAATCCAGGGATGTTTTCCCACTTTCTAAGTTTTGTTTTGATTTCCTTTTTTAGGTTTTTTAAGTTTTCATCATAGAGATTTTTACTTCTTTGGTTAAACTAACTCCTAGTCATTTCATTTTTTGTGGGGCTATTACGAATGGAGTTGTTTTCCTTATTTCAGCCACGCTATTCTCATTGTTGGAGTATAGTAAAGCCATTGATTTTTGAGGGATAACATTATACTCTGCTACTCTGCCAAAGTTTTCAATGAGCATGAGTGATTTGGGAGTGGATTCTGTGGGAATCTTTAAATATAAGATCATATCATCTGAAAAGAGGGAGAGTTTTACATGATCTTTACCTATTTGGATCCTCTAATGATTGCCTCTTGTCTTATTGCTGTAGCTAGGTATTCTAATACTAAATTGAAGAGAAGTGGAGAGATTGGACATCCTTGTTTCGTTCTTAAGAGGAAATGGCTTTAGTTTTTCACCATTACGTATAATGCTGGCTGTAGGTTTGTCATATACAGCCTTTATTGTTTTGAGGAATGTTCCCTGGAGTCCTAATTTTTCCAGAACCTTCATCATAAAGGGGTTTTGGAACTTGTCAAATGCTTTTTTCTGCATTTATTGAGATAATCATGTGGTTCTTATCCTTGCTCTTGTTGATGTGATGAATTATATTAATTGATTTGCATATATTTAACCAGCTTTGCAACCTTGAAATGAATCCTGTTTGATCGTGTTGTATGATTTTTTGGATGAATTGTTGAAGTAGGTAGGCCAAAATTTTGTTGAGAAGTTTTGCATCAATGTTCATCAAAGAAATGGGTCTATAGTTCTGTTTCTTTGATGAGTCCCTGCCTGGTTTAGGGATGAGGGTTATGATGTCTTCATAGAATGAGTTCAGTAGTGCACTTTCCCTTTCAATTTCATTGAAAAGTTGGAGGAGTATTGGTGTGAGCTCTGCTTTGAAGTCCTTGTAGAATTTCACTGTAAATCCATCTGGTCAAGGGTTTTTCTTAGATGAGAGTACTCTTATTGATGTTTCTATTTCAATGCTTGATATGGGTCTGTTAAGTTGGTTTAACTCATCTTGGTTTAGTTTTGTCATGTCAATATTTGCTAGGAAAAGGTATATTTCTACCAGATTCTCAAACTTATTAGCAAAAGCTTTGAGAAGTATTCCCTTATAATGTTCTGTATCTTGGATGTTTCTGTGGTGATGTTTCCATTCTCATCTCTGAGTTTATTTCCTTGTATGCTCTTTTTCTTCTGATAAGATTTGCTAAGGGTCTGTCAACTTTTGTTAACTTTTTGAAGAACCAACTCTTTGTTTTGTTGATTCTTTCTAGGTTTTTTTGGATTCTAATTAGTTTAATTCTGATTTAAATTTAATTATTTTTTCAATCTACTGGATTGGTGTTTATTTTGTTGCTCTTTTTCATGAAGGTTCAGATGTCTAATTAAATTGTTGTTTTCAGATCTCTCTAATTTGTTGATGTAGTAACTCAGAGGTACAAAATTGCCTCTGAGAACTGCATTTCCTGTGTCCCAGAGAAGCTGGCATTTTATGTGTTCATTTTTGTTGAATATCACGAACATTTGCATTTCCTTTCTAATCTCTTCTATGACCCATTGGTGATTCAACAGTGTGTTGTTCAGCCTCCAGGACTTTTCTTTGGTGGCTTTTAATGTTGAGTTCTAATTTTATTCCCTTGGATGCTGTTTCTTGGCCTTTATTGTGGTCTTATTGGTTTTCTATGTGTAGGACATCTTTAAGTATCTTTTGTAAGTCTGATTTGGTGGTTCTAAAAGCTTCTTGTATCTGAATAGGCTTATCTTTTTGCATGTATGGAAAGTTCTCTACTAAGATTCTGTTACATAAAATTTCTAAACCATTAACTTCTGTCTCTAGGTGCTCCTCTACACCCATTATCCTCAGGTTAGGCCTTCTGGTGGTGCCTTCCAAATGTTGAATAGATCTATCATATTTCTTGGATTTGTCTTGGATAGTTATACATTCTTTCTCTATAATATCTAGGCTGTCTTTTATCCCTGAGATTCTATCTTCTGCATGGTCTAACTGACTGTCAAGATTTTCTACTTTGTTTTTTATTTCTTTTCCTTCTAATTGTTTGGCTTTGATGGATTCAAATTCTTTGTTGGAGCTTTGTTTTAGGTCTTGTATGAACTTTACTTCCTTAATTTGGTGTTCAGTTTTTATTCTCAAATCACTTAGATTATTCCTTATGGTTTCCTAGGACTCCCATTCCTTTTATTGGGCTCCATTGGGCATTCCCTCTGAATTCATTCAACTGTCTATTCATAGATTCCATCAATGCCTTTATTGATTTAGTCTATTGTCATCCCTCTCTCGCAATTCCTGTATTACTCTTTGATTAGCTTCCTCACAATCATGCAATTCCTGTCTTTCTCTTTGACTGATCTCAGCCTTCTCATGCGATTCCTGTATTTCACTTTCACTGTTCTCTACCTGTTCATGCAATTCCTGTATTAATCTTTGAGTAGCTTCCTCATGTTCATAAGATTCCTGTATTAATCATTGGTTCGCCCCCTGTTGCTCTCTATCACACTCACAGAGTCCTTTGCAAGTTTTCAATCTATTCATTCACCATGTTTACAAGGAGTGTTTGTAGAGCTTTTTGGGAACTCTTCTCTGCATTATTCATTAACTAATCGGTCTCCTGATTATCATGAGTGGGAATTCATATACCCGGACTTGCCATTTTTCTTGTTTTTTTTGGCTTGTTTTGCCCATTTGGTATGAAGGTAAAACCAATTTTGTGCTAGAACACTATTTTAAGGCAAGCATCAACTGGAGTTCTGTAGTTGCACAGTCAAAATGTCTGCAGATACAATCTAGTTCATCAGATACAATCTATTCAACATCAAACAACCATGGACTAAGGGGCTAATAAATGCAAAAAGGATTTGACACACCAGAAATTATTAGGTTTAGGGAGAAATGTGGAGAAAAATGGGATTAGAGGGATGTGGAGAGGTAAGAGAAGAGTGAATTTAACCAAGTCCTAATTTCTGAGCGGGAAATGGATGGGACAGAATGATAGGAGAGAGATTTTAAAAAATAAAGAAAAAATGGATAAACAAAAATTTAAATTTAAGAAGTGAAACATTTAAAAATTATGTAAATTTAAAGAAATGATATTGAGAGAAGAAAAGGATAGGATGAAAGGACAGATAGAAAGGAAACATGAAAAACTAAAAAGTTAAAAGTTTTAAAATTAGTTACTTGAAAATTATATTGGTATAAAGAGATAATACTGCTATTAAAGAAGTTAAGCCTAAGACGTTTTGAATAGAGTAATAAATTTCTGGATTAAGTACGAACACAATGGGGAATAAGGTCTAATAATCGACCACAGGTAAATATCTGGGGATGAGCAGAACGGCAATTAACTCAAACAAAAAAAGAAGAAAGAGAGAAAAAAATGAAAACAATAAAAAAGGACCAAAAGATCAGAAGAGATTAAACACACACACACACACACACACACACACACACACCAAAAATAAAAAATATGAGAAAAAATTAACATCAAACACTTAAAAAAATAAAAATTGAAAAAAAGGTTAAAATAGAGTTCTTTGATTTTTTTTTTTTTTGGGTGGGGGTAATGGGATGACACTGTATCTCCCCTGTGTCCATAACCAGTCTCTTGGTTATGCTTGCTTATGCTTGTGTGCTTGTGGTGTTTGGTTTTCGTTTGGCTTGATTGATTTCTTAAGTTAGTTTTTTTGGGCAGGCAGAAAAATGCTCTGCTTTACTCAGGATTTTGTGATCCTCCTCCCAGGCTATTTCAGTGGGAGGGAGATCTGCTTTGAGTATCACAAAAGAGGGAGATGGCTGTTTCCTCCAGTGTGAAGATGCTGTGATGAGTCGAGGTTCTGGGTAGGGTTGAGGCCTTTTAGGAAACAATAGCTTTTCCCTGAGGCGCAACTCCTGAAATACTCATGGAACCCATTCTCAGGGTTTATGTTTACTGAGCTTCAATTGTTTGTCTAGGCTACTCTAATGAGGGGCAGCCTTTAGCTTTGTTTACCCTGTGAAGGAAATCACTCCTCTGAGGACAGAGCTACCACTGGCTGGGTGGGGTGACATTCCCCTGGGTGGAGCTGACCCTGGCAGGTCATGTCTACTTCCTGTGACCTGCTAAATGACTGTTTTGTTTTCTTCCAAAGCCTGAGTTAGAGCTATCTGCTCAGCCCTGAGTAGCACAGTATCATAGATGGAGATCTCTGGTGGTGGGGGAGGGGAGGCCTTCCCTCCTCTGCTCCCTGAGGAGTGAGGATGTCAGGATTCTACTCATGCTGGAGTGTTGGTTCCTGGGTCGTCTCTGGTCTGTGATCTGCAGGATGAAGATATCTGCTCCTTGTCAGTTCTTGCTGGTGTTGAGTAGAATATGCTCACGGGCCTCGTCTGGGGCCTTTGTTGTGGACTCTCTCTGTAGATATGGTGGCTATAGCCACTGGCGCTGTCCCTACTGATGCCACAGCTGTGGCTACTGGCAAGTGGTCAGGTCTGTCATCTTGCCTGGATTTTCCCTCTCTTGCCAAATTCTCTGTATTATGATGGCACACTAACTGCTTTCTATGCAAGAGCTTGTTTACCCTCCAGCTTTTCGTCTTCCATCTTCCCCCAAATCCTCATGGTTTTTTATGAGTGGTTTTTTAGTGAAAAATGTTTTTGGTGTTTATATTTTCAGTTGGCATAAAATGAGCCTACTTTTGTCTTAATTTAATAAATAAAACTCTCTGATTCTATGACAGCATAAACTTTTTGGGTAATGGTTAAGACTAGGTTGCCTTTCTGAAAAAAATAATCTTACCACCCAAAAAAGAGGAACAAAAAGAAAATAAAATATGACAGGAAACTTATAAATCTTAATGGACTAATAGTCTGTTAGTTTGTTTTAACTTTTACTGAAAAATTAAAGTAAAACTTGACAATGTTTTATTAACATATTTAAATTTCTTCATCCTTTTTATTTAAGATTCACTTTAAAAAGAAATTCAACAGGTGACAATGTTTTTTTTCTGACTATTCCAAAGAAATGATCATTTCATCATTATAGTGTATAGCACAATATACCCAGAAAGCATTAGTTAAGGAAAAAAATTCCTATTCTTTGGTTTGCTTCAGTGTGTATCTAAAGCTGCATATCACATCTTACCCACCCTATTGTCAGTCTTTTCATTTGAAATATTTCAATAACTTTTCATTCCTTGATTTGTCAGCCAGCAAATCTTTATAAAACTACATGCTTTCATTCATTGTGCTTTCCAAAATGTATCTCACAAATGCCTAGAACGAAGCACAATCTGAAACATCTGTGGAGTTTTCCACCTAGAGTACAAAGTAATCACTTTCCATACTCCTTAGAACCAGCTGTTCACTGGCATTAATTGCTCTGTCACTTCCATGATTTAAAACAACAGCATTTGACAATGGCGTACAATTTAATTGGTTTACCACATTTGGTTCGTTTTCAGCAAGGACTGTCTTCACGGAAGATGGTAATAGATGAGGTTTGCAATTATGTATTTTAAAAGGGCTCTAAGTTGTGGATATTGAATATCCATTTCAGTGACTAAATATTTAAATTAAATCCTATAAAGTATACTCCTTCAATTTTCTGGCTAAAGTGTTCTAAAATATATATATATATATATATATATATATATATATATATATATATTTTGTCGGCCGTGGGGCTTGAACTCTGGGCCTGGGCACTGTCCCTCAGCTCTTCAGCTCAAGGCGAGTGCTCTACCACTTGAGCTACAGCACCACTTCTGGTTTTCTGGTGGTTTATTGGAGATAGGAGTCTCACGGTCTCTCCTGCCCCAGCTGGCTTTGAACCGCAATCCTCAGATCTCAGCTTCCTGTGTAGCTAGGATTACAGGTGTGAGCCACCAGCGCCCAGCCAATCTAGATATTTTTAAAGGAAATATTGTACGTTGTTTCCTTGGTGACAATGTAATTGGAAGACTTAACATTTTCATGCACCATTGCCATCTTAAATGAAGTAGATGTACATGGGTTTGCATACAGAACTTTTGGAACAGCATTAATGTTGAATCTTGGATGGAATTTGATTGGGAATTGTGACAAGTTTTCATGGTATGAGAAGAAAAAGGCCACACTAATATTTTATCTGCTACAATGCTATATTAGTTTATTCAAACACACACATACACACATATACACAGATATACACATGTGTAGTATGAAGACCCAGTCAGTATGCAAGAAAATATTTTAATAGGAATTCCATAAGATATTTAGTCTGCTGAGATCTAATTAGAATTTGTAGACATATCTAGTTGCTTCAATCCCTGGACAAGTCATTATCATTGGTGAAGGTGTTGCCATTTGAATTTAGAATGCCCCAGAAAGACCCATGTGTTAAAGAAAAATGACTTACCATTTCCTCCCAGACTGTAGACAATACCTGAATAGTTCTTTTGGAAATTAAGTTCTTCAGAGTGAAACCTATGAGAACATGGACTGTCATCTACTTTCTTCTTTTCTCTTTAATCATTCTTGGTCAAAAACATTTCTTTTTGACATACTCCCCACCTTGACATTGTCTTGTCATAGGCCACCAAAGCCATAAAACCAATTGAACATACACTGAAACCTTCAAACTTATAAATCTGAGTAAGCCTTTCTGCTTATTAAATGGACAATATCACTTATTATGGTAGGTTATAAAGCTAACACAGAAATCTAGTCTTTCTAACAAGGTAAAGTATATAAAAATGCTTCATTATAAAATATCTAACTCCAAGTTGTATTTTGTGTTTTTGTTTCTGTAGATCCTAGAGCTTAAACTCACGGCCTGAATGGTGTTTTTGTGTTCAAGGCCAGTGCGCTACATAAAATCTGACCTGGAACTCCATTTCTCCTGGTGGTTAATTGGAAATAAGAATCTAATGAACTTTCCTATGCAGGCTGTCGTATTCATGTTGCATACTTTATGTAATGCCGATTCTCAACATTGTATAGATGCTCCAACTACAATATTAAAAAAAAAACTTAAAACATACTAAGGATATTTGTAAAGTATAAAATGAAGGAAAAATTTTCATCCTTTACAAATCTATGCAAAATCTATGCTAAACAATTGATATTTTACTGTACCTTTCCTGCAACCAGTTTGATATAGTTTAATACTTGTCACTCCAAGTTTCTCTGTATTCTACTGGATATTTAGTTTTTCACGTATGTGTGTATATGTATACATATATGCATCTATCTATATATGTTTCAATGTGGATCATTGGATTTGAAGCTGCTTTGTTTTGCTGTTCAGCAATTGAACCTTGCCGCCTCATTCTGTGACAATATCTGTGCTCATTCTCATCATTCCTTTATTTACCAAATCATCACCTTCTAAAATCAGTTTCATTTCTTGGGTAAGTTTACCAATCAGTCTAACCAATATCCACCCAGAGGGTCTTAATAAATCAAGTTTTAAGGAAGAAGATAACATGAAGTGACAACTACAGAAATTCTACAGAGACCTGACATCTTTCACATTTCTGCCTTCCTTCTCTTCTCATTCTTCAAAAGCATTGACTAACACTATAAATATACTGCAATTATAAGTTAAGGATCAGTGGGGTTTTTCCCAACCTGAAGCCTTCTTTTCCGTGATTCTTGACATAAACTTTTTGGGAGATTTTTTGGATTGTGAGGGGATTCCATCCAAAACAAAGCCATGTATATCAAGAAAATCAATATTTTCAACTCAGAGTACTAAACAAAAGAGGGAGAAAATTAAGGTTAGCTATATATGTTAAGCACAAATATAGGCAATATCAAGATATCTTGAAATTGTATACTTTTATTGGATAAAGTGGCTCAATCCTGTAATATTATCTACTTTTTTAGAAAACAGAGATTAGAGTATTGCATTTCCAGGCAAGCCCAGACAAAAAAAGACTTTTCAGAAACTCTAACCATTTGCTGGGTGCAATGTGGTTTGCTTGAGTTTGGAGGACTACAGTCCAAGCAGGCCCAGCATAGTGATACTACCTCAACATAAGCAATCAAATTACAATCTGCAGGTATGGCATAGTAGAGATGCCAAAGTTGTAAAGTTCCTTTCATTGCTGCAATTGGTCTTCTTGTATTCCTATTTAAATATTTTTCCTTTCCCCTCCACAAATGATGCCAACATCAAAAATGTGTGCTTATGTAAGAAATGCATGATTCTAAAATTTCATGACAATTCTTTTGAACTTACTTTTTGTGGAATTGTCTAGTTTAAGAAAATCAATTACACTTTCTATATAAAAAATGTTCTGGGGCTGGGAAGGTGGCTCAGTGGTAATAGTGCTTGCCTTGCATGCCTGAGTCCCTGGGTTCAATTTCTCAGCAGCACATAAACAAAAAGAAAAAAGCTGGAAGTGGCGCTATGGCTCAAGTGGTAGAGCTATCGCTAGCCTTGAGCTGAAGAGCTGAGGGACAGCGCCCAGGCCCAGAGTACAGGCCCCACGACCGGACCCCCCCAAAAAAAAAACATGTTCTGTGCTTAATCTGGTAGCCCATTCACTAACATTGAAATGATACAGAGAAGATTAGCATGGCCCCTGAACAAGGATGACTCGCAAATTCATGAGGCAATCCATATTTATACAACAGATGCTGGAGGGGATGTGGCCACAAGGGAACCCTACTCCATTTTTGGTGGGAGTGTAAACGTGTTCAACCACTTTGGAAAGCAGTATGGAGTTTCCTCAAAAGACTCCACATAAAGCTCCCCTATGACCCAGCAACCCCACTTTTGTTCATTTACCCAAAGGATCACAAACAAGACCATACTAAAACTACCAGCACAACTATGTTTATTGCAGCATTATTTACCATAGCTAAGATATGGAACCAACCCCTATGCCCCTCAGTAGATGAATGGATCAAGAAAACGTGGTAAATATATACAATTGCATTCTATGCCTCCATCAGAAATAATGATATCGCCCAATTTGTTTGGAAATGGAAAGACTTGGAAAAAAATTTATTAAGTGAAATAAGCCAACTCCAAAGAAACATAGGTCCCATGGTTTCTCTTATTTTCAATAACTAATATATGTCCCGGATTATCATAAAATGTCAAAAGCTATGTGCATTTGACCAGATAAGATGATGTTAAGCTAAATGAACCCCAAGATAGGGACACAAGTGGTTCTATCTTGTTATTATTTCTAACATACAAATACTATATGATGTGATTTTTTTGTTTCTTTATATGTTCCTCAACCATGCTATAACCCTTTTTTTCACTATATTTGAAGTTGGTGCGCCTACATCTTGTATATACGTTTCTTTAATTTGGGGAGGGGAAGGAAAAAACTAAATGCTTAAATAGGGATACGGTTTGACCCCTGGTAACAATGAGATGCACAAGACACTATGTTGAAAAATGAATTGTACAATTTAGGCAGGGGGAGGGGGAGAGGAGGAGTGGAGTGTACTTGTGGAGGTGGGAGAGAAGGGATGGTGGGGGAAAAACAAAGGAGGAGATAACAATGCTTGTTAAGAAATGTACTCATTACCTTGCTCATGTAAATGTAACCCCTCTGTGCAGTATTTTTAAAATAAAAATATGTATAAAAATGTTCTGAGATTGAAGAGTTCATTTCCCTTATTTTACCCATATAATATCGTTAACAAATAAATTAATGCAAAACACTGACATGAAGGTATTATGAATAAATCTGTGTGTTTGTACATGAGTGCACACGTGTTGGTGTGATCAGAATTTGAATTCAGGGCTTCAAGGTCTTGCTAAGCCTTTCCTCTCTAGATTGGTGAGCTATTATATGAGCTACATCTCCACTACTGGCTCTTTGCTAGTTCATTAAAATTTTTGAAAAATAATCTCAAATATTTTTTTGCCCTGATTGGCTTCCAATTGTTCTCCACAGATCTCAGCCTCCTGAGTAGATATCTCAAGTAGACAAGATTACAGGTGTGACCAACCAGCACAAGGCTGTCAGAATAATTTTAAAAGTAGAAGAAAATTTACTTCATGGGGGCCTGTTATTATCATCTCCTACTTTTAAAGCACTTTGCTTTAAAAGTAAATGTGAATTTATTAAATTAAATGTAAATTTATTTCTCTTTTGGATTCTTAAAAGACAGAAAGTGATGATATTTAAAAGTTTTGGTACTTTTTTAAAAGAAAAATGGAAGTGTAGGACAGAAGAAATTTGGCTGTCTTTGAAAATCAATTTATAAGCTCAATTATGTACATGATAACGCAATGTCGCCAACACAGTCTGTGCTGAAGTCAAATTGTGACAGAAAAAATCATCATGGGGAATAATTGCTATGCTATTATTTCTTGGGCAATATGAATATTGAATTTAGAGTGTAAGAGAATGGTGAGATTTTATCTACCTTTTCTGTAATTGCTGAAAGATTTTTGGAAACTTTGATTCATTTCCTTCCTCACTGTGTGTCTTTGGGCCATTCACTTAGTGCCTTTAATTACAATTTTCCCAACACTAAAATGGTAATAACATTAGCATTATAGCAAATGTTATCTTAAGAATTAAGAGAAATAAAACTTGTGAAAAATTTAACATAAACTTCTATGAATGAGCTTTGAGTTTAGCCAACAGTTTTTTAAATACTAAATAAAATGTATTACAGAAACCATTACATGTAGTGAGCAACCAGAAGTAATGTTACCTATTGACAATGCTCTGTTTCCAAGGAACCCAGGTGGATAACTTCTCATGCTGTAAATCAAAATGGTTATCTTATATTTTGATAGTGTAAAAATATCAGGGACATTATAAAGAAGGAATGTTGTAGACAGATGTGAAGTCCATATGAAAATGTACAAAACTGATAAAACGTAATCGTATCTGAACAGTATATTTTGGTTTACATAATTTAAGGTACATCACAAAGATAGGGAAAACCTAGAAGAATGAACTATCTTTTTGAAATCCTATCATAGATCCTTAGCAGGATGAACTCTTTCCTCATTCTTGTAGAGGCATCATCAGATGAGAGGAACTCTATTTTTTTGTTTGTTTCCTTCCATTTATTCTTCAGTTTGAAATCAACTACATGAGACTGAAAGAACCAAAATTAGACACGCAGGGTTTGGAAAGAGCAATCAACATAAAATAAATAAAGTACATAAAGTTTTGTAAAAGGTCTACCCAAATTGAGTTATATAGTCTCAAGCATAAACAGAAAATGATTTAAGCAATATCATTTTATTGAAAAATGTTAGGCGTTGTTTAATTTTTCCTTTCTACTACATTGAATTAAGTATTGATTTTGTATAGAGACATTAAAGATGAGATAAATAAGAAACTTGATTTAAAATGGACAAAAGTTCTGAATAGACATGCTTTCCAAACAGCCCTGAAAATCACAAAGTTGTGTGTAATACCACTTCTATGCTGGCTTAACGCTTTCTGAACAGACATCATTAGAGAAATGCAACTCAAAATTACTATGATACTACTTCATAATTATTATAACTCTTATCAAAAAAATCAAAGGAGCCAGGTGTTGTGGTAAAGGCTTGTAATTCCAAGCATTTAGGGGGTTGGAGTAAGAGGATTTGATTCTAAGGCCAGTCTGGTGTACTGCTCATAGTAAAAACCTGCCCTTTAAAAAACTCAGAAGGTAATAATGTTGTGAGAGTGTGGAGAAAAGGAAATTTTGTACTCTCTTGGTCAAAATACAGGTTAATATTCTCGTTGTAGAAAGTAGTATGCAGTTTTCTAAAGAAATGCAAATATGAAATATCTTCTGACCCACTAATCATGTGATTATTTCTCTTTGGGTAACTCGAGCTTTGTGTTTTACAGATACACTTCAGGATTTCTTTTTCATGAATCAAACATGGGAAAGAACTAAATGCAACCTCCCTTAATTCAAAAAAGAATAGAAGCTATATTTATTTGTATTACTGTGCATGAAGAAATCCTGGAGATTTCTGGTTAATTCAGAGGGACCCATGCAAAAATATAGGACAAGAGGAAAGTAAAACTGTTTTTAAAGTATAATAGGTTATCATTGATGAAAAGTTTTAGTGGTCATTTTTCCTTTTTTTTTTTTTTTTTGCCAGTTGTTCAATACAGCAGCAAGGCTGTACCCTGGAGCCCTTTCAATGTTACCACGTGAACCTCCACTTCTGTAGTGCTTGTGGGTGTGGTGCCTCTTCAGGTGGGGCCCCCTCCCTTGTGGTGGATGTGCAGTGAAGGGATTGTGTGTGCATGGTCCCCAGCATTGCCAGATGAGCCCTGCCCACCCTGCCCACCTCCCTTCCCAGTCTCACTTGCTCAATTTCACCCAGGAGCTGGCAGCCATGAGGCTGAAGTTGAGCCACTGCTGCCCTCTCCTCTGTCAGCTGTGATGGTACTGGTCTGTGGTGGTCCTGGGTTCACGTGCCATCCCAGTGAGACTGTTCTGGGGTCACTGCCTGCCCCCATGGGTGTAGGGTGGAGGACATCATGTTTGTACACTGCACAGTCCACAGGAGAAGGAAGGCTTGGTGGACAGTTCACCCCCTTGGGGCCAGGCAGCCCAGCCTTGGTTCAGACTTTAGGGCATTCTGGAGACTAGAGTCGTGTGCTGACCCCTCTGCTAGCGGGCTTGTGACAGCTGTGGCAGCTCAGCACCCTGGAGCCCCTTCAGCATCCCCATAGACCTCCATTTTCTGTTCCTTGTGGTCTCAGGTATGGAGCCATCCTTGCATATGCCCATCAGTGCCAGAGGAGCCTGGACTTGCAGTGCACCAGCTGCAGCACTGGAGGCCCAAAGCCCCTTTGGCTTTGCTGTGTAGCCTCCTCCATTGTCCTTCTGGTCCACATGGATACAGCTCTGGGTGCCATTCCGGGGATGCTCCGTTTGGCAGCAATGGCCTCATCCCCTACCCTCAATAGGATCCAAAGCAAGCATGGGTCTGGCCTTGGCAGTGCAGGCCACACAGATGGAAGGCAGGACTTGGGGTCTGCCCTGCCTTACCTCCTGGCTTTGGCACCTGAGGCTGGGTTGCTTGGTTTGGTCACAGATGGAGCCTTGTTGGATGCAGCCCACCACAACAAGTGCTGCACCTGCTGCAGCAGCAGTGAGGTGTCCCAGATCCCCCTAAGGATCACCACAGGGACCTCTGATGGGTCTATATGGACTTGGTGTTTGTGTCATCCCAGGACTCCCATTAGGAAGTGCCACTCCCCTTCGTAGTACTGGAAGTAAGAGGTGTCACATATAATTTCTGCTTTCTAACGTTTTTCTTCACTAAGTTAAACAGAAAAGGGAGATATAAATAAGTTTTATAAAAACAAAACATATAACCTATATCACTTCTACCTGTTAAAACACTGTAATATTTTTTATCCAGTAGGAATTCTTTCCGTACTTACTTATTTTACTTTTGAATGTAACGAATGTAATATTTTTGTGTGTATTTTACTATTCTAGTAAACTTTATTTACACTACTTACATACAATTTTTTTTAATTCTGAGATTTAAGAATGTGTTTTTTGGAGAACTCTAACAACAACAGATGCTGGAGGGGATGTGGACAGAAAAGAACCTTACTTCATTGTTGGTGGGAATGTAAACTTGTTCAACCACTTTGGAAAGCAGTATGGAGGTTCCTCAAAAGACTTCACATAGAACTCCCCTATGACCCAGCAATCCCACTTTTGGGCATTTACCCAAATGTTTACAAACAAGACCACACTAAAGCTACCAGCACAACAATGTTTATTGCAGCATTATTTACCATGGTTAAGATATGGAACCAACCCACATGCCCCTCAGTAGATGAATGGATCAAGAAAATGTGGTATATATACACAATGGAATTCTATGCCTCCATCAGAAAGAATGACATTGCCCCATTTGTTAGGAAATGGAAAGACTTGGAAAAAATTATATTAAGTGAAGTAAGCCAGGCCCAAAGAAACATAGGTCCCATGGTTTCCCTTATTTGCAATATCTAGTATATGTATGAGTCAAGCGGAAACGGTCAGATAATATGATGTCAGGAAAATGAACCCTTAGATATGTATTTTAATGTTTTTTTTCTTTCATGCATGTGTTTCTAACGCTTTTATAAGATTATCTCTTTGTTGCTTTGTATGTCCCTCCCCCACAGTATAACCCTGCTTTCACTATATTTGATGTCAGTATAACTTGTGGAGGCGATGGGGAAAAACCAGTTGTTTAAGGATACGGTGGACCTGCTGCAACAATGAGAAGTACAAGTTGTCATGTCCAAAACGAGCTTCACAACATCGGTGCGGGGGGGGTAGGGGGGGAAGGAGAAGGATTGGGATTGGGGGGGAGGGGGGAGGCTGGGAAGGGATGTGAAGGGTAAACCAAAGGAGGAGGCTGCAATGCTTGGTAAGAAATGTACGCATTATCCTGCCCATGTAATTGTAACCCCTCTGTACAGTATGTTCACAAATAAAATAAAATCAAATTAAAAAAAAAGAGTTTTGTTGTACTTTTATTTCAGTTTGCCATTAGGCCTTATAAACGCATACAATAAAATCCATTCTTGCTAGTATCAAGTTCAATGGTTTTGTAGACTAGAGACTCAAGGATATATCATTATATATCATACAGTAATATGTGTCAATTTGTTTATAACTGCTCCATAAAATAATTACTAATTGAGGCAGCAGCCACTTCATCTGGCATCCTGGTCCCTCTGATGAAGTAGGATCCTAGTGGCAGCCTGCCCAACTCGGGTGCTTCTGGGCATCTCGCCTGAGACTGGGGGAGGATATCAGGGTGTACCTGTTGTTGGACTAAGGAAGCTGCTGCGTGAATGACACAGTGCCACTGACCCACATCTAGCACCCACCAGCCCCATGGGCCTGGGCCCTAAAGATCAGCCCATGAGAGCACACACACACGGCTGGGTGGGGGAGCACCCACCTAGAAAGGAGTGCAGACAAAACAGAAGCCACTCTGGGGATCAGCTTGTACAGTATCATCTGTGGAGCAGGGGACGATTGTGCTCAGCTCTGGGGAGAAGACAAGAAATACAGGCCCAGGTGCTAACTTTTGTACTCAGGCTGGCAAGGAAACTTTCCTCCAGACACTCTCCTGCAGGCTCAGGGTGCCCTTCCATGCTCCTTGTCCATGGAGTATCAGCCAGGGACACTCATGTCCGGTACTCCTGGCTGCTCTTTTGGGGTTTATTAATTTACACAGACAGCCCTTGCCTCAGACAGCAGAGTTATACTCTGGGTTTTCTAAACTTTCTGCATCTGAGCATTTCACAGTGTTTTGCGTTGTATCGTTTCTTATAAATGCTTTGTGAAATTTGTGTTTAGGTGTTGAGGTGCAGGAGGAGCCAGATTATGAACATAGTTTCCTACAATACTTTCATCTAAAAATGAAAATATATTCTTTCTAAAAATGCCTATCAGGAAATGAATTTGAGAGAAAGAAAAGGCAGTTTTCTCATGAGATCAAAATGTGCTAGTTTTATATGCATGTTTTATGCGTTCAAAATACAACTAAATAATTCACTATCTAGGAACAATTGTCCAGACCTAAGAGTTAGGCGTCTTGGGAGCTAGAGGAAGGGTTTTTGTGAGGTTTATCCAAAGGGAGGGAAGAAAGTTAAAATCCATAGATTACTTTGTAGAATGAAAGTGGTAATACCAAATGAGAATCACATAAATCCTCTCTGCTATTCAGGATCTTTTATTCTTCCATATGAATTTTTGGATTGCTTCTTCTATTTCATTGAAAGTGAGATTGGGATATTGATAGGTATCACATTGAATTTGGATATAGCCTTTGGCAGTATTGCAATTTTTATGCTGTTACTCTTCCCAATCTAGGAGCATGGGAGGTTTCCCACTTCCTTAGTTCTGCTTTAATTTTATTTTTCAGGTATTTAAAGTTTCCATCATAGAGGTCTTTCACCTCTTAAGTTAACTCCTAGGTATTTTGGGAGGAGGATATTAAAAAGGTATTGTGTTCCTATTTTCAGCCTCACTCTTTATCGTTATTGGAATACAGGAAAGCCATTGAATTTTGAGGGTTAATTTTATATTCTGCTAGTTTGCCAAAGTTTCTGATCAGCTCAAGTAACTTGGGAGTGGAGTCCATGGGGTTCTTTAAATACAAGATCATGTCATCTGCAAAGAGGGATAGTTTTACTTCATCTTTCCCTATTTAGATCCCCTTTAAGTTTGCATCTTGTCTTATTGCCCCAGCTGGCATTTGAATACTAAGTTGAAGAGGAGTGGAGAGAGTAGACATCCTTATCTCATTCCTGAATTTGTAAGAAATGATTTTAACTTTTTGCCATTAACTCTAATGCTGGCTGTAGGTTTGTCAATCCTTAGCAGAAAGAACAGTGCTGGAGCAATATCAGTTCCAAATTTCAAACTCTATTAAAAAGCCATAGTAATAAGAACAGATTGATAATGGCACAAGAACAAACCTGAGGACAAATGGAAAAGGACTGAAGACTCAGAAATGAATCCACTGACCTATAGCCACTTAATCTTTGACAAGGGCTAAAAAACATAGAGTGGAATAAGACAGCCTTCTCAGTAAATGGTGTTGGCAAAATTGGTTAAACACCTATTAAACTAAAAATAGATTTGTATATATCGCCCTGCACCAGAATCAACTGCAAATGGATAAAAGAACTCAAAATAAAAGCAGACACTGTGAAAACATTACATGAAGGAATAGGAGAAACTCTAGGGCTCTTTAGCGCAAGCCAAAATTTTCTTAATAGAGAACAAGAAACAAAACAAATCAAAGAAAGGTTGGGCAAATGGGATTGCATGAAACAGCAGAGCTTCTGCAAAGCAAAGGTAAAAGCTAACAAGAACTGTAGAAAGCCCACGTACTGGGAGATCTTCATGAGTCATGAAATGGACAAGGTCTTATATCTAAAATATACTTAGGACACAAAAATTAAATTCCCCAACAACAAATCCTCAAAGAAACAACTGCCTGATAACTCAGTGGGCTAAAGACTTAAAGAGAGATTTCTCTGAAGAGGAAATAAAAATGCCCGTTAGACACATGAAGGAATGCTCAAGTTTTCTAGCCATAAAAGAAATGCAAATCAAGACAACATTGAGATCGCACCTCATTCCAGTTAGAATGTCTATAATCAAGAAATGTAATAATTACGGATGCTGGAGGGAACTCTACTGCATTGTTAGTGGGAGTGTAAAGTTGTTCAACCACTTTGGAAAGCAGTAGGGAAGTTCTTCAAAAGACTCCACATAGAGTTCCCTATGACCCAGCAATCCCACTTTTGGGCATTTACCAAAATGATCATAAACAAGATCACACCAAAGCTACCAGCACAACCATGTTTATTGCAGCATTATTCACCATAGCTATGATATGGAACCAACTCCGATTCTCCTCAGTAGATGAATGGATCTAGAAAATATTATATATATATATATATATATATATATATATATATATATATATATATATATATGTGTGTGTGTGTGTGTGTGTGTGTGTGTGTATATATGAATGTACACACACACACACACACACACACACAATGGAATTCTATGCCTCCATTAGAAAGAATGGCATTGCCCCATTTGTTAGGAAATGGAAAGACTTGTTAAAAATTATATATTAAGTGAAGTAAGCCTGGCCCAGAGAAACATAGGTCCCATGGTTTCACTTATTTGCAAGGACTAGTACATGTCTAGGACAAGCAGAGAAGATCAAAGGTTATGTACATATGATCATATAAGATGATGTTAAGTGAAATATACCCCAAGTCAGTCTTGGTTTTGTTTTAATATACTTATAAGGCACTATGTGTTTCTTTTGTAGGTTCATCCCCCCCATGATATAACCCCTGTTTTCACTGTATTTGACTCCAATGTTGTGCATCTTGTATATTTACTTTTGTAATTTGGGGAGTTGAAAGGATGTAGCAAAATGCTTAAATGGGGCTGCAGGTTGACCCATTGTGACGAAGAGTTGTACAGGACACTATGTAGAAAATGAATTTACAATGTCAGGCAGGGATTGTGGAGGGAGGAGTTGGAGAGGTGGGGAGGGAAGGGATGGTAGGGGAAAAACCAAGGAGGAGGCAACAATGCTCGATAGGAAATGTACTCATTACCCTACTCATGTAACTGAACCCCCTCTGTACAGGATTTTTCCAGTGCTGCCCTCCGCATTGAATTTTTTGCCTTTGCTGGCTGTGGTTAAGTCCACCTGCTCAGTGGATTAGTAGTCTTCAATGCATCTTGGTCCTCAAATGGGACTTGGATTATCCAGTGGTGGTTGGAACGGGCCAAGGGCAGTGCAAAGACCATTTCCAGGGCATGGCTTCTTCATTCCCCATGCAACTAGAATTGCAAGCAGTATTTCTCTGAATTTGACTCCAGAAAACAATCACTGAACCAAAAGGCAAGGCCGCCAAACACCTATCCTCCTCCCCCCATTCCCTCCTTTCTCCATCCTTGGGAGAGTACAAAATAATTTCGCAGGTTTTGGCAAACACACAAATTGCCCACCACCTCCCCTGGTAAATTAGGTTTCAAGTCACTAAGTCATTTAAACGGATAATGCCTCACTCATTATTCTGGTCAACATCTTCAGGTTGTTTGATGCTTTAATTTTTGTTGTTGTTGTTGTTGGTAGGGGGACCTGAACTCTGGGTCTGGGCACAATCCCTGAGCTCTTCAGCTCAAGGCTATCACTTGAGCCATAGCGCCACTTCCAGTTTCTTCTGCTTATGTGATGCAGAGGAATTGAAACCAGGACCTCATTCATGCAAGAGAAGCACTCTACCACTGAGTCTCCTTCCCAGCCCTAATGCTTTAATTTTTTAAATTTCTTTTTTTCAGTCTTGGGTCTTGAACTCAGGGACTCGGTTTTAGCATATCCCTGAGTTCTTCAGCTCAAGAGAAGTCCTCTTCCACTTGAGCCACAGTGCCACTTCCTGTTTGGAGACAAGTGACTCACAGACTTTCCTGCCAGGGTTTGCTTTGAACCGTGAATTTTAAAATTATATTCCTTCTAGATGTTTATTGGAACATTACAGTTTTTCTGGAATTTAAAGTTTTCTGTAAACATTTATCTTCAAGTAATCCAACAACCTTAAATATTACATTTAGATGCTATCCTGTAGCACATCCATTTTGAAATTATTATGTTAAGATGAAATTCTTATTCTTTGTAGAAAAAAAAACATTAAACTCCAAATGAGAACATGCTAATTTCAGCTGCCTTGAGTCTCCTTCCTCTTTTTTTTCTCTCCAGTATCTTTTCTTGTTTTGGAACAAGTGTCATGGACTGTCCAACCATTCAAAGGAAGCTTATTCCATTAATTTAATAGAAAAGAATCCAATCTTCCTGCATCTCAAGGCAACTTTGAGTATAATGTTAATCTGATAATTCACATCATTGAATTTTCATAGTAATTTTGATAATTTTTGTTTAAACCATTCATTAAAGAGCTTCCAAAAAGCAAGAATAAAAAATAATGTTCTGCTTTCTAAGAAGGTTTAAAAAGCTAGTAATTCAACAAAACACATTCTATTCTTCCAAGATTCCATGGTGAAAAATTTCTCTTTCATCATCGCCCTTACCACTGACCCCTTCCCTTCAAACTTTCAGCTTTCTTGTTCCAGCTTTCATTTTGGTTCTAGCATCAGTAATCTCTTTGTAGTATTTGACAATGAAATTCCATTTGTTGTTAGAGAGCTCAATTCATATTGCCAAAAGCAGACTCATGAGCATAACATTGAACATAAAATATTGAATATCATTAATGTGATCTTATGTAACTATTTCATAAATTAATATAAGTTCCACATAAATGTGCATCTTCATATAATTTTTAAAATGCAAAGTAGTTACATATCTATGTCAAAAAATAATTCAGATCACTAGTAGAAGATTATAAGCTAAACCTATTGCATCATCCCCAATATCTTTGTAAAATTTTCTTTTCTCATTAACTTTCACCTTAGGGCCTTCTTTTCCTAGCCACAAATTGTCAATTGATATCCTTGTATATTGGTCACCTCTGAGTAACCTCACTTCTTTCCACCACCAGTAATTCCCCTGTGTTAAATACCTGAGGAATAACGTCCCAATGTGCCTGCAAGAGGAGTACCCAAGTCGACTGTCTGTGCCCACTCTTCCCTTGTTTTGTTTGGGAATGTGCTATCAGAGACAAGGGTGTCAGGGATCAGGTGGCTGGAACCATGGTGTTATGAATTATGGGTAGCAGAAAAGAGTAGCAGAGACTAGGATACAAGGGAAAGTGTAATTGTGACTGTCATAACTTAGTTGCAGTGGCAGGAAATTGGGTAGCAGCAACAGCTTTGCAAGGGTTGGGGTAGCTAATACAGGCATCCAGAACAGTTTAGCAGGGACAAGAAAGCATAGACTAAGTGAAAGAGTAAAAGTTGTGAGGGATTGTGGGGCACAATCAGGGTCATGAGTGGGTAAACTGGGTAGCCAGTACTATGGTAGAAGCAATTGGCATGGCGGACTGATACGGTGCAGAGCTCTGGGTTTGCCTGTCCAGTTTTGGCTGTTAGATTTTTAAGGAAACTACCTCTAGCAGCTCATTATCAGCTTTTTTTTTTTTTTTTTTGGTCTGTCATGGGCTTGAACTCTGGGCCTGAGTGCTCTCCCTCACCTCTTCAGCTCAAGGCGAGTGCTTTACCACTAGAGCTACAGTGCCACTTCCGGTTTTCTGGTGGTTTATTGAAGATAAGAGTTTCACAGACTTTCCTGCCCGGGCTGGCTTTGAACCTCGATCCTCAGATCTCAGCCTCCTAAGTAGCTAGGATTACAGGCGTGAGGCACCAGCAACCGGTGAGAAGTGAATGTTTCCACTGTATCATTGGTAAATATTTTTGGATAGATACCTAATCCTAATTTCACTGGGTTTTGTGGCATTGTGTTTTTGCTTTAATGAGGGACCTCCATATTGATTTTCAGAGCAATTATAATAGGTTGAAGATAATCTATAATATGTGAATATTAGATCAAAATTTAAATATATCAATGAACACATACAGGACCATCATATATAGCTTATAATTTGAAGAAATTTTAAGAAGACCAACAGTTGGGGGAAAAGAATATTTCAGAAGCTTAATAAAAAACATACACACATAGGAAAATACAAAAACAGGTACAACTAATTAGTGCTAATAGTAACAAAACATTTTCCTCAAGTTTTAAAAATGAAATTATTAAAATAATACTTAACATAAAATAAATATGACATGGAAGAAAATGTACCATAGACATTGTTTTCCCCATAATTTGTTTGATTTTTATAGCAAATGGATTAAAAGAAAATGTAATTACATGTCGGAAGATGATAACACTGTCAAGTGTCATTGATAGAATCCACCGAAGGAAAGTAACAGAAAAATAGAGAGTAAGAACAACCTGGCTATGGCTGAATATACTCAGAACTTTGTGAGGAAAGAATGCTCCATTTTCCTCATCAAAATAGAGTTAGGATAGCTACCTTTTGACAGAATACTTGTAATGCAGTCAGAGCAGTGGAGTTACTAATTTAGGTAGTAATTTATTACTTTTATTCCCTAATCTTATGATGTGATTCCCAAATGATGTGAGTGATCTTAGATTTTCTGAGCCCTTTTTTCACCCAAAGTTTCTAATTCCTCCCCCTGCCTCTGATTCTTCTGCTACTCTCATTTCTTCTTGTTTCTGAACTAGACTCCTATGACCTTTTTGTTCATGAGAAAGAGCTGGAGAAATATGAGAATGGCCTGGAGTCGGAGCTAACATCCACTCCAACTTGGAGGATCTGGTGAAGGACCTACATCTGGGCCTCAGAATCAGATATTAATTGAACTCTTTGGAAATGAAGAAACTCACCCCCCAACCCCAGGCAGAATCTGTCATTCCTTGACTTTCTCTGAAGAGATTTGGTACTAGGGCACAATTCAGAGAATGAGCTTTCCTACCACCCACCACAGCCTTGTCAGGAGGAACAGGTTCAAAACTAAATGTGGCCTCAGTTCCCACAGGGCCAGTCAGAAGCCAAGAGATCACACTTTTCTCCTCATTAGGGATCTTCTGGTAGGAATAGAGTCATCTGGGCAAAGTCTAATATGGAGATTAAGTGAGACTGGACCTATGGAGGACACAAGAGAATGACCCTGTCTTTGACTACAAGTGAGTTGTGTAGTGAGACATGACAACTTCCTTCATATATGAAAATTCACTAGGTGTTATCTCACTGCCACTTTGCAGGAGGTCAGTTTCCCCAAAGGAGAAGTTGTTAAATGTTGTGACTTCCAGTTTGCTCTCTAAGCTCTTGTCTCTCCCACCCCTTCCCATGCCAGGAATGCATTGCTTCTTTCAGGCACTCAACTACTTGACTGACTCCTAGGCAGGAATACTGTAGGCTATTATTTGGCTAACCTCTTGCATTTGAGGTAGAATAAGCCTAGGCTCTGCTTACGCCATGAGGTAGATGCACGAAGCTGAGTATAAGCTCATATTTATACAGAAAACCAATCATATGGAAAAAAAATAGTTGAGTGATTTAGGGTTTATAGCCACTAAATTTAGGTTATTATTAGAAACACACCTAGAACCATGGATTAGGAAGAGAACAGTGAAGTAGGTTTAAGATAAAATGGAAAAGACACATAATAGCCATAACAGGAGATGAGAGTGTGAAGGAACTATTGGCATAGTTCCTTTTACTATCTTAGGAGTGACGTTGGATAGGAGGCTTTTAGAATAATATCTAAAATAGAGGGATGTGCTGGGCCCTGGTGGCTCACATCTGTTATCCAAGCTACCCAGGAGGGTGGGATCTGAGTATCATGATTCAAAGCAAGCCCAGGAAGAAAAAGCCAGAAGTGGTGCTGTGGCTTAAGTGGTAGAGCACCAGTTTGGAGCTCAGGGACACTGCCTAGTTCCTGAGTTCAAGATTCAGCATCAGCAAAACAGCAACAACGAAACAATAATGATAAAAAGAAATAAAAGAAGGACTTAAAGATATGCGATGGAATGATGATCCTGTGTAACTGTTTAGAAAACATAAAAGGAGCCAAAATTTGGAGCAAAATGATACCTATTCATTACTAATCAAGGATGCAAAGCAAATGACAAATTCCTTTTCTTGAAAACTTCCAAACTTGGGCTGGGAAAGTGGCTCAGTTGTTAGAGTGCTTGCCTTGCATGCACGAGGCCCTGGGTTCGATTCCTCAGCCAGAAGTGGTGCTATGGCATGAGTGGTAGATTACTAGCCTTGAGGTGAAGAGGTGAGGGACAGCACCCAGGCCCAGAGTTTAGGCCCCATGACCGACCCCCCCCCCCAAAAAAAAAAACAGAAAAAATTTCCAAACTTACCTTTTCTCATAATTGAGAAGAGGCTTCTTTTACAAGAATTCTCCTTATCTAGCTCAAGTTCATTAGAACTTCAGTAGACTTTTCCTATTGAGATGTAATGCACCTAACTCTACTGAACTTAATCAAGGTTAGGAAAGTATGGAAATTGATAGGTTTATTGTATTTTTCTTTGTAAATATATACTACTGTCAGGTATTATATATAGCATATATTATAATATACAATATATTATACATTATATATAATATATTAAAATATAACATATATTATATATTAACAGTCTTCCTAATTTTAGAGTTAGGAACAAGCAACATATTGAAAGACAAATGCTTGAATCTCTGAGTAATTTCTCTACCACTGAACAATTCCAGGTTTCATTCTTATTACCCAAAGAGCAACGTAAGAAAGTGATGCCCATGAAGGTGGTTCTCTGGATTTTGGAAACTGTGATCTGCATATATATATATATATATATATATAAATTTATATAAAATATAAATTTACATATAAATAAATTATATAAAAATATAATATATATTTATATATGTAATTTATATTTTATATATAATTGTTTTACTAGTGAATGTGTAAATCTATAGCAACAGATAAACAAATGATCATCTATGTGCACACACACTCAATCACTTATAAAAATTTCTTTTCTATGGTCCCTATTCACCTACACAGAGAGTACATGAGTTGCCCTTGAATTGTCCTGCAAGTTCTTTATCTGGCTACTGTAGTTTCACATCCTTTGTTTTCTAAGCAGCCAGATGTTATGTGTTCAACAACAATACTTGATACAGGCAAAAGTATCCACCCTGAAACACAGAGAAACTTGGATTTCAGAAATGCCACAAATAAGTGGGAGGTACAGCAGTACTTTTCAAAATTGAATAGATTACATATTTATTAGAAAGTTTGTAAGAAAAATAACTTCAATGTAGGATGAAACACTTGAAGAAAACTTCAGTTTGGATTACATATAGCTAGGTGCTGGTAGCTCATGCCTGTAATCTTGGCTAATCTGGAGGCTGATATCTGAGGATCACAGTTCAAACCCAGCTTGGGCAGAAAAGTTCCCTTGAGACATTTATTGCCAACTAATCACTCAAGACTAAAATTGATACTGTGGCTTGATGTTTTAGAGAGCTAACCTTGAGCCAAAGACCTCAGGAACAGTGCCCAGCGCCCAAGTTCAAACTCTGCAATAGAAAATCAATAAAAATAAAAAATAAATTACATATGATTTATTACCAACTCTGTACAAGGAAAATAGGATATGACACATGGCAACATATGACATCAAGGTACAAAGTTCCAGGGCATTTCCCCACGCTTGAGAACTAGGATTAATCCATATTGAAAAAATAAAAAGATGAATGATTTATACCAAATTTCAAAACATACTATATGTTATACAAAGGAAATGCAATAAACATACATTTCACAGTCTACTAACATCATATTGTATAAGCATTCTGATTAACTGATTCATCAAAATCAATACAATGCAGTTAAAACATCCAATATCTCAGGTGTCAACTTAGCAGAATACTTTCAACGTATGATGGTTATTTTTTGTATTATCCAGCCCTATCTATCCCACAATTGCAGAAGACTCTTCCTGAGAAAGACCAGAGACCTGTCTACTGTGAGTGCTCAATGTCTACCTGTTCCCATTCTCTGTTATTTGGGCATGTGATAGACTGAATATCTGGTAACTTGCCAAAGGCACAATTTGGGACTGGCTTTCAGTGATGATAGTTTAGTTCTCAGGAAAAAAAAGGGAAATTGAAGACAGAGGGAAAATCTACCAGATCCCTGAAAGATTTCTATCATTGTGCTAAAACTGTACCCTTCTACTGAACAAACTGCAGTAATTGTCACTCCAACCACATGTCCAAAAAAATGGCTTTCCAAATATTGGCCTGTTTTCACCTTGGTATATCAAGACATACTCTTGTGACCCCGTTTTACTTAAACTATCAGCTATGGTTGGCCCAAGGAATAGTTGACCTTACCAATTTCTTAAATTTTAGGTCATCACACAATCACTTCATAACCCTTAAACATTAAAAATACCTATCCGTATAAGTCCGCATTACATACTTATTAGTTTTTCTTCATTTGTCATGTTTTACATATTTGTGTATCTCAGGGCTTAGTTCTGTAATCTTCCTTCGCATGATTGTTACCACTGAGTGCACATAATTATTTGGTTTTTTTTCTCCAGCTCTGTTCTTTCTTTAATTCAAGTCCTTAATAACATCCTGTCTACTGACAAAGCCTAGCTACTGATTTTTTTTTTCGGGGGGGGGAGGTCCGGTCATGGGGCCTGAACTCTGGGCCTGGGCACTGTCCCTCAGCTCTGCAGCTCAAGGCTGGCGCTCTACCACTTGAGCCACAGTGCCACTTCCGGCTTTTTTTCTTTTTGCTTATGTGATGCTGAGGAATTGAACCCAGGGCCTCGAGCATGCAAGGCAAGTGCTCTACCACTGAGCCACCTTCCCAGCCCACTAGCTACTGATTTTAACAAACTCAAAAGATCCCAAAGTGAGCTTTGATCTTTATCTACAAACCTATCCCTCATTACTATTTGATTAAGTGATAACTCTTCCAGTTGTCTTGTCAAAATACTTTGGGTTCACTTCAGACTTACATACTTTTTCACACCTCGTATGTAATCTATGACCAGGTTTTGACAAATTAACTCAGGATATTTTAGGAGCCTATATGTGTGTGTGTGTGTGTGTGTGTATATACATATACATACATACATACATATATATATATATATGTATGTATATGTATGTATATATATGAGTGCTAATACTGTGACTTAAATTAGGGGCCTAGGTTCTTTTACTTTTCTTATGTGCTCAGGCTACTAGTCTTCCACAGCTCCAATTTTAGCTTTTTGGTTCTTAGTTGAAGATAAGTGTCTCATGGTTCATTTCCCTGGTCTAGCTTAAAACTATGATCCTCTGTTTCCAGACTTTTAAATAGCTAGATTTAAAGGCATGCACCACTAAAACCACCCCTATTATATTTGAATTAACAATAAATTTAAAGAACGAATATTTGTGATATTTTCAAATCAGTATGTTTTCATTTACACTAAAACACAACCAAAGAACCTCTGAATGTACCAGTGCTCAAGTGCCAGGCACAATTTCATTGCTGGGAAATAACAATGATGATATTGTCTACAGGCAAAGCAGGAGAAAATGCTCTTCACTGAAGTTGCTGAAAGGCTGATAAGGATGAAGACAGGCAACATTATCCAGAAAGTATCACAAAGTGTTTGCTGTGGATAAGTGTAGCCAATCTTAGAGGATGTTCATAGGGATGAGGAGAATATTTGAAGGTGAATATGTGATTACAGAGGTGTGCTTTCTTGAAGATATATGTTTATAGCATAGTTTACATACTGTTGAAAATGAGATAGTTAAGATAGGGATGTTGTCATTCCTTGTATTCTTCACAGTATAATATTAAAACCAGTTTTATACATATATTCTTTATAGTAATTATAGAATATCCCTAATTACGTATATATTATAAACATATCATTTATATATTATGCAATATAGTATGTTACATGTATTATGCACACATAATTTAATTTTTCTACTTGTCTGTCCAGAAATTAAACTAGCAATATCTTTGAAAATTGATAGTAAAGTAGGGTCCTTGCAATTTCGATTGCAATATATAGTTTTACCCAATAAGTAGTTATTTATTCTGAATTGGTTTAGAAATGGAATATCATAATATAATTGAACATTCAAAAATAATTATGTAAGAACCTACCAAGTATGGAATTAAAAAATTTAACAAGACTAATATCTGCAATCCCAGCTATTTAGGGGCTGAGATCTGAAGAGAGCTATATGAAGCCAGTCTGAGTGAAATGGCTCAGGGACAACACCCAGACCATAGTTCAAGTCTCAGTACTGGCACAAAAATAACTTAGGTGACTAAAACTTAATATATTTATTTAAATAAAGTTGTCATTCCTTGTATCCTTCACAGTATAGTACTAAAACCAGTTTTATACATATATTATTTATAGTAGATATAGAATATCAGTAATGATACATATATTATAAATATAACCTTTATATGTTATGTAATAACATATATTACATATATTATGCACACCTAATTAATACTGATATCACTAATATCCATTAAATTGACATATGTTTTAGAATAGGGAATAGATTTTCTTTGGTACAACAAGGAAGTAAGGAGCCACAAAAATTACTTTTTTTGGATTATATATCCACAACCAACTATTCTCTGTGTATTCAAGGTACTTAATGCTAAAAGCCTGTGTTCATCAGCATAAGTGTCTTTGACATGGATTTGTTCTCCTTAAGCAATTACTCCAGGAATAATAAACAGTGGAAGCTTAATGATGTTCACTCAGATATTTCTTTAGAAATTAAACCGAACTTTATTTAGTATAAAGATCACTTACAATGTCATTACCCACACCCTTTTCATTTAAAAATATTTGTATTTTGTAGCAATGTCATTGCCATTATTACCATAATTAGGAAGATAATGTGGGTTCATCTGCTCCATAGCTCTCGAAAGGTAATGAATGTGACACAGAATATCCTCACATATGCCTGGTGGAAACCTGGATTTGAATTATGGGTCTACAACTGGTAAGTCTTAGTTACTTAGAAAATTTGTTTAGCCTTATGCCTACTTCTGTTTTTAATAAAATACTTAATTCATTTCCTAACTTGAAAAATATTCATGAGCACTAAAATTACCCTAATGCAGGTGCAGTGCTTGGAATGGTTCTGCACATTGTGTAGTAGGTCCCAGAGAAATCAGTTTTCATGAACATGGTCACAGCATTCTTCCTGAAGGCCTTAAGAAATATATACCCAATTGATATTAATAACCGAAAAATTGTCTTTACTAAAAAAGTCTTTTCTTCATATGAAACAATGAAAGCAATGTAGGGGTTTTCCTGTGGCTTTTACTCTGAGGGAATTTTGCCTAAATTTCATTCTTACTCTATTAGTGGTAGCAGTAGCATTCTTTAGTGCTACCCTTCATGTTTTTAGTTCTGTGTTCCATTTGGCATACTATTGTAACTTAGTTTATAATCTTTGTTATCAGAATAAACAAACTACAGCTGCTGAAGTTTTCAATAAAGAGTCAATGCATTACATTTTTTGGGGGGAGGGATCCGGTCGTGGGCATGAACTCTGGGCCTGTGCACTGTCCCTCAGCTCTTCAGCTCAAGGCTAGTGTGCTACAACTTGAGACATAGCACCACTTCCGGCTTTTTTTCCCTGCTTATGTGGTGCTGAGGAATCGAACCCAATGCCTCATGCATGCAAGGCAAGCGCTCTACCACTGGGCCACCTTCCCAGCCCTGCATTACATTGTATGTGCTTAATAGTTTCCTGAAATTATTCCTTTTGGATTATATATCCCAACAAAACTATTTTATATGATTTCTTATATTATTTATATAGATTTCTTATGTGATTCTTATATGATTTCTTAGAAATCCATAAACAAAACAGCGCAGAATAGGAAAAGAGTAGGTAAGATGTCATGAACAATACTATTATAGTGGTCTTCATGGCTAAGTGTAAAGAATATGTAACAAAACTGTTGGAAGATTCATTTGCTCTTTTTGATATTCTCTCCCCCTTCTCTGTAGAAAGGTTCTCACTATGAATTGCCAAGTGGGCTGGACCTTTCAAGCCTTGTCTCAGTGACAGAAGTGATGGGATTAGGGACATGTGCTCCCATGGCTGGCTTTTAGCAAGTTCACAATAAAGTAATACCAATACTCATAAAGAAACTTTTGTGAGTGATGTGTATTCACTTATTCAATTGCCAAAATTAAATTAATATGTTGAAACATCAAATTACTTACATTATAATATGTGCAGTTCAACTGGCATTACTAGTACCTCCATAAATCAAATGCAAACTAAAAGCTCTACTTCAAAAACCAACATCTAAGGCAGTGTTGGAAATACAAGAAGATACACAATAAATCTATAGGGGTGAGATCTTCAACACTGGCAATGAACAGTGATAGCTGAATTTTTAACCAGGCTTGAAAAGTTCGGGTGTAAACTAACTATGTGATTAGAGTTGCAGAGTTGACCTTGGTATCAATATTGGAGATAAAATTCAAAGGCAGCTAAGGTTGATGAAGTATTGTAGCTCAAGACAGTGTGACACTCCTTGATAATGGTAAAACACAGAGTAGAAGCTAAGTTAGTAAAATGTATAGGAAGGATTCTCCAATGAGAATAATTGCAGGGGGTGATCATAACTCTTCACTGAAAATGTATAGCCCATCATTCTATTTTAAGCTCTAGAGTTTCTCTGATCTGAAGATAATTATAACATACCAATGTGCCATGAGTGCTGAGCAGTGTAGGTGTATATTATTCTAATATACGTAAAAATCTTTACAGGTATGGAATGGCCTGACCCTGACACTTCATTCTGTGTTGTTGAGTTTCTTGAAGAAATGTTCATAATTAGGCAATTCACAATCATCTAAGTCTGAATCAGGCAACTGAGATAAGACATTAGGGTCATCACTCCAGTGATGTGGTCTGTGACCTATGAAATAAATAACATTATTTCACAACGTATATGTGTTTCTGAAAAATTATGCAATACCAAATATACAAAAGGGACAATTATCCATCTCTTATATTATCAGAAGTTAAGATACTTCTGAATTGTACTTTTTTGCTAGAGGATCACAGTATGACTGCTGATGTTTGGTATCTTTCCAGGTGCTCCTATACATTCGTCAATCTTCTTTGAGGAAGTGTTTTTCCATTTTGTTTTGAGGTTTTCAGAATATAAGTACTGTCACTAACCGCAACCATGGGACAGCAAAGATGATGGGATACCTGGCCAAAGAACTGAGAAATCATAGGAAGTGATAGGAAAGGAGACACCAGAGGACCCAAAGCCTCATTGCCAGCTTCTGGATCCCTAAATCCTGCTTGACATGCTTTATATTCATTCTACTACGGGGGGGGGGGGGGCGTGGTCAGTGGCTACAGGTATGTCCACATCAATCTTGCTGGTGTTTACAACAACTATTAACATGAGATCTTGTTTGTATACATAGTGATAATGAATCCCTTATTGTTAGGGAGCACAAGGGAGCAATAGTCATTACAACCATAACACAGACATACATCTTGTCTCCAAAGTCTTAATCTTTCATTGTCCAACAGCTCTAACTTAAATACTCTTGAGGTAATAGCTCATACCCCTGTCTTCCCTTGACTGTTTGACCTTTCCAGAGCACAGCTCTCAGCCTTTTGACTGCTGTTTGAGATGGCTTCCCAATCTATCCCTTTCCAGGTCTAATAGCTTGACTCTAGAATCCCTCACAAGTACTTACAGATGTATTATTTTGAAAAGGATATTTTTCCTGGGATAGGTTCAATTTTTATATTTTATTTTATTTCAAAAATACTATACAGAGTGGTTACAGTTACATGAGTAATGTACATTCCTTGTTGAATAGTGTTACCCACTCCATTGTTGTTCTCATATCCCTTCCCACCCTCCACACCCCCACCCCAAAGTTGTAAAGTTCACTTCCGATATAGTGTCATGTGAATATCATTGTTGCAATGGGTCACTCTTTATACTTCTTTCATCACTATATTTTTTCCCTTTCCTTCTCCAAATCAGATAAATGCATATACAAGATGGAAGGTACCAGAATCAAGACAGATATTTCCAGGGATAAACCAGTGGAAAAAGACAAATGAAATAAAATAAGATCTAGATACACTACTTTACTACATCAAGGTTGATATCTGAAAAAAAAAGGCTTGTTGTTTCTATGACTTAGAGTTCATTTCAATTAGCATCATTTTGTAAGGTCAACTATACATAGCTCTGGAACCAGCAATCCCATTCCTGGGCAATTGTGGAAATGATCTCAAGCTAAACCACACAAAATATACAACTATGTTTTTGCAGCATTATTACTATAGCTAAGATATGGAACCAATCAAGATGCCCCTCAATAGATGACAAGATCAAGAAAATGTGGTATGTATACACAATGGAATTTTATGCTTCTGTCAGAAAGAATGACACAGCCCCTTTCTTAAGAAAATGGAAAGACTTGGAAAACAATCATATTATGTGAAGGAAACCAGACTCAAAGAAACATAGGTTCCATGGTTTCCCTCATTTTTATTAATTAATATATGCTTAGGATAGTCCTGGCAGACAGGTTCACTTTAAACTCTTAATATTCCCTTTTTTCTCTCCCTCTTCCTCTCTCATTCCATTTGTGCTAAGTGATGATCTTGTTGATTTTCTCCCCTGTTACATTCATCATTGCATCTTGCGAACTACTGGTATGTCCTACTATACTTCTGTCCATTCTCCTTGTGCTTCGGCTTGTACCCCTCTCACAGCAGAGGGCCAGAGATTACAGATATTTTCTTCACTCTTTAACTCAGACATCTATCTTTACTTTCTAGCAATACATTCATTGAATTCTTTCTGTAAATTCTAATGCCTTGAAAATGATTACCGTATTTTCATGTCTTTGTTATTTGGCATTAGGGAAGAACATAGGTCAGTAACTGTAACTTAGGTAAAAGAAGATTGCAATCATGCCTCCGTAGATGTTGTTTATTGGATAATGTTTACTTCTAGGTCTGCCTGCCTGCTTCCTTTTCACTGTTTATTTTTCAATGTAGCCTTGTCTTCTGGAAAGTATTTATTGGCCTACACTAATTAGTCATTAATTTTATTCCAACATCATTTCACAGCTCCTTCTGAGTTTCTCCAGGGTCTGTATAGTAGTGCTTCACATTCTTAGAAGTTTTAACATTGATGCATCCAATGATAAAGACACATTGCTTAAGTCACCATTTTGATGACTGAAAAGAAACCATGCTGCAACCTCACTATATGGCAATTTTCTGGTTTTAAATTTTTTTAGATTAGAATTGATGGTGTAGAACGAACATTCTGCATACAATTTTATATTTTCCTAATTATTTTTAGTATACTTCCCAATATTGTATAAAGTTAAAACATCACTACTTACTTTTAGGATTTCTAAAATGGTCAGAGTAAAAATTCTATTCATTTCCAATTTTAAGACAATAGTGTCCATTATGACCAAGTGAGAAATTTTAAACTTTTTATTTGTGGTCCTTAATGGTGGTGATGGGGAATCAAATCCAATGCTACATGTGTCTTAGTCTCCTGTGTGCCTCTGAGCCTGATGTGACCTGTGGTTTATTTTCACTCAACTGGAATAAAGAAAAATTTCACTAGGAAGGAATTATTACTTGATTACTTTCTCCAGTATCTCTTGCATACATAAAAGTAATATAATTCTACACTGACAGAAAATGGTGTTCTTATATTGTATTTATTAGTAGTAACTTTATTGTAGCTCCACTATTCACAAAGCCTTGCCCCCTTCCTATCCCCTCTTTCCATAAAACTTGACTGGATCCATTGGAAATACACTTCTAGTCAGCCTCTTCCTTAAAAAGCGCAACCTTAAATAACCTACCCGCTGGTAGCCCTGCTATAAACTTTCAAAGGCCTGACTGAAACCAGACTCCTTCCTGAAAGCCCTTCTCTGCTATAGGGAAATCCCTCTTCCACTCCACCCCTTCCTGGAATCCCTGCTCTGCACCACCAGAAACCAGGCCACATCCATATCTCCTTCTATGTCCCACCTGACTGCACCAAGAATTCCGCCTACATTGGGATCCTCCCTCGAATCCCCACCTCATCCACCAGATACCATGCCCCTCACTACTCTAGTCCTGCATAGTCCCATTGCTCCCATATCCTAGTACCTACAAGCTCCTCCCTTTCCTTTCAACCCCACCCCCAATCATCCTTCTCCCTCGAGCCCCTCCTGGTTTCATAAGAAACTCCTCCCATAACTAGCCTACTTCTTTTTTTGGGGGGGGGTCCGGTCGTGGGGCCTGAACTCTGGGCCTGGGCGCTGTCCCTCAACTCTTCAGCTCAAGGCTAGCACTCTACCACTTGAGCCACAGCGCCACTTCCGGCTTTTTTTTCGTTTTGCTTATGTGGTGCTGAGGAATTGAACCCAGGGCCTCATGCATGCAAGGCAAGCAGCACTCTACCACTAAGCCACCTTCCCAGCCCCTAACTAGCCTACTTTTAAGTGGCCTAACCTCTCAAACACAGCCCAGAACCTACCTCTTCCCACAAAGCCCATCATACTACACCAGAAACCCTCCACCTGCCTATAACTTCCCTTGAAGCCCTACCTTGCTTGGCCAAAGATTCTCACACAGCCCATGTCCTGCCTAGAAAGCCAGCCGTGCTCCACCACAAGCCTCTCCACCTCCCACATCTACTCTCTCAATGCCCTGCTTTGCTCCCCAGATAAACCCGCCCCCTATTGGCTCCTTCCTCAGATCCACACACTACACCACCAGATACCATGCCCATAATTATCCTACACCATTGTAGCCTTTCCACTCCTTCTCAAAGCCCCTCCTCCAACTAGCCCCATGGCTCCAAACTCTGTCCTGCTCCAGAAAAACCCCACTAGAAAATACCCACCACACTATCCAATCTCTCGACACCCACATTGCTCCACTGGAAACCACTGCACCAGTTGGCCTCCCTCTGGAAGCCTCACCAGGCTGAATTGTAAATCCCTGTCCCTCCATAGTCCCTTTCTGAAGGTTTCTTTGCTCTACTAGAAACCCTGTCCAAAGTTCATGTCCTGCCTTGCAACACTGAAATCCCCACAAAACCTGATTTTTCTTTTTGAAGTGATGACTGGCTACACCAGAAACCCCATCCTAACTAGTCTAGTGCACTTTATCCTCTCACTGCTCTCACAAAACTCTGGTCCTGAAAAAATCCTCCATACATTGTGACTACATCCTGCTGTGCAAGAAACCCCACCTCCACCCTAACATACTTCCTTAAGGCCTGCCATTCTCCACCAGAAACCTCGCCCCTTACTAGCCCACGTCTTCCTAGTACCACCCTGCCCTCTCAAAGCCAGACCTTGAAAAGCCTCTCCCTCATAGCTCCTCATTCCTGCACCAGAATCCCCACCTTCCGTCAGGCTCTTGCCTCAATTCCCTTCCCTGCCTTATGGGAAACCTCACCCTACATATCCCACAAGGGTTCACAGTGCTCTACCAGCACCCCTCCTCTAAGTAATCTCCTCCTTTGTAGCCTTGATCTTCCTTCTCAAAGCTCTGCCCCAAACAGCCTCCTCCCCAGTACCCCCACCTTCTTCCACTGAAAATGGGTCCACCTGCCAGCCTCCATGCTCAATCCTGCCTACTACACAAGAGACCCTACCCCTAACAAGTCTAGTCCTTCCTGTCCCCTCCCTGCTCTCTCAAAGCCCTACACAGACTGTGCTTCTCCCTCAAAGCCCCACCCTGCTCCACCACAGAGACTGTGCCAATACCAACTCCTCCCTTGAATCAGACAGGGCTCCACCAGAAACCCCACACCACCTCATCCATGAAGGTCCCATCTAGTAACTTTTATTACAAATGCGATTTTATACTGGCCATAGAATTCATACTAATCAATATGATAAGAAAGCAGTATTGCAAAAAGGCAACAAAAAATAAATAGCTATTAGATGCGTTAGTCTAGTTTGGGATGCTCTTACCAGGCAGATACACATTGTGTGAAAATGTCTGAAAAGGATTCCTCTTATTGGAAAGCATTCTTTGAAGTATCAGTGATGGTGAGTGATCATTTTATTTCTAGAAAATCCGTGCACATTTGTGCCAATAACTTAAAAAAATATTAGTTATTTTAAATCCTCTGTTTTCGTTGAGGAAAGAGCATTAGTGTGTAAAAAGCTGACTTTCAACTCATCTCTCTAATGAATAATTTTGGAGTTGCTTACCTTACTATGTACCAGAGTTTTTAGTAACAGAAATTCTCTACCAGAATTCACTTTGAATTTCCTCCTTCCACTAAAGTGCCCTTTGGAAAACATTGAAGTAAGATTATACAGGTAAAATGGCAGAAATAAAAACGCATTTGAGATCATAAAAAATTATGATGAAGACCCCACCCAATGTGCTTTTAATTTTCTAACGAAAGAAACTTAAGCTTATTTAACTGCAGAGTTTCTGAAGACTGGAAGACAAAAATATAAGAAATATCCTATTATACTATGGTTCTGAAAACAAAACAAAAACAAGGAAAGACAACATAATGAGAGAAAAGAATAAGGAACTTGTATATGTGATATAGAGTGTAAAAAATACACTGAATCAGGTAAAACTAATTTTGGTCATGATGTCTGGTTGTTCAATATATTTCATTGTAAATATTGCTCTTTGTTAAGCTGTGACTTACAGAGGACTCAGCAGGGATCTTCTCAGGTAATTGTGTAGATGGTCAATTTCACCATTGCAAGATCATCAGGATGAAAAACTCCACACATCTTAAGACACACCTGCAACAGCACTAGACATACACTTCTATTGGTCCAACAGTGTAAGACAGACCTGTGTTTTACCAAAGGTTTGGATGTAGTATGCTATGTTTTATTCAGGCTGAAGAGCCAAAATAAGTCCAATTTGAGATTAACTCCACCATCTTGTGCTAGTCTGCCCTCAGACTAACCCCAAGAGCGAGAAAAAAAACACAGGTTGCCACCAACCCTGCCCACCCTTAAGAAAGCAGAATAGTTGCCCAAGTGTTCCAGGAACAGAAAATCCCAATAGTTCAGAGAAAGGGCAGTGTGGTTAGAGTGGACTCAAACCAATCATGTAACTGCTTGTGTGGAAATTCCCTAAACTTGTTTGTTCAATACTATAAAAGCTGTGTTGATTTTGTGCTGGGGGAATTTGTGTCACTGGTTACCCAACACGCAGAGGACCAAGCTTGAGCTTGCAAAGAAACGACTCTTTTGCTGTTCGCAGTGGTTGTGGTCTCTGGTGGTCTTTCGGTGGTACCAAGTCCATAAAACATTTCTGGGGTCTCGTCTGGATTCTGCCTCATAAGACCCTCCAGACGCCCCCAAAAACCCAGCTGTCAAGTCTAGTCATTGCTGTTTTGTATATTTGGTTGCCTGCAGGTTCTGTATCTTTAATTCTGGTGTCCAGCGAGGTCTGTATTCTGGTTGGCAAGGAGTCTTGGTGGACGTGCTATAAGACTGCCAATGGGGTCTGTGAGGAGATGTCCCCAGACCCCTCTGGATAGATTGCTGTTTAGTACAGACATTTTTTGGGAAATTTTCCATCTGTAGTCTGGCACTTTCATGCAGACATTTTTTGGGAAGTTTTCCGTCTGTATTGGGAAGTTTTCCATTTTTTTGGGAAACTCTTTCTGTAGTCTGGAACTTTTTGCTTGGCAATTTACAATGCTGCAGCATCCCTTTGTAAGTTGTGTCTGTATGTTGAGTGTTCTGTTTGTCATTTGGGGTTTATCTTACCCTTAAGCCTTGACCCAGGGGGTACTGAATATGGGGGAGAATCTGCCACTCTGAGGGGATGGCCACTAGGGACTTATTTCCCTTGCCCCAAAATGACTGGGACTTCTCCTCCACCTTGAAAGGCCCCTGGGTCAACACATGTTGGTGAGATGTCACCCCATTCACTGAGGCCTGATTGTTCTCGTTCTATATTTCCTGAGATAGGGAAGTTCTGGGTGAGAGTGGCAGGCTCATTCAGCAGACTCTGGATTCAGCTTGCTGAGTGAGAATGGCACAGAGTTCTGGTAGGGATAAACTCAGCCTTTGGTTGTTGTGTTGTCTAGTTCTGTTTTAGAATTGGTACTAGTTATTTTTTTTGGGGGGGGGGGGATCCGGTCATGGGGCCTGAACTCTGGGCCTGGGTGCTATCCCTCAACTCTTCAGCTCAAGGCTTGCGTTCTACCACTTTAGCCACAGCTCCACTTCCAGCTTTTTTCCTTTTGCTTATGTGGTGCTAGAGAATCAAACCAGGCCCCCATGCATGCAAGGCAAGCACTCTACCACTAAGCCACCTTCCCAGCCCCTTGGTACTAGTTTTAAATGTGGGTTTTTGGTTTTGTGTTTTTGAAATTTATTCAAACATCTCTGGGGAAATAAAAGTTCCAGCCTCTAGCTGGGCTCAGTGACAGAGAAGACTGTGTGCCTGGTTTTGACTTTTCATCTAGTCCCGACAATGTAAAGTGCTCTGATCTAAAATTGGATAAGAATCAGGCCAGGTTAGTTTCAGGTGACCTCCCCCACCCGCCCCCCCCCCCCAGCCTTTCTCCAACAAAAGAGCTTCAAAAGACCAGTTGGTGAAATGCTTTGCTAAACACTCAAGACCTGGGAAAACGAAGCTCAACAAAGTTAGTTAGTTTAAAAGAAATATTGTCTTAAATTTTTGTTTGAAAACTTTAGAAAATGTACATAAAACTGATTTTTATTTTTTGTGCACTTAAAGATCTGTGTTTTGTATGTGTTTACGAACATGTTCATGATAGAAATTGTCAGCATGCTGTAACAATTAGGTGAGTTTAACTTTAAAATTCAAAAGTTATGAGGTTGGGACATTACCAGAAAAATTTTATAGAATTTTCACGTTGTTTTAAATGGCTTTTTAATGATTGTTTAACTTGAAAATTTGAAAATGTGTTAGTTTAGAATGCATAAGGCTGTTTACACTGTAATCAAAATATCTGGCTTAACAAAAAGGTGAAACTTAGAAGCCAACAGAATACCTATCTTTAGGAGTGAAGGGTGAACAGGCAGAAGTGCAGTTCAGCTGGTCATGCATGGTGGAACAGGTCCTGGGAGAAGTCCACGCATGGTTAAAGAGCGCAAACTGGCACAAACACAGTTCATCTAACCCTAAAGATTGAGAATGGGTGTGTGCCCATTCCACAGGAAGGACCATGTGGCCCATCTTCATTCTGTCCCTTTTCCCTGGAAACATGATGGTAAAAATGAGTTATGTGATGATCTGAATAGCATTGCTAAAACTGCCCCTTGGATGTGTTGAAATTAAAATTAATTAGGCCTTAAAAAGAAGGTTAAAAAGTTTATTTGTATGTGATTTGCTCTCAATGATATTCTGCCATTGGATATGATTTTTTAAAGCATAAAGGTGTTAAGTCTAGCTTTTTGGTACAATGATGGTGATTGTAATTTTTGCATTAAGAAAAAATTGTTATTTGAGTTTAAATGTTTTATTGTGTATCTGTTTTAAAACAAGCAGCCAAGAGGAAATGAGTGACACGTAGCCTCAAGAGTTCAAGGGATGTTTCAAAATGCAACTAAAAACTAAAGTATAGAATATTAAAACAGATCAATAGGAGGCTTACAAATTAGGAATGGATTTCTATATATAAAGATTAAAAGTAAAATTGTTCTAAACATTTGCCTCAAAGTGCAAAAAGGAAAAATTAGGATTACCAAAATAAGTGCTTAATTCCTATTTCAGTTTGCTCTCATAGGTTTGTTTGTTTGTTTGTTTTTTAACATTTCCCAGCAGGTCCCCCCAAAAAAGTGTGGATTCTTGTAAATTTGTCAGATGTAACTTTAATTACATTCTGGTAAGAACATGCTTAAAAGTTACTTCTATGTTGACCACCTTGTTGCTTTAAATTAAAGTGGCCTTTTATGAGACTCATTGATCTGCAAACTGGTTCGAAGCCAGCCTGGGCAGAAAAAGGTTTGTGTGAAACTGTCACCTCTACTCAGCTAGCAGAAGGCTGAAAGAGCAAACAGAGTTGCTTTAGGATTCAAAATGGCAGAGTGCTAGCCTTGAGCTGCAGAGCTGAGGGACAGCCCTCAGGCCCCGAGTTCAAGTCCAGAAACCAACTAAGAGAAATGCCAATAAGGCGTTTTTCCCAGTGTAGAGAAGACATTTCTGGGATGAAAGCAATGGAGGAGCATCCAGAGACCGTAAGCCACTGCTTGAATGGCAGAAATAATGTCAGATCCTAGTGTCATTTGTGCGTGACCTTTCAAAAATTTGTCAGAGCCAGGAGGTCATGGGAAGATAGTTTTTAAGCATGCCTAATATCTTTGACTATCTACCTTGTAAGGGACAGGAATTTAGTCATCTGTGATAGCACTAAAAAGCTAAGGTTGTAAAATGTGGAGGATAGTTTTAGATTCCAACCCCTGTATGTGCCCAAAGCTCTAATTGGCAGTAACTGTTGAGCTGACACCAGCTACATGAAATTCATCTGCTCAGGAAAAACGTTTGTAAACCTGAGACTGTGTTTCTATTGATATCTGTCTGAAAGCCTGCGTAGGTAACTTAGGCATTGTTAGGATAACTAGAGATCACATTCCTAAACCATCCAGAAAGATCCTTTTGCAAACCAGAAGGCTAAATAAGCTACACTGCTGTAGGCAGAAAAAAGGTCTGTGCATTTGTCAAAAGTTAAAATGCTGTTCTTAATGACATCTAACCCTGGTATCCTCTTTGTAAAAAAGGCTAAGATTATAGGTTAGTGGCTAGGTAGGATCAACACCGCTGTCAGCTTGAAGAAGTGACAGAAGATGAATCTTTGTCCATCATCCTCTTTTAAGAACAAGGTACCAGAGTCACTTTTTTAAAAATATGGCAAAATAGACGGAAAAGGCATGGGAAATAATAGTACTGGCCTGAGCCCTCTATATATGCCTAGAAAATCCTAGCCTTATTAAAAGAACTATTTGTTTAAAAAGTTGTCATCTTGGTAAATTGTCCTGAGCTATTGTCTAAATAGTCTTAAAAAACAGTGGGGTCACAGCCTTCCAAGCCTATGCAATGTATCCTTAACCAGTCTGTGTAGGAATTTGCAGCCCAGCAAGTGGTGTGACAGTCCCTTGGAGCCACTGAAAGACCCTGCTGCTGCTGCTGCTGCACACCATAATGGGTAAAGTTCAACGACAGACTGACAATCACCGAGAAGAAATCTACATCATCATCCAGACCACCTCCATCGTGGTAAAAGTAGATTGAACTCCTGCCTGATTCGATCACCTGAGATGGCTTCCAGTTTGAAAGCTAAAACTAAGATCTTGTGGGACATTCTTTTGGTGATATCCAATAACCTTCTCTACTCCCACAGTGGATATTGGGGGCAAGGATATCACTGGCTCACTGGCTTGCCTTAGGTACTTCAGGGACACAGCCTAGTTTGGCTCTGGTATGGTAATAACCTGCTTCTTCCTGGGTGAGTTTTAAAGATAAAGGAGATATTTTTTTAATCAATGGAGGTAGTAAGAGGAATGACACCCAGCCCTAATCTTAGCCTTAAAATCTAGCAAGCTTTTCATCCCACTGGTACCTTGAGGCTTTCTGAGATAACTTGGTTCCACAGGTCAAAGGGAAAATGAGCAGTTTTAAACTCTAGCCACAAAGAAGCTCAAGAAATTGTAAAGAAGAGGAGGGTAGTAAAGAAAGCCTTAGGAAATGAATTTGGGAAAAATTGGTATCCTCTGGATAAGAAATGAATTAAAAAGTAAGGATTGTCTTAAAATGTTTGTAAAGAAGACAAACCTCAGAAAGCTTAAGTATGTAGCAAATGGTATGAGTATGTTTTAAAATTGGAGCTAATGAGTACAGCTGGTATAAAATTGTTAGCTGTGATATACGGAGTCAGGATTGGTGGAAGAAAATGTAAGGGCCTTTGATACTGTTAATTTTGTTGCTCACAATCAGACTTTGTAGCCTGGTGTCCTTTGTAAAAGAGAGGATCAGCACAGTCCATCTATTAGTTCTGAGGTCCCAACGCCAAACTGCAAATATAGAAGACTGTGCCAATTAGGGGACCATGATTGGTCCCCGATGCTCTAGAAGAGGAGGGAATGAACAGCCAAAGTAACTCCAATTTGAGATTAACCCCACCATCTTGTACTAGGCTGCCCTCAGAGTAACCCCGAGAGAGAGAGAGAAAAAAACACAGATTGCCACCAAGCCTGCCCACCCTTAAGAGAGCAGAACAGTTGCCCAAGTGTTCCAGGAACAGAATATACCAATAGTTCAGAAAAAGGGCAGTGCGGTTAGGGTGGACTCAAACCAATTATATAACTGCTTGTGTGGAAATTCCCTAAACTTGTTTGTTCAATACTATAAAAGCTGTGCTGATTTTGTGCTTAGAGACTCTTACCATCACCAGTTACCGAGTGCACGGAGGATTAAGCTTGAGCTTGCAAATAAACGACTCTTTTGCTGTTCATATTGGTCGTGGTCTCTGGTGGTCTTTCAGGGGTTCCAAGTCCGTACAACATGGCTTGATACAAAATGTCTCTGTCCAGAGAATTAAGTGATTGCATTTATCGCTAAAAAGATTTAGTGTCGTTATTAACATCTAACACATGCTGTTTTTATTTAAACCTCTCTTTCTTCCTTCCTTCCTTCCTTCCTTCCTTCCTTCCTTCCTTCCTTCCTTCCTTCCTTCCTTCCTTCCTTCCTTCCTTCCTTCCTTCCTTCCTTTCTTTCTTTCTTTCTTTCTTTCTTTCTTTCCCTTTCTTCCTTCCCTCCCTCCTTCCTTCCTTCCTTCCTTCCCTTCTCTCCTCCTCCTCTACTTTCTTTTCTTTCTGTTTATTTCTTCCCTTTTCTTTCCTCTTTTAGGAAATGAGTATGAATTTAGATTTATTTTTTGCTGAACAAGTTTTCTACCAATAGAACAATCTTTTTTCAATTTAGTTACTTTGCTCATAGGTAATCAATTTTCCTGAGGGCTGAACAGAGGCTAAGTTCCTCACCTCTGTCTGCCAAGAAGCTGGGATCACAAACGCATTCCAATATGCCAGGATTTAGGATGATATGAGAATTATTATTACTTTCTTTGCACACTGGTTCTAAGCTGTGATCCTCTCAAATTCTATCCCTTTATTTCGTAATGTGATCTCCAATATCTTGCCCTCAATATAGATTGTCTAAATGAATGACTGAAGGCAATTTCACTTTAATTTTTTTGGCATTCCAGGGCCTATTATAATTTTATTTCTAGACAATTTTTGTGTATATGTATACATAAGCTTTAAAATGTTGCTTTCCCCCCCTGTTTTTCCTTTTTTATTTTTCTTGGTCATGGGCCTGGGCCTGGGCACTGTCCCTAAGCTCTTAAGATCAAGGCTAGCGCTTTACCACTTGAGCCACAGGGCCACTTCGGTTTTTCTGGCTGTTAATTGGAGGTAAGAATGTCACGGATTTCCTGCTATGGCTAGCTTTGAACTACCATACTCAGATCTCAGCTCCTGAGTAGCTAGGATTACAGGCATCAGCTACTGGCTCCCAGCTAAAATGTTACTTATTTTAAGTTCTGTGACTTAGTTGAGGGAGTAGCATGAGTGTGTAGAAAGGTAACTTTCAAATAATCTCTAAATAATTTTAGAGTTTCATTTTCATAATATTTATTGCAGTGATTAATAACAGAAGCTCACAAAGTAACAGAATGATCCTTCATTTTCCCCTTCCCATAGGTATTATTGGAAGAAAATGAGTGAGATATAAGTCTAAGACAATATGTACTTGAAATTATAAAAAATTATTTTGATGACACATAAACAGCCAGATTACACAACCTGCTTTTCATTTTTTAAAGAAAGGAATGTCATACAGGTATATTTATTGGCAGGTTTTTTCATCTGAAAAACAAAGAAAAAAGTATCATAAAAAAGCTGATGGGAATCAGCAGCTATATAAGTGTGATTGGAGAGTTTAAGACATGAATTTATTCAGGTAAAATAATTATTTGGGAAAGGTATCTGTTCACTGAGTTTATTCATCGTTAATTTTATTCATGTATCACTTAATATATAAACACATACATGTGTGTATATATGTGTGTATGTGTGTGTGTATGTGTGTGTGTGTGTGTGTGTGTGTGTGTGTGTATCAGCAGTATCCGTCCAGTGAACTGTTTGGTTAGGTAATTTCATGTTAAATTCATCAAAAATATGGACTTCCATAAACTTTAACAACCCTGCAACACCACTGCACATGCAAACTTAAGAGTTCACCATTGTAAGGCAGACCTGTGTTTTACCAAAGCATATACAAAGTGTATATAGTGTGTTATTTTTTCATTTAGGCTTGACACAAAATGTGGTTGCCCCTAGAAATAAATGATGGCATTATAACTACAATAATTTATTGTAAATCTTTACATTGAACACATGTTCAACATGAGTTGTTCATTCTTTCTTTTTCTTAGTTTAATTTTAGGAAGTTGATTTGAGTTTTGATGTTGTGTTTGCCAGACAGGGACTCCACCACTGGAGTCACTACACCAATCCTTTGTTGTTTAAGTTACTTTACTCATAGATTAGCAATTTTTGCACCCAGCCTAAAAAGCAGGGATCGTGATTGCATTCCAATATCCCTACCTAGTAGGTGGATATGGGTGAAACTTTCCTTCCTAGAATGACTCAGAAGTGTGATCCTCTCAAATTCTACCACTTTAGTTAATAGTGTGTGATCCAGTTCTGCCTATCTGTAGAAGATATGACAGAAATAAATGATTACAGGTAATTTGAGTTAATCATTGGCTAATATAGTGATTTGGTATTAAAATGTAGGGTAAGTTTAAAAGTATAATCACAGTAGTCATATTTTGCTAAGTAAATTCTGTTTCACATTAAAAACACATCTTAACCAGAATTAATGACTTATTTTGCTGTCTGTCAACTGGTATGTCATTTGGGAAACCTCATGTTTTCCATGTATGATAAAGGACTTTGAATGATCTGATGTACTGGCTCACATCTATAATCATGGTTAGCAATCAGAAATAAATAGATCACAATTTGAACATAGCCTAACCAAAAATTTAGGAAGTCCCAGCCTCAACAAACTAGTGAATCATGTTGAATCATGCCATTAATCTCAGTATCACAAGAGGCTAAGTTTCTGCCCAGTACCTGTGTCACTTAGGTAACTGGCTCACTTGGAGGCAGTCACCTCTTCTGATGCAGAAACTGGGCTGAGATTTAGCCAAAAGGAGGGAGGAGTCTGCCCCACCTTCCCAGAGTAGACCTTACAGAATGCAGTGAAAACATGCTTGCTTTCCTCCTCCAAATAGCTTGAGATGGCATGCTGCTGAGTGTACATTATTTGATTCCAGTGATCTGTGGTAGAGGTGTAAGGAAACATTAAATTAAATTTCATATTTGCCCATTGAGCTACTCTTCCCAGCTTTTGAGTTCAATTCAGCAAGTGTTCATTATTTGAGAGTTGAGAATACTGAGGTAGGGGAGAGAGGGAGGTTTAGTGAAAGAGAGTAGAGATTGGTAGAGAGAGGGAGAGAGGGAGAGATGGGGAGAGAAAAGAAAGGAAGGAAGGAAGGAATGAACAAACGAACAAAAGAACAAAGAAGGAAGGAAAGAAAGAAAGAAGGAAGGAAGGAAGGAAGGAAAGAAGGAAGGAAGGAAGGAAGGAAGAAATGATTGAGAATGAATGGTTTGGAGTCAGGAATCACATGGCAGAGGTACTACTTGTATTTGGTATTAGGCCTGCCCCAGGCCATGCAGACCCTATGCAAACACTTCCCAACTTCTTTGCTAAGATTCCACCCTTTATGTGTTACCTAGTTATCTGGGACTCCAGAAGGCAGCCACCTCCTCCCTCTCCCCCCACACCCCCCCCGCTAAGTCACAACCTGGTCAGCTACTGGTCACACTTTCCATCTGACCAGAGGAGAGTCCCAGGCCCTGAGGTCAGATCCAGATCCAGTGTGGTCACACTTTTCCCCAACCTGGGCATACCTCATCTGGTCTTTGGCCTAGATACGACTTGGCCCTAGGTTAGGTCACCAACACCCCCCCCCTTTTTTACATGCCTCTCCACCATGTATGGCATGTGCAGCAGTTCAGTAACTAAACTACTTTAGGGGCTGGGAAAGTGGCTCAGTGGTAGAGCACTTGCCTTGCATGCATGAGGCCCTGGGTTCGATTCCTCAGCACCACATAAGCAAAAAGAAAAAAGCTGGAAGTGGCACTGTGGCTCAAGTGGTAGGGCTAACCTTGAGCTGAAGAGCTGAGGGACAGCGCCCAGGCCCAGAGTTCAGGCCCCACAACTGGACCAAAAAAAATAAATAAATAAAAGTAAACTAATTTACCTGAATGAATACCATATGTTGTTTTCTTCGTTGGCTACCTAATGAAACTTACCTAACTAATATACCTTACACTTCAGAGTTTCTAGTTATGAATCCAAGGATATTTTTCTTACACATTTGAGTTCAGTATCTACAAAACATATGTACTAACTCATCATTTACCAGTATAAATCTGCCTGGAATTTTTTTTCAATTTTTTTAATTGTGAAAATAACGTACAGAGAAGTTACAATTACATGAGCAAGATAATGAGTACATTTCTTATGAAGCATTGTTGCTTCCTCCTTTGTTTCCCCTTCCCATCCCTTCCCATCTCCCACCTCCCACGCCAAAGTTGTAAAGTTCGTTTTTTGACATAATGTGTTGTACATCTCATTGTTGCAATGAGTCCACCTGTATCCTTATTTGAACAATTTGTATTTACCCTTTCCCTCTACAAAGTGTACCAACATCTGAATCTTTAATAGCAGCGTAATTAACCTTAAAGTTTATTTTGTTTGCTTTGCTTTGTTTTATTTTTTGCTTAAAGTAATCAAAGATTTGCTGGGCCAATCTGTAAAGATCTCTGCCTTCATACTTTCTAATCACCCTGGGCTACAACCTATGTGTTACCAGCTCAGATGATGGGACTTTGAAATTCTGGAAAGCAGATGCACATCATAAGGCCCTATTGCTTTGGAATTTCCCACATTCTTTTTTAAATGTAATTATTACTCAGGTGTGTACAGTGAGTTTACCATTTCACAAAATATGTAATGTGTACATTTTTCTTGTAGACAATACCATCCTTTCCTGAGCTTTCTCCCAGTTTCTGTTTTTTTTTTGTTGTTGTTGTTTTTGATTGTTTTTGTTTTTGTGCCTGACTTGCAGCTTGAATTCAGAATTGGGTGCTGCCTTTGAGTTTTTGTAATCAAGGCTACTCTACCTCTGGAGCCCCGGTTCCCTTTATGGATTTTTGATTGTTAATTGGAGAGAAGGGTCTTACAGATTTCTGGAGCTGGCTTTGAACTGTGATCATCAGCCTCCTGAGTAGCTCGGATTATAGGCCTGAGTTCCCAGTGTCCAACTACTGAAGCATTGGTTGCATGCTTCCCTGGTTGTGTTACAATTTTCCTCAACTCTTGCACTAATACTGAATATTGCCTGGCTCAAATCTGAACTGGTGGAAATGCTTGTATTTTGAGGAAGGCAAGAATAGGAAATTATAGGCTATAGGGACATATACGCTAATCAAATTATTTGGAATATGGCATAAAGAGAAGTAAGTTTACTGGCAGTTGACTGTGTCCTGTCTTTACTGTTAATTCTGCATGGCCTGTGAATGAAGTAAGACATACCCAAATGGCCACTGGCAGAAAGAAGTTTACTCATCCTGTTCTAAAAACAAAACAAAAAACAACCAAAAAGTACTACGTATGAGTGAAGAAATGTCCTCCAATTAGAGACCAGTCTGCCCTAGTTTATGAAAAAAATGTCCTTTGTTCAAGTGCTGCTACTTTTTCTAACTATAAATATAATTAAATCTGTAGTAGTCTGTAGAATTGTATACCACAGCTTTCATTTTAGTTCACAAGAAATTCAGACATTAGGTACTGGCAAAATTGATTAACTACTTCTAGAAAACTAAAGCTAGATCCTTATATATCATACTGCACCAGAATCAAATCCAAATGGATTGAAGACCTCAGAGTCAAAGCAAACACTCTGAAAACATTACAGGATGGAATAGGAGAAACTCTAGGTCTCCTTGGCACAGGCCAAAATTTTCTTAATAGAGACCCGGAAACACAACAAATCAAAGAAAAGTTGGACAATTGGGATTGCATGAAATTGCAGAGCTTCTGCATGGCAAAGGACATAGCTAGCAAGATCAATAGAAAGCCCACGGATTGGGAGATCTTCACTAGCCATACAAGAAACAAGGGTCTCATATCTAAAATATACCTTGAACTCAAAAAATTAAATCCCCCAACAACAAATCTTCAATGAAACAACTGTCCAAAAAATAAGTGGGCTGAAGACTTAAAGAGAAACTTCTCTGAAGAGGAAAGAAGGATGGCCAATAGACACATGAAGAAATGCTCAACCTCCCTAGCCATAAAAGAAATGCAAATCAAAACAACATTGAGATACCACCTCACCCCAGTTAGAATGGTAAAAATCAAGAACTCTAATAACAACAGATGCTGGAGGGGATGTGGACAGAAGGGAACCTTACTGCATTGTTGGTGGGAGTGTAAAGTTGTTCAACCACTTTGGAAAGTAGTATGGAGGTTCCTGAAAAGACTCCACATAGAGCTCCCCTATGACCCAGCAATCCCACTTTTGGGCATTAACCCAAATGTTTACAAACAAGATCACACTAAAGCTACCAGTACGACAGTTTATTGCAGCATTACTTACCATGGTTAAGATATGAAACCAACCCAGATGCCCCTCAATAGATGAATGGATCAAGAAAGTGTGATATATATACACAATGGAATTCTGTGCATCCATCATAAAGAATGACATTGCCCCATTTGTTAGGAAATGGAAAGACTTAGAAAAAAATTATATTAAGTGAAGTAAGCCAGGCCCAAAGTAATATAGGTTCCATGTTTACCCTTTTTTGCAGTAACTAGTATATGTCTGAGTCAAGCAGAAAAGGTCAGATAATTTGATGTTAGGGAATTGATATGTATTCAAATGATTTTTTCTTTCATGCGATTTTTTCTAACACATTTGTTTATAAGATTATTTCTTTGTTGCTTTGCATGTCCCTCCCCCACGGCTTAACCCCTGCTATCACTGTATTTGATGTTGGTAAAATTTGTACAGGGGAAGGGTAAAAACAAATCGTTTAAATAGGGATACAGGTGGACCCATTGCAACAATGATATATACAAGTTGTTATGTCGAAAATGAACTTTATAGCTTTGGTTGGGGGGAGGATTGGGTTGGGGGGCGGAGGGAGAATGGGAAGGGATGGTAAGGGGAAACAAAGGAGGAGGCTACAATGCTTGATACGAAATGTTCTCATTATCTTGCCCATGTAGTTGTAACCTCTCTGTGCTGTATTTTCACAATAAAAAAATTCAGACATTAAAATGCTTTTTTTTGTCAGTTGTGGGGCTTGAACTCAGAACCTGGACACTGTCCCTGAGATTCTGAGCTCAAGTTAGTTAGCACTCTATCAATTGAGCCACAAAACCACATCTGCTTTTTGAGTAATTAATTGGAGATTATAGTCTTATGGGGACTTTTCTTCCTGGGCTGCCTTTAAAGTGTGATCCTCATATCTCAGCATCATGAGTAGCTGGGATTACAGGCATGAGACACTGGCACCTGGCCTCAAATAGTCATTTTTAAAATGATGAACTGCTTGGTGCCTCTGGCTCACATATATAATCCTAGCTATAGGTAGGATTACAGGTATAAGAAACAAGCACTACGTGTGTGTTGTTCATGATGGTTTGTATTAGCATGTTTTAATATTGTTTGTTTCTTATACTACATTGCTCTTATTTTTATTTTCAACTAGGTGGGGGTTATAGGTGCTACCAGTGTTGAACCTTCTTTGGTTGAGATGGAGCCATATGGAAGTTCTTGCCTAGTATGGCATGAAATTGAAGTCCTCCTGCTCTCAGCTCCCCATGGACCTGAGATGATAGACGTATTCCATCACGCATAGCTAGGGGTTGGGGAGCATTGCAGGTAAAACTACACTGGTCTGAAACTGATGTCCCAAATAGGTAGCTTTACAGGCAAAACCTTGTTGTATTCCGTTTCACTTTGAAGAAGTGTAGGTACATACTTTGAGAGTTCAATGATAGCACACTACATGTTTAATATATAAAATACTCAATATAATTAGCAGGTTTATCTCCTAAAACATTGAAGCTAATGAATTTGGTAACCTGACTCTGCTAGTTATTTTGGAATATACCATAAACATGAATACACTGATAATGTGCAGTAGAAGATTGGAAGTTGATAGAGATAGAGACAAATTAGACTATATGTAGTAAATATATATTTATCTATTGCTGCTCTGAAGAACATTATCATATATTCACGATGACAATACCACCATATATCCATCATGACAATAATTTTCCTGCAATGTAGAATGTTCCATTTCATAATCTGCCTTCGTTTATCTTTTTTACATTCTCCTTATAAGTATGAATGTTTTCCAGTTTTTTATAATGTTTTGAAATTATTATATGATGGATTAAAAAATTTGGAGAGTCTACTGAAATTATCTCATTTTGTCTGGTTTTGTGATGCTAAATCATTAAGAACACGGCTTCCTGAAAGTTATGCTAGCAGACTATATCACTAAATTGTATTCTAATTATATCTTATTATTGTATTTTGATATAGGTTTTTACTGTTGCTGTTTTATGATATAGAATGTTATGAAGCTGGACTGAAACTTGCAACCCCACTGCCACCAGTAACAGTTTTATCACCAGGTTCTGGAGGCTCATAATTAGAACTCTAGCTATTCAGGAGGTTGAGACCTGAGATTTAGTTCAGACAGCCTGAGCAGGAAATTTTATGAGTCTCTCCTCTCCAGTTCACTACAGAAAACTTGCAGTGGAACTGTGGCACAATTGTTAGACCACTACACTCAAGGGAAAGATGCTCGGGAATGTCATATAGCCCCTGAGTTCAAGTCCTAAAACACACATATGCAGAAACACACATTCACATACATTCACACACACACTCCCACACACATGTACACACACAGATTCTCAGGCAATGTTATATCTTAAATTCTTATCCGGAGATTAGACAACAGCCCACTTATTTATGAAAGTTTTTCCTGATTATTTTGAATGAGGAGGATAGTTCATGGGACACAGATGACAAGACTTTAGTGAGGAATACTTTATAAACGACTAGCTTATAAAAAGGACAGGAAAATAGCTTTTATCTTTAAATCTTACATTGCTTCAACTATTGTATTTTGAATTATGAGAAGACAATGCAACACCTCTTCCCTTCTCCCCCTCCCCTCTGTCATAAAATATGAGAAAAGTATCAAGAATAGTCTTCTATCTTACAAGAATGAACACCCGTAAAAATGTCTGACTATACATGTAAGGTTTGTTTTTCAATACTTGTACGATTTTCCACATGACAGCACACACGGGCTTCAAGAACAAACAGAAGATTAGGAAACAAAAACATAACAATGTCCTAAGAAGTAGATGTCAAAAATACATCCAAGAATCAAATGGCAGGCTGAGAGGGCCCTGAGAGGCAAAATGATTTGTGAAGGATGAGAGGAATAGTGACAAATAAGGCATGGGTCTGACCTAGGAAGGGTTCCTTGTGGCTGAGATCATGCTGGCTTGTAGGCCTAGCTGAGGATGTTTGGATTTGATCATGTCCACATGTGTACAGAGTGATGTTGGAGGGGAGATTTCAGCCTCCAGTTTGTCTTTGGAATGGTCTTATGTGAGCAAGCAACTCTGATCATTGGGCTCTGAGAGATGACACTACCTCCCTCACAATGGAATATAATATGGAACTCTGAGAGACAGGCAACTGTAACCGACAGTCAGCTCAAGCCAGCTCACGTGGCCTGTAGCTCGGGAACAAAAAAGATGTTCCTGTGTTGTTTACAAAGTTCAAGAGACTCAGGTCTCAGGCATGAGAGGTATGAGTGCTGCACTCGATGCTACAGACATTGGATCAGTGCCAAACCATGAATCCAATGTCTCAGGCCTTTTTATAAAAGAAACCAAGGGAATCACAAGGCAACTCATGCCAGGTGTAACTATGACAGGAAACCTATTTAATCTCATCCTAGCCCACAGTACAACCTTCTTCTTGTGCGCTTTTATATGTGTATACTGAGAAAATATTTACTATGCACTTTTCAATCCACTCTGTTACTCACTTTAAAGTGTACTCCAGTTTCCATGTTTCAAAGATCCACTCTTTTTACCACCTCAGTGTGACAATGAGTCAGCCCAAAACCTGAATGTGCCTTATAATATATGGAGCTTGGATTCAGGCTTGTAAATGCTGGCAATGGACCTGTCCCTGCCTACCAGAAAGGTGATTTCTTCTATGTTGGAAACTTCCTCCACCACTATAGAGAGTTGGGGACAATGGAGCAGTTGCTGGATATTCTGTTTAAAAAATGAGTGGTCTTCTTTCAAACCCAGGGCTGATGATACCCCCCCTGGCAGATTATTGGAATACTTGATACTTCTCTGAAACTGTTTCACTGAGGTTTTATCACAGGAACTTGTCTTGAGACAAAGAAGTGCACTCCCAGTTAATTCCTTAGGACTGGGCTGCCAGAATATTTCATTTGCCTCAGGAGCTAGTGGAGCCTTAGCAGTTTGCTTGCTGAGAGAGTAGGATTAAAGGAATGAGTCAGCCCCACCCAAAGTCCACCCTCACCTAGGAAATCACTATCTTGTAGGTCTTTGAGAGAATATAGAAAGACGAAAGGATGCAACTTGAATTTGGGGCCTGAGTGCTGTCCCATTCCTAGCACTCTACCATTTGAGCCCCAGTTCCAGGTCTGGCCTTGGACTGGTTAATTGAAGATAAGTGTCTTTAGAATTTTACAAACTAGACTGGGTTCAAACTGTGATCCTCAGATCTCACCCTCCTGATTAGTAGGATTAGAGGCATGAGCCATTGTGCACTTATTTGGACAGATGCATATAAACATCCTCACAGAATTTCCTTGAAATTGTATAGACATATCTCCACTTTTTGTCTGTCATGTTTACATTGCCATTTGGGACTTAGCCAGTCCCATGTGTGTCCTGTTAGTTCAGAAAAGGAGAAGCATAGAGTTAGCCTCCTCCTCCCCTTCCATTGGTATAGATCCTTCTACTGTAACTGGGAGGAAGATGAAAAAGATGAAGAAGTAAGTGGATGTTGGCACAAAGATAAGTTCAGTCCTTGAAAACTGGGTATCTTTGAAGTTTCTGAATCAAAGTCAACTTTCTTCTTTGCACACCAGTTGTGATTTTTACCAGGAGGGTGAGGCTTGCCACTTCAGTGGATAGCAAATTACACAGTTGTGGATGTGGTTGTGGTTTTGGACTCTTATGGATGACAAGAAGGACTGTGTATAACAAGTCAGATTCAGTGGGGAAACAACTTTCTCCTCCTATCACATGCAGGATTATAGATGATTTTATTTGAGAAATTCCTAGAAGTGGGTTGTGAGGAACATCCTGCTTGCAGGAGTCTCTTCCCACTTCCCAAAATGCACGTCCTGCCAGAAAAATGCTTTAGTACAAGGCTGAGGATGGGGAGGGCGGGCTCTCATTTTCCTTATCACCAATATGCCCACAGCATGTTTTGTTCCAACTTCCCTATGAGGATGGTCTTCTGCCCTGATGATTTCTATGACTACAAGAACCATGAAACCCTGAAAGAACTTACACAGTATGTCAAGCTAAACATGCCCTCTTCAGACTTGCTCTTCTGCTTATATATTCTTCTGGAGCTTACAAATTCAGATGGAGGAATGCATGACCCATGAGACCAAGAAAAAGAGGGAGAAGTCCTTGTTTACATGCGTTAGAGCTGGTGAGTAGAAATTGAACCTGTGTCTCTAGGGATGTGCATGATTGGTCAAGAGCCTTTAGTACACCCCAGCATGGCAAAATATCCTTTTATGGATATTCTTTAGGTAATATCTGTTCTCATTTGAAATAACTTGGAAGCAGCCACTCATTAGAAACACCCTAACTTGGGGGGTTCCGGGAAGATGGCGGAGGAGAAGCTGGAATCTAAGCAAGCTCTCGCATAGAAAGCAGTTTTAGAGTTCCAGTGCACAGTCTTAAGCCAGAGAATTACACCAAGTGTGCCATCACAGGACAGAGAGTTAGGCCAGAGAGGGGAAACCCAGGCAAGGAGACACTTCTGAGCTCTTGCCAGCAGCTGCCGCCTCGGCGGCAGCTGTGGTGGCAGAGGGCGAGCGCAGGAGCCATACCTGAGCCACAAAGAGTCCAAGATGAAGGAGCCAGATGCAGCGGGCGAGCGGATTCTACTCAACACTAGCAAGAACTGACAAGGAGCGGACATCTTCATCCTACAGTTTGCAGACCAGAGACAACCCAGGAACCAAGACTCGGCGTGAGAAGAAGCCTGAAGTCCTCACTCCTTCTAAGGTAGCAGAGGAGGGAAGGCCACCCCTCTCCCCCGCCCCAGCACCGGAGATCTCCATCTTGGATACCGACAAAGCTCGGCGGAGCTGCTAGCTCCAACTCAGGCAATGGAATAATACGAGTCATTTAGCAGGTCACAACAACTTAATGGTGGTGTGACCTGCCAGACTCAGCTCCACCCAGGGAAAAGTCACCCAGCTCGGGCACCAGCCCTAGGAGTGGCTTTCTTCACTGGGTAATCAGTGCCAGAGGCTGCCCCTCCCTCTAGTAGCCTCGACAATCAATTGAAATTCAGTAAACAGAAATGCTGAGAATGGCTGCAAGCTGGGCTCTGTGAGTTTTTCACAAACTAGCCCCCGGGAAAAGCTACTGTCTGTTGAAAGGCCTCAACTCTACCCAGAACCTAGCCTCATCACTGCATCCCCCTCTTTTGTGATACTCAAAGCAGATCTGCTTCCCAATGAACTAGCCTGGGAGGAGGATCGCCAAATCCTGGGTAATGCAGAGCATTTTACTGCCTGTTTGAACAAATTAACTTAAGAAACCAACCAAGCCACAGGACCACAAGCAGACCAGAGACTCCAACAAAAGGCTGGCTACAGACACAAGGGAGATACAGGATTTTTTCCACCCCTCCCCCCAAAAAATCAAAGAACTTCTTCTTCTTCTTCTTCTTCTTCTTCTTCTTCTTCTTCTTCTTCTTCTTCTTCTTCTTCTTCTTCTTCTTCTTCTTCTTCTTCTTCTTCTTCTTCTCCTTCTTCTTCTTCTTCTTCTCCTTCTCCTTCTTCTTCTCCTCCTCCTCCTCCTCCTCCTCCTCCTCCTCCTCCTCCTCCTCCTCCTCCTCCTCCTCCTCCTCCTCCTCCTCCTCCTCCTCCTCCTCCTCCTCCTCCTCCTCCTCCTCCTCCTCCTCCTCCTCCTCCTCCTCCTCCTCCTCCTCCTCCTCCTCCTCCTCCTCCTCCTCCTCCTCCTCCTCCTCCTCTTCTTCTTCTTCTTCTTCTTCTTCTTCTTCTTCTTCTTCTTCTTCTTCTTCTTCCTTCTTCTTCTTCTTCTTCTTCTTCTTCTTCTTCTTCTTCTTCTTCTTCTTCTTCTTCTTCTTCTTCTTCTTCTTCTTCTTCTTGTTCTTCTTCTTCTTCTTCTTCTTCTTCCTTCTTCTTCTTCTTCTTCTTCTTCTTCTTCTTCTTCTAAAAATATTTTTTTGGTACCTTATATAAAAATTTTTTTTCTTTTCTAAAACTTTTTTTAATCTTTAATTTTTGCCTTTTTTGAACAAAAAATATTTTCCAGAAACTTTTTTTTCCTCTTATAATATTTATTTTAGGGATACGTGAGTGTGCGTTTTTCTTTCTTTTTTGTTTTCTTTCTCTCTTTTTTCTTTTTTAATTATCTTGTTGTTTTTTGTTTAGCTCTACTGAACTTCTCATCTTTTTTTCTTTCTTTCTTATCCTTTTCACCTTCTCCTCTCTTTCGTTCTTCTTTATGTGAGTTAATTCTTGTCCTGCACATCCTCAGATAAACCATTAGTTGACTATGAGACCCTATCCCCCATTGTGTACACACTTAATCCACAAATTTATCACTCAATTCAAAACCTCTAAGACTTAAATTCCTTAATAGCAGTACTACCTTTTTATACCTATATAATATTTTAAGCATTTTTATTTTTAAGTTTTTCACATCTCCTTTATATCCCTCCCCTTCTCTCAATATATTCACGTTCTTCTCTAAATAGATTGTTATCGAGCTTACATAATTTTATTCATTTTTACTTTTCTATTTTTTCTGGTCTCTTTTCTTTTCCCTTTCCCTTTCTTCTTCTTTTTCTTCCTCTCTACTTTCATCCTACCCAAACTATTTCCTGCTTTGAGATTAGGACTTAGTTAACTCTCTCTGAGCCTCCCCTCATCAATCTATTCCTAATTTTTATCCACATCTCTCCATAACCTTAATAATTTCTGGTCTTCAAAATTCTTCTTTGCGGTTCGTAGCCCATTAACATATAGTTGTTTGATGTTGAATAGATGTATCTGTTGAACTAGATTGTATCTGTAGACTATTGACTGTGCAAATTCAGACTTTGGTTGATGCTTGCCTTAAGATAGTGTTCTAGGACAAAACTGCTGCTATTTCCATCTCAAATGGGCAGAGTAAGCCGGAAAAGCACAAGAAAAATGGCAAATCCGGGTATCTCTATTCCCAATCTTGATAATCAGGGGACAGACCAGATAATGAATAATCCAGAGGAGAATTTCCAAATAGCTCTACAAACACTGCTGGCAAACATGATGAATGAAAAGATTGAAAACATAAAAAGGACTCTGTATGAGCTTGATAGGGAGAGAGAGGAAGCAATCCAAAAGTTTATACAGGAATAATATAAGCATGAGGAAGCTACTCAAAAATTGATAAAGGATTTGCGTGAGCAGCTTGAGAATACTCAAAGAGAAAGGCAGGAATGGCGTGAGCAGGCTGAGAACACTCAAAGAGAACTACAGGAATCCCACGAACAGGAGAAAGCTAATCAAATACAGGAATTGAGAGAGCAGGAAGAGAATACACAAAGATCACTAAAGGCATTCATGGAATCCATTAACAAAGAGCTGAAGGAAGTCAGGGAGACCACAAAGGGAATGCTGAATGGAACTCAACAGAAGGAATGGGAGTCCAAGCAAACCATAACCAATCAACTAAGTGATTTGAGAATAAACACTGAACACCAAATTAAGGCAGAAAAGGAGTTCATACAAGACCTAAAACAAAGCTTCAACAAAGATTTTGAAGCCATCAAAGCTGACCAATTAGAAGGAAAAGAGATAAAAAACAAAGTAGAAAGTCTTGACAGCAGGTTAGACCATGCAGAAGATTGAATCTCGGGGATTAAAGACAGCCTAGATATTATAGAGAAAGAACATACAACGATCCAAGACAAGTCCAAGAAATATGATAGATCTATACATCACTTGGAAGACACCATCAGAAGGCCTAATCTAATGATAATGGGTGTAGAGGAGCACCTAGAAACAGATGTTAATGGCCTAGGAAATTTGTTTAACAGGATCCTATCCTAGCAGAGAACTTCCCAAACATGCAAAAAAATAGGCCTATTCAGATACAAGAAGCTTTTAGAACTCCAAATAGACCAGACCAGAATAGGACATCCCACCATCACATTATAATCCACACAGGATCAACTCAGACCAAGGAAACGATCCTCAAAGATGTCAAGGAGAAAACATTAATCAACTATAAACGGAAACCAATTAGAATCACCTCAGATTTCTCAGCAGAGAAAATCAAAGCAAGAAGAGCCTGGAATCATGTATGCCATGCCCTAAAAACAAACAACTATCAACCAAGAATACTGTACAGAGCTAAACTCTCTTTCATAACTGAGGGCCAAATAAAAACCTTCCATAGCAAAGAAAAATTGAAGCAATACATCTCCACCAAACCAGCCCTACAAAAGGTTCTTAAAGATGTCCTAACATAGAAAACCAACAAGACCACAATAAAGGCCAAGAAACTGCACCCAAACTGAGAATCCAAGAACAATAGTTTTCGCAGCCCACAAGAAGGTGGATAACATGGCAGGAACCCCCAAATAACTCTCAGTCCTATCTCTTAACGTTAACGGACTGAACTCTCCAATTAAGCGACATAGACTGTCTACTTGGATTAAAAAAACAAGACCCTTCTATCTACTGCCTCCAGGAGTGACCTATTGCCCGTAAAAACAAACTCATTTTCAATGTTAAAGGCTGGAACAAAATCTACCAAGCAAACGGACCCCATAACCAGGCGGGAGTTGCAATTCTAATATCAGATAAAATAGACTTCAAATTAAAATTCGTGAGAAGAGATAAGGAAGGTCGCTACATACTAATTAAGGGATCTCTGCTTCTGGAGGATATTACAATTCTAAATATCTACTTGCCATACAATGGAGCACCCAAATTTACCCAAGAAACACTACTTTCCCTCAAATCCCATATAGATCCAAAGACATTAATTGTTGGGGATTTTAACACACCACTCTCCCCACTCAATAGATCAACTCGGCAAAAACTCAACAGAGAAACCGCAGACCTAAACAGTTGCATAGATCAACTAGATTTAACCAATATCTACCGAACATTTCACCCAGCAGCATCAGAATACACGTTTTTCTCAGCAGCACATGGAACATTTTCTAAAATAGACCACATTTTAGGCCACAAAGCAAACCTGTGTAAATTCAGAAACATTGAAGTTATACCTTGCATTCTCTCTGACCACAAGGGAATAAAATTAGAACTCAACACCAAAAGCCACCAAAGAAACTCCGGTATCACATGGAGGCTGAGAAACACACTGCTGAACCACCAGTGGGTCATGGAAGAGATTAGAAAGGAAATTCAAATGTTCATGCTATTCAACAAAAATGAACACACAAAATACCAGCTCCTCTGGGACACAGCAAAGGCAGTACTCAGAGGCAAGTTTATAGCTGTGAGCTCCTATATCAACAAATTGGAGAGATCTGAAAACAACAATTTAATGACACATCTAAACCTCCTTCAAAAAGAGCAGCAAGATAAACCCAAATCCAGTAGATGGAAAGAAATAATTAAAATTAAATCAGAATTAAATGAATTAGAATCCAAAAAAAAAAACTATAGAAAGAATCAACAAAACAAAGAGATGGTTCTTCGAAAAAATTAACAAAATTTACAGACCCTTAGCAAATCTTATCAGAAAAAGAAGAGAACACACCCAAATAAATAAACTCAGAGATGAGAATGGAAACATCACCATGGGAACAACCAAGATTCAGAACATTATAAGGGAATACTTCTCAAAATTTTATGCTAAGTTTGAGAACTTGAGAGAAATGGACCTTTTCCTAGCAAATATTGACATGCCAAAACTAAACCAAGATGAGTTAAACCATCTTAACAGGCCCATATCAAGCATTGAAATAGAAACAGCAATAAGAGACCTTCCAGCTAAGAGAAGTCCAGGACCAGATGGTTTTACAGCGGAATTCAACAAGGCTTTCAAAGCAGAGCTCACACCAATACTCCTTCAACTCTTCAATGAAATTGAAACAGAAAGTTCACTACCGAGCACATTGTATGAAGCCATCATAACCCTCATCCCAAAACCAGGCAGGGACTCCTCAAAGAAAGAGAACTATAGACCCATTTCTTTGATGAATATTGATGCAAAACTTCTCAACAAAATCTTGGACAATCGACTTCAACAATTCATCCAAAAAATCATACACCACGATCAAACAGGATTCATTTCAGGGATGCAAAGCTGGTTCAATATACGCAAATCAATTAATATTATTCATCACATCAACAAGAGCGAGGATAAGAAACATATCGTTATATCAATAGATGCTGAAAAAGCATTCAACAAGATCCAACACCCCTTTATTATGAATGTTTTGGAAAAATTAGGAATCCATGGAACATTCCTCAATACAATAAAGGCTGTATATGACAAACCTACAGCCAGGATTATACTTAATGGTGAAAAACTAAAGCCATTTCCTCTTAACTCAGGAACAAGACAAGGATGTCCACTCTCTCCACTTCTCTCCAACCTAGTATTAGTATGCCTAGCTTCAGCAATAAGACAAGATGCAGACATAAAGAGGATCCACATAGGGAAAGAAGAAATAAAACTCTCCCTTTCTGCAGATGACATGATCTTGTATTTAAAGAATCCCATAGACTCCACTCCCAAATCACTCATGCTCATTGAAAACTTTGGCAAAGTAGCAGGGTATAAAATTAACTCTCAAAAATCAATAGCTTTTCTGTATGCCAACAATGAGAAAAGTTTGACTCAAATTAGGAAAGCAACTCCATTTGTAATAGCCCCACAAAAAATAAAATACCTAGGAATTAACTCAACCCAAGAAGTGAAGGACCTCTATGATGAAAACTTTAAAATCTTGAAAAAGGAAATCAAAACAGAAAATAGAAGATGGCAAAACCTCCCATGCTCCTATATTGGAAAGATTAACAGCGTGAAAATGGCAATACTTCTCAAGGGTATCTACAAATTCAACGCGATACCTATCAAAATTCCAACCTCATTCTTCAAGGAAATACAAGAGGCAATCCAAAAATTCATATGGAACAATAAAAGACCCCGAATAGCAAAAAAAATCTCCTCAACGGAAAGAACACTGCTGGAGGAATATCAATACCAAATTTCAAACTCTACTATAAAGCCAAAGTAATAAAATCAGTTTGGTATTGTCATTAGAACAGAATTGAGGACCAATGGATTAGAATTGAAAACCCAGAAATGAACCTACAGACCTATAGCCATCTAATCTTCGATAATGGAGGTAAAACAATACAATGGAAGAAAGACAGGCTCTTCAGTAAATAGTGCTGGCAAAATTGGTTTACTACTTGTAGAAAACTAAAGCTAGATCCTTATATATCACCCTGCACCAGAATCAACTCCAAATGGATCAAAGACAACGAAGTCCAACAGACACTCTGAAAACATTACAGGATGGAATAGGAGAAACCCTAGTTCTCCTTGGCTCAGGCTGAAATTTTCTGAATAGAGACACAGAAACACAACAAATCAAAGAAAGGTTGGACAAATGGGATTGCATGAAGTTGCCGAGCTTCTGCATGGCAAAGGACATAGCTAGCAAGATCAATAGAAAGCCCACGGATTGGGAGAAGATCTTCACTAGCCATACAACAGACAAGGGTCTCATATCTAAAATATCCTTGGAACTCAAAAAATTAAATCCCCCAACAACAAATCCTCAAAGAAACAACTGCCCAATAAATAAGTGGGCGAAAGACTTAAAGAGAGACTTCTCTGAAGAAGAAAGAAGGATGGCCAATAGACACATGAAGAAATGCTCAACATCCCTAGGTATGAAAGAAATGCAAATCAAAACAACATTGAGATACCACCTCACTCCAGTTAGAATGGCAAAAATCAAGAACTCTAACAACAACAGATGCTGGAGGGTATTTGGACAGCAGGGAACCTTACTTCATTGTTGGTGGGAATGTAAACTTGTTCAACCACTTTGGAAAGCAGTATGGAGGTTCCTCAAAAGACTTCACAGCTAGCTTCCCTATGACCCAGCAATCCCCTTTTGGGCATTTACCCAAATGTTTACAAACAAGACCACACTAAAGCTACCAGCACAACTATGTTTATTGCAGCATTGTTTACCTTAGCTTAAGTATGGAACCAGTCCAGATGCCCCTCAGTAGATGAATGGATCAAGAAAATGTGGTATATATACACAATGGAATTCTATGCCTCCATCAGAAAGAATGACATTACCCCATTTGTTAGGAAATGGGAAAGCTTGGACAAAATTATATTAAGTGAAGTAAGCCAGGCCCAAAGAAACATAGGTCACATGGTTTCCTTTATTTGCAATATCTAGTATATGTATGAGTCAAGCGGAAAAGGTCAGATAATGTGATGTTAGGAAAATGAATCCTTAGATATGTATTTTAATGTTTTTTTCCTTTCATGCATTTGTTTCTGATGCATTTATAACATTCTCCCTTTGTAGCTTTGTATGTCCCTTCCCCACAGTATATCCGCTGCTTTCACTATATTTGATGTCAGTATATCTTGTAGAGGAGATGGGGAAAAACAAGTCGTTTAAGGATACAGGTGGACCTGTTGCAACAATGAGAAGTACAAGTCGTCATTGCGAAAATGAGCTTTACAACTTTGGTGTGGGGGAGGGGGGAAGCGGGGAGGATTGGGGGTGAAGCTGGGAAAGGATGTGAATGGTAAACAAAGGAGGAGGCTGCAATGCTTGGTAAGAAATGTATGCATTATCCTGCCCATGTAATTGTAACCCCTCTGTACAGTGTGTTCACAAAAAATAAAAATAAAAATTAAAAATTAAAAAAAGAAACATCCTAACTTCTCATCAGTGTTCAGTCCATACTCAAGTTGTACAGCTTCCCCCATTAGATCCTCATGAAAGTTTATTCACACCTTAACTTCTATAGTTCTAAGGCTCCTGTACCTATTTCCATGATCAGGTTTGCAGCACCGTAGAGAAGCTCCTGCAGAACTCCAGATAAAGAACGCATCAGTGATGTCATCTATGTTGACTGATAGAGATCGGAAGCCATCATTGATCTCCAGAAAGCATGTGAACATAGAGGGTTTTTTGAATTTGTAGAAAGGCTCATGCAGGTTTTGAGTCCTCTGGACATCCCACTGGTTCTGAACCCCGCATGTGATGCAGGTGTACCTGCACATATCACCAAGGAAGAAGATGATCCAGAATGACTTCCACTGATATGCACAGTCCACCTAGATCAGCTCCAAACCAGTCAAAAAGACACATCTTGGTGTGCAGGATAAATGTGTGCTAATGGAAAATGACCCTAGTCTATGTTCAGGAAAACCATTAAGGGAGGTCCAAAATCTAGATTCAGTTGAGGAAAGGGAATCTTTCCTCACAGAATACCCAGACCAATCTGTCCTCCTGCAGGGGATCCAATTTTCCATTGAGAAATTAGAATCTGTCCCTCCCTGGACTCAGGAAGAAAATCCTGTCTTTAAGGAGGAAGTAAATCCGTTTGAGGACTCTGAGGCAGAATTTCTGCCTAAAGGCAACTTAGAGGCCAATCTAGATTTAGAAATTCCCTCCCCCCTTCCTGGGAAAATCTTTATTTTTCTTTTTGTTCTGATTGTTGTGAAATGTTCATTCTATTTATTTTTTTAGCTTTATTAAAATGTCAATGTTTTTGATATATTCTAGATTCATGAATCCTAAATTTGTTTCTTTTTAAGCCTACAATCTGAAGCATTGTGCATATGTGTTTCTGTTGGGGGGAAAACACAGAGTGGCAGGGGGCTGTACAAGACAGCCTACTGCATATAAAGGGAACTGCTAAATGCACAGGGAGCAACAAAGAAGCCAGGCCATGCCTGCATGGGGTGATAAGGTGGCAACAAAAGGCCTAGGACAGCAGATCAGATGTCCTAGAAATCTATTCTGTCAATTGGGACAAATGCCACAGTACTTATAGAGGTATGTGGGACGCTCTTCCAACAGTGAGTTCAAATCTTTTTACATCTTCATTGTGCTTTGGGTAAATATGGAAGAAAAATTTGACTCCAGTAATATAAAAAATCTACTTTGGGCTGAAAATATTTGACAAAATATATAGAAAATATGTATACTGGAAAGTAAAAGCCATCATCAATAAAAGAAAGAAGGCTTACATAGATCAACAAACACAAAATCAGGAAGAAAAATAACACAAATCAGTTATATGTAAATACATGTTTTATTCTTTATGTTATATATAGTATATCATATAATATATAAGATTGAATGTGATTTTTCAAACTACAAAGGCATTTAAATTTTTATTTTTTTATTTTACTTTTTTATATTTATTTATTTTTTTAATTTTTTATTGTGAACATACTGTACAGAGGGGTTACAATTACATAGACAATATAGTGAGTACATTTCTTATCAAGCATTGCAGCCTCCTCCTTTTTTTTACCCTTCCCATCCCTTCCCAGCTTCCCCCCACCCCCCTAATCCTCCCCCCCATCAAAGTTTTAAAGTTCATTTTCGACATGACAACTTGTACTTCTCATTGCTGCAACGGGCCCACCTGTATCCTTATTTAAACGATTTGTTTTTCCCTTTCCCCTCCACAAATTATACCGACATCAAATACAGTGAAAACAGGGGTTATACTGTGGGGGAGGGACATACAAAGCAACAAAGAAATAATGTTATAAATGCGTTAGAAACAAATGCATGAAAGAAAAAAAACATTTAAATACATATCTTAGGGTTCATTTTCCTAACATCACCTTATCTGACCTTTTCTGGTTGACTCATACATATAGTAGATATTGCAGATACGGGAAACCATGGGACCTAAGTTTCTTTGGGCTTGGCTTACGGCATTTAAATTTTTAGTCTTGAGTATTTATTTCACAAAACAGTGTAAAATATTATTGGGGAAATTAGTGATATAATTTGATTATAATTATATGAATATATATTTGTGTGTTTCTAGATCTAACACTGATGAAAATAGATGAATAAACATACATATATTTGTATATATCTGTCTAGGAGTGAATATAATGAAACTGACTACACTATGTAAAAAAAGGGGCTATGAGTTGAGTCCATGAGACTCAATCCTGTAATTCTAGTGATGTGGGAAGCTGGGTTCTGAGTTTAGTCTCTGTTACCCCAATTGCCTTAGATTTTCAGAAGAGATCAAAGTGGGTTCACACTCCTCGAACCCAGAAGAAAGTTAGTAGAAATCAGGACACACTTCTTATCTTATGACAGTCTACTCAGTTCCTGCATCAAAATGGCCATCTGTAGAACATCAGATGGAAATTTGGCATTCCCTCCAAAAGGGTCTAAAAACAGCCTTCTGAATTATAGTCTCTGACTATACTGAATTAAACTTTATTTCCCTTCCCAAGCTGCAAACACATAGAAATATGACAAGGGATCAAGAGAGATGGACAAAGACTTACAAATACATAAAATTATATATTCTGTTTCAGTAATTCAATGACAAATCACAAAAGCATGTCTTGTATTTTTCTTTTTTTTAAAAAGGAAATGGAAACATACTCTGAGTGTATCAGGAACTGGGTGACTGGTTGCTGAATTTGTGAATGCACTTCTGGACAAAGGAGAAATATATATTGGGGAAATTGTATGGGGGTGGGTGTCCTCACACAGATACCCTAAACAATGGCCATAACTTCTATGATGTCACAACCACTTTTGCCATAGCAAAAAATAGGTGTCAGGCACTGATTTTGCCCTGAAGTGGACTCAACAACACCAAAAGGCACAAAGAATGAGAGGGAATGACTACCAGCCACCAGACTTCATCTTGAAGAGCTGTCCTAAAAGAAGCTAGGATAAATTGAGCTGGAGAAGGCTGATTTCCATGTAAGGCTCCTGAGCAGTACAGACTAGGCACTATTACAGGTGTTGGAGAAACAGAAGTGAATGTGGCTCTTTCCTCACTAATTTCATGGTGAAAAGAAAACCAGAAATCATAATGATAATTTCTATATATCAGAGACATGACATTGGTGATTTTGTAGCATCAGCATCACAGTGGGGATGGGAGGAGACATCCCTGAACAAGAGATAGTGGATATGAGAGCCATCATCTAGGCAATTATCTAGGAGCAGGTACTCCAGGCAGTAAGAACAGCAAGTGCATCCCCCATTGATGGGAATGGACCTGACTTGTTTCAGAAAAGGAAAACAGCACTTACTGACATACTTGCTTGTGAAGTAAGAATGGAGAGGTACAATGAAGAAAAAAGAGGTCAGAAATGAAAGTAGGAATAAATTAGATAGATATTGGATGCTGCAGATTACAAGAAGAACATTTCTGATTTTAGTATAAATCTGACATGACCCACTGGAACCAAAATGCTAAAATAATAGTCAGACACATCTGATTCACCAAAAGAATACTTCTAAAATGTGATTCTAGCTGGGCTCTGATGGCTTACAACATGAATCCTACGTACTCAGGTGGCTGATATCTGAGGATCAATTTTAAGGAAGCCCAAAGAGGAAATTTGGTAAGGCTGATCTCCAATTAATCACCAAAAATATGGATATGAAGCTGTGGCTCAACTGGTAGAGCACTAGCCTTGAAGATAAAACAAAGGGACAGCACCTAGGGCTTAGGTCCAAATTCCAGGACATCGCAAAGAAGCCAACAAATAAAATTTGGTGCTCAGTTATTCATCACTTAGAATTCAACTTCAATTTATTTGTTATGAGCCTTCGAAATTATATCCTTACCAAATGCTCTCCCCGATATTTTGCTTCATTACCAGCTGTCAAAGCCCTGGCATCACCAGTGTCTCCTTCCAGTTAGCATAGCATTCAACCACTGGAAATTTGAAGGTATATTTTATTAATCATAAGAATTCTGATCATCTTTCCACATACATCAAATGAATAGTAGACACATTCCACTATTCTGAATGTTTTTAATCCTCCTTTGAGTTAATAAGCATTAAGGCTTAGAAATTCTAGAATGGTTATCGAATTAATTCAATAGTCATCATTCTTCCACCCAATCTTGTAACATATTTTTTATAAAAGGAGAGATTATATGAAAGTGTGCACATGATACCTTCTAACTATAATACTCTCAAGAAGTAGGGTTTTACAGAAACATTCGGATTGCTTTGCCAAAGCAAAGGATAAGAGATTAATTAAGCTACCAAACAACTCAGAAAAAAAATGCTATTGGCTTTAGAAAAAATTCATTTGCCTAGAACTTAGTAAATGAGTTTCAGAAATGACAGAGGCAAAGGGTATTATTCAAATCACCTTATCATGAGGTACAGGCAGCCTGTCTAGATCAACCTTCCAGGAAAAAAAGCAATGAATAAAAAGCAATTAATGCTTCTAAAACAATCCAGTTGGTAGTGGTTCATGCTTGTTATGCTAACTACTTAGAATTCTAAGATGAAAGGGTCTCAAATCAAAACCTGGCCAGGGTTGGTTCCATATCTTAGCTATGGTAAATAATGCTGCAATAAACATAGTTGTGGTGGTAGCTTTAGTGTGATCTTGTTTGTAAACATTTGGGTAAATGCCCAAAAGTGGGATTGCTGGGTCATATGGGAGCTCTATGTGGAGTCTTTTGAGGAACCTCCATACTACTTTCCAAATTGGTTGAACAAGTTTACACTTAAACCAACAATGCAGTAAGGTTCCCTTCTGTCAACATCCCCTCCAGCATCTGTTGTTATTAGAGTTCTTCATTTTTGCCATTCTAACTGGGGTGAGGTGGTATCTCAATGTTGTTTTGATTTGCATTTCTTTCATACCTAGAGATGTTGAGCATTTCTTCATGTGTCTATTGGCCATCCTTCTTTCTTCTTCAGAGAAGTTTCTCTTTAAGTCTTTAGCCCACTTATTTATTGGGCAGTGGTTTCTTTGAGGATTTGTTGTCGGGTTATTTAATTTTTTGAGTTCCAAGTACATTTATATATGAGACCCTTGTCCGTTGTATGGCTAGTGAAGATCTTCTCCCAATCCGTGGGCTTTCTATTGATCTTGCTAGCTATGTCCTTTGCCATAAAGAAGCTCTGCAACTTCATGCAATCCCAATATCCCATTTGTCCAACATTTCTTTGATTTGTTTTGTTTCCGGGTCTCTAGTCAGAAAATTTCGGCCTGAGCCAAGGAGACCTAGGGTTTCTCCTATTCCATCCTGTAATGTTTTCAGAGTGTCTGCTTTGACTCCGAGGTCTTTGATCCATTTGGAGTTGATTATAGTGCAGGGTGTTATATAAGGATCTAGCTTTAGTTTTCTACAAGTAGTTAACTAATTTTGCCTGCACAATTTACTGAAGAGGCTGTCTTTCTTCCATTCTGTTTTTTAGCTCCCTTATCGAAGATTAGATGGCTAAAGGTCTGTAGGTTCATGTCTCGGTTTTCAGTTCTAATCCATTGGTCCTGAGGTCTGATCATGTGCCAGTACCAAGCTGTATTGATTACTATGGCTTTATAGTAGAGTTTGAAATTTGGTATTGATATTCCTCCAGCAGCGTTCTTTCCATTGAAGAGTGTTTTTGTTATTCTGGGTGTTTTATTGTTCCATATGAATTTTTGTATTGCCTCTTCTATTTCTTTCAAGAATGAGGTTGGAATTTTGATAGGTATCACGTTGAATTTGTAGATAGCCTTGGGAAGTATTGCCATTTTCACGAAATGAAAATGGAAATGGAAAGACTTGGAAATAGGAAATGGAAATAGGAAATGGAAAGAAGTGGAAAAAGTTATATTAAGTGAAGTAAGCCAAGCCCAAAGAAACATAGGTCCCATGGTTTCCCTTATTTGCAATATCTAGTATATGTATGAGTCAAGCAGAAAAGGTCAGATAAGGTGATGTTAGGAAAATGAACCCTAAGATATGTATTAAAATGTTTTTTCTTTCATGCATTTGTTTCTAACGCATTTATAAGATTATTTCTTTGTTGCTTTGTATGTCCCTCCCCCACCGTATAACCCCTGCTTTCACTATATTTGATGTCGGTATAATTTGTCGAGGGGAAGGGGAAAAACAAGTCGTTTAAATAAGGATACAGGTGGACCCTTTGCAGCAATGAAAAATACAAGTTGTCATGTCGAAAACGAACTTTACAACTTTGGTGGGAGGGGGGAGGATTTAGTGGGGGTGCTTGTGGAGGCTGGGAAGGAATGTGAAGTGTAAACAAAGGAGGAGGCTACAATGCTTGATTGGAAATGTACTCATTATCTTGACCATGTAATTGTAACCTCTCTGTACAATATGTTCACAATAAAAATAAAAGTAAATTAAAAAAAACCTGGCCAGGAAGAAAACCTTCCTTTTTGCAACCAGCAGACACGAAGCATTAGCTCTGTACCTGAAGCCCAGGTGGATGACCTCAGACAACAGACATCCAGACACACAAGACCACCCTCATTTGAAATATTATGAATACATTCACATAATATCTCATGTTTGTGAGATAATATTTAAAAGCTGTATCAGAAATAGCTCAAAAAGGCACTTAATAAAGGCCAAGTGAAATGGAAATATGTACTCTCACTGAAATGTTAGTTAATGCTAGAATGATGTTAATGGGGTTAGAGGCCCATTTGGTATCTTACCCACTCAACCATCTTTCCTCACATCAGCCTGAACAGTGAGATTTTTGAATGCAAGGAATCTGTAGGAGCATGTATCTTGTAAAATTAATAATGAAAAGCTAGGCATTGGAAGCTCAGGCCTGTAAAACCAGCTACTCAGAACCTTGAGATATGAGGAACTCAGTTCAAACCAACTGAACAAAAACGATTCTTACCTTCAATTAAACAGTAAATGCAGAAAGCTGAGCTGTGCTTCAAATGGTAGAGTCCTAGCATCACATACAAAAGCTAAGTGACAGTACCTAGGTCCTGAATTCAAGCCCTAGTACTGGCTCTCATACACAAAATAATCATGACAACACCACAGTATATGCAAATGTTAGCAAGGGATGTAGATGAATGAGAAGATGACATCATTTAGCTCATCTTTAGTCTCAAGCATTCTGTACAGTGTAGTTCAGTCTGTGAAAAGCCCCAGGTGAAATCTTTCCTCAAAATCAGCAGATACAACCTCATTTCCCTCTGCACATTTATATTATGTACCACACACACAAACACACACACACACAACACACACACACACACACACACACACACACAGAAGGGCTATATTTTTCTAAGTTTGAAATACATAACCTTACACACATGCTTCAGTATTATGTGCCCTTGTTTAGGTTTCATAGGGAGCACAATATATCCAGCGTCTGGCTCATTCTTGTAATCTTAGCTGCTCACGAGGGTGGGGTCTGAGGATCACAGTTTGATGCCAACCTAAGCTAATAAATCCTCAAGATTCTTATCTTCAATTAAGTATAAAAAGCCAGAAGTGGATATGTTTTTCGAGTGGCACAGTGACAGCATTGAGTTAAACAATCTAAACTAGAGCTCCAGACCCTCAGTTCAAGCCTGAGTACAGACCCACTAGAACTCCAAAAGCCAACCCCCAAACACCAAACCAAAAATATGTCAGAATATTTTGTAACTTTTGAAGCAAAATCCAAAGAGGCAGCATAGTTGCTAGTTTGTTGAAGATTTGGTGGGGAAACCCCAAATTCAACATGTGTTAAAATGACATAACAAACAAACAACCAAGGGGAATGCTCACTATTACTGGTCATAAAAGAAATGCAAATCAAAACCAAAACCATATTTAGATTCCACTCACCCCAGTTAGAATGGCCATTAACAAGAGAACAAATAATAACAGATGCTGGGGTGGATATGGCTAAATGGGAACACTACTACACTGATGGTAGGAATGTAAGCTGGCTCAACCACTCTGGAAGGCAGAATGGAGGTTCCTCAAAAATCTAAACATAGAAATCCCCGATTTCAAACTAGGGCATAATAAGCTACCAGCACAGCTATGTTCATTGCAGCATTGTTACACATAGCTAAGATATAGAGATAACCCATTTGCCCTGCAATAGATAAATGGATCAAGAAAATGTGGTATATTTACACAATGGAATTTTATGCTTCTATCAGAAAGAATGACATCGTCCCTTTTGTAAGAAAATGAAAAGACTTGGAAAAAAATCATACTGTTAATCAAGCCAGGCCCAAAGAAACAAGAGCTCTATGATTTCCCTCATTTGCAATGATTAGCATTAACCTGTTACTCCTGAAAGTGGATTATAATAGCTCAGGAGTTATGAATATATATATATAGATATATATATGATCAGAGAAAATGATGCTAACTGAAATGAATGCCAGGTCTTCTTTTGTTTAGTTGTCAAGCTTGATGTAGCCAATGTACCACAGCTAGATCTTTCTTCTTACTTTATGTGATTTTTCTTTTCCTATTGGTTTTATCTATCACAATTCCAGTCTTTGATTCTGGTACCCTGCATCTTGTATATTCATTTATCTGATTGAGGGAAGGGAAGGGAAATAACAAAATGCTGAAAGAAGTACAAATAGTGATCCATTGCAACAATGATACTCACAGGACACCATGGCGGAAATTAACTTTACAATGTAATGTGGGTGGGGAGCAGTGGAGGGAAGGGACAGAGGGAGAAAAACACTAGAGTGGGTAACAATGTTCAATGAGAAATGTAACTTACTCATGTAAATGTAACCCCTCTGTACAGCATCTTTATAATAAAATATATTTTTAAAAATATAAAAATTATTTTTTTCATAAAATCTCAAGCTGATACCAATGGAATTTCTCAGTTTGTGTCAAAGGGTTTTTTAGGACTTTCAAGAAGATAGTACTGAGTACATACAACCACAATTAAGTGATAATGAGAAAAGTTATGCTTTTTATTGTATCATATGAATAAAGGAAAATTTCTTTTCATTTCTGTCAACATAGAATTCGTGTTTGTGATCTGCATGGTTCCTAAGTCAGACTAATCTCTTGTCCTTAGCTTTCTTTGGTATGTATAGCTTGGACATGTAATCTGAGATATAAGAATTATTCTTTGTTTAATTTGGAGGCACTCTTCCCTGGGCAAGAAGCTAGTCTGGAGGACCCCTGACACTTGCTGTGGTTTCTCTCGCACAGCTCACTGAGGAACTTAGGAGTTTGAGAACGTGACTACTAATTAAGTGCCTCTTACTAATAAGAATTATTGGTAGGATTTGAAAACATATTGGGGTAATAAATAGACTAGAAAAAATGTTAAGTTTGTAAGCAGCTGAAGAAATACAGTTCCACAACTGGCACAAGGAAGAGAGAGTTTGATGTCTCCTTAATTCTTAGGATCAAATGTTCAAGGAGGAACTCTCAGGACTGATGAGAGCTTAAGGACCTAAAAATTCCTGTGTCGTTCCATTGTAGGAAGTAGTAGGTGCCAAGCCTGAGTGGTGACCTTGGTTGTGTCCTGAGAATGTCCATCAGGGCTCTGTCATGGTCACTGGAGAGTCAGGATTGCACTCTAAGAGGACCTACAGGAAGGTGGTAACAAGGCCTGAGTCAGTGTTTTGCCAGAGCTACATGATTTGTAACAGGCACTACTGTCTTCTGGCTAAGAATGTGGATATATCAATGGGGTCTTGCACACAAATATATTACAAGTGTTAACTTGCACCATTTCCTTATGAAAGTCAGAAAAAGGTCATTAATGCCCTCTGGACATATTGTCATCAATATTTAGTAGGTAAAAAGCTAAAAAAAATATCAAGATCATCATGAGGGAAAAACCCAGACGCAAACCAAATTGCAGGAGCATTTACAAAAAATGTTTTTCTGTCCATATCAAATGTGACAAAGTTTTAAAAGTTAATGAAGCTGGGAAAGTTAAATGGATTTCTTTTTTACTATGGTTGCAACTGACTTTTACACTTCAACTGCTTAACAAAAGGAAGGTAGGTCAAGCATCACCAGTGGTTCACATCTGTAACTAGCTATTTATAAAGCTCAGATCTGAGGAAATTGGATTATAGCTAGAACAAGTAGGAAAAATCTGTGAAATTTTGATCTCCAATTAACCATTCAAAATCAAGAAGTGGAAGTTTGGTTCAAGTCATAGACTGTTACCCTTGAGTTAAAAAGCTAAAGGTCAGCTCCCTGAGTTCAAGCTCAAGTATTTACACACACACACACACACACACACACACCCCACACACACACTATCTCAAAAATAACCAGTGGCCAGGAAACAGAAACAAGATATTTTTCTTTATTTTCTTTCATTTTTGTCAGGTTTCTTCATTAATCTCTCTTTGCGAAGTTAAAGGGGTCTTTCCAAAGGAGAGACAAACGATGAACATGTGCAACAGTGATATTCAATTTGTACTATGCTGAAAATGACCTATGCAACTTGTTTGTGGGGAAGGATGGGAAAACTGGAAGAGATGAACGGAAAGGTTAACATTGTCCAAAAAGAAATGCACTAAGGGAAGGAGAGCTGTGGCTCAATATGAGTGCCATTCTTCAGCAAAAGAGCTCAGAGACAGTGTTCAGGCCCTGGGTTCAAGCCTTATTACTGACTGAAACAAAAACAAAGACAAAAGAAATGTAATCATTGCCACACGTATGTAACTATTCCCTCTAAATCTCAATAATAAGAAGAAAAAGAGGAAGAGGAAGAGTAGCAGGAGGAAGAAGAAGAAGAAGAAGAAGAAGGAGAAGAAGGAGGAGAAGAAGGAGAAGAAGGAGAAGAAGGAGAAGAAGGAGAAGAAGGAGAAGAAGGAGAAGAAGGAGAAGAAGGAGAAGAAGAAGAAGAAGAAGAAGAAGAAGAAGAAGAAGAAGAAGAAGAAGAAGAAGAAGAAGAAGAAGAAGAAGAAGAAGAAGAAGAAGAAGAAGAAGAAGGAGAAGAAGGAGAAGAAGGAGAAGAAGGAGAAGGAGAGCGAAGGAGTGGGAGGAGGGGAGGAGGAGGGGAGGAGAAGGGGGAGGAAGAGGAAGAAATTAATAAAACCAAACCAGTGAGAGAAAAATTGAGAGAGCAAGAGAAGGAGTGGCATTTTTAAAAAGAAATATATCCAGACCTGAGTTATATGACTGTAACCTCTGTGTAACTCACCTGTATAATAATAATACAAAAGAAAAAAACAGAAATATTGTGCTGGAGGCATAACTCAAATGGAAGCTCTGACTAATATGCATGTGATACCAAGTTCAAACCCCATTATCAATTTCCCCTTCAAAAATAGCTATTCTCATCACTTGTGCTTCCCTAGCTTATGAAAGTGGGTACAAACAGTTAAAGAGAGAAAAAGGTAATCTGTCAGGCACAGAACTGTACTTGCAAAGGGGAAACAATGAGGAGGCAACAATGCTTCATAAGAAATGTACTCGTTATCTTGCCCATGTAATTGTAACTCCTCTGTACGGTATTCTCACAATAAAAAAAGAACTGTACTTGCAAACAGAAGTACTTGCTAGAAAACATGTTGACTAGAACAGATGATGACTCCATGTATTCTGAAATAAACAGACCTAGTTGATCTTGGATACAGGCTCCACTGTATACTAGATGGGGACTCAAAATTAACTAAACTCTCTGGAACTCAAATTCTTCATAGGTAAAGTGAGCATAACAATATGTATCTCATGGCATTATGCAATCTGGATGTCATCAAATATGGAGTGGGTTTTATCTTAGGTGTGTGTGCAACACACAAACACTGCTGGAAGGAGTCTAAACTGGCATGATGTTTACTATATTACTCAGCAGTAATATAACTACTACAGACTCACACCTGTAATCTTACTCACAAAAGAGGCTGAGAAAGAGATCAAGGTTCTAAGCCTGAACAGGAAACTGGATCAGACTCATCTCCAATGACTTCTAAAAAAGCTTGAGGTGGAGTTTGGTCCAAGTAGTAGAGTGCTAGACTTGATCATAAAACTCAGGAACAGTGCCCAAGTCCTGAGTTCAAGCCCAAGGACCAGCACAACCAAACACACACACACACAAACACACTAAATTTTGTATGTTCCTATCATCCCACTTAACAATACTTTCCCTCTTCCAAGCTCAACAGTTGTTGTTTTGTTTTATTTTTTTTTAATTTTTAATTTTTTATTTTGAAAATACTGTACAGAGGGGTTACAATTACATGGGCAAGATAATGAGTACATTTCTTATCAAGCATTGTAGCCTCCTCTTTTGTTTCCCCTTCCCATCCCATCCTCCCCCCGCTATGATGTCAAGAAAAATTCTCATTACCAGCTATTAGAACTGTTTACTGTACAGCCATCACAAATACAATACTCAGCCTATAAAAAGGAATGACTTATTCTCTCTTTTGAACAGTGACACTAAATTTGGAAGAGAGGCAATTACTTGACCACTGTATGCCTGGCACTAGTTTGATGGACAAGCCTGAAGTCCAGTTCCAGTTTTTGACTTGCCTACATGTTCTTTGCCACTGATGGATACAGTTGTTAAGTAAAAAGCATTCATCACATGATGAAAGAATATTGAGGAAATTAGTGAACCCTGTTAACTTGGAAAACTCCATGGAAAAGTTAGTTCTTTCACTGAATCAAACAAGGAAACTTTGGAGAAGTGGGTATTTCAGAACAAAGGGAAAGATCCTTCTTTGTCAACAAATCATTTCTTAAGATTGAAATGTTTAGAGGGGAGTTCCAGAAAGATGGTGGAGGAGAAGCTGGAGGCTAAACAAGCTCTCACATAGAAAGCAGTTTTAGAGTTCCAGTGAACAGTCCTAAGCCAGAGAATCACATCAAGTGTGCCTTCACAGGACATAGAGTTAGGCCAGAGAGGGAAAATCCAGGCAAGGAGACAGATCTGAGTTTTTGCCATCCGCCGCCACTGCTGCAGCGGCAGCGGTGGCAGCGGCAAATGCTGCCGCCATACCTGAATCACAGAGAGTCCTGGACGAAGGAGCCAGACACAGCAGGTGAGCGGATTCTATTCAACACCAGCAAGAACCGAAAAGGAGCATACATCTTCATCCTGCATTTCGCAGACCAGAGATGACCCAGGAACCAAGACTCAGCATGAGTAGAAGCCTGACGTCCTCACTCCTTCTCAGGGAGCAGAGGAGGGAAGGCCACCCCCCCAGTACCGGAGATCTCCATCTTGGATACCGACAAAGCTCAGTGGAGCTGCTAGCTCCAACTCAGGCCTTGGAAGAAATCTAGAGTCATTTAGCAGGTCACAAGAGCCTAACCTGATCTGCCAGACTCAGCTCCACCCAGGGAAAAGTCACACAGCTCGGGTACCAGCCCTAGGAGTGGCTTTCTTCACTGGGTAATCAGAGCCAGAGGCTGCCCCTCCTTTTAGCAGCCTTGACAATCAGTTGAAATTCAGTAAACATAAACCCTGAGAGTGGCTCCAGGCTGGGCTCTGTGAGTTTCTCACAAACCAGTCCCCGGGAAAATCTACTGTTTGCTGAAAGGCCTCAACTCTACCCAGAACCTAGCCTCATCACAGCATCTCCAAACATGAGGAAAAAGCCATCTCCATCATTTTGAGATACTCAAAGGTGATCTCTCCCATTGAACTAAACTGGGAGGAGGATCGCAAAATCCTGGGTAAAGCAGAGCATTTTTCTGCCTGTCCAAACAAACTGACTTAAGAAACCAACCAAGCCACAGGACCGCAAGCAGACCAGAGACTCCAACAAGAAACTGATTACGGACACAAGAGAGATACAGGATTTTCCCCAACCCTCCCAAAAAAATCAAAGAACTTTTTTTCTTCATCTTTTTTTATTTTTATACCTTTTATAAATTTTTTTTCTTTTCTAAAACTTTTTTTAATTTTTACCTTTTTTGAAAAAAATTGTTTTCTAGTAACTTTTTTCCTCTTATAATCTTTATTTTAGGGACACATGTGTGTGCGCATTTTTCTTTCTTTTTTTTCTTTCTTTTTATTAAAAAATTTCTTTTTGTTTTTTGTTTAGCTCTACTGAACTTCTGATCTTTTTTTCTTTCTTCCTTATCCTTTTCACCTTTTCTTCTCTTTCATTCTTCTTCATGTGACTTAATTGTTATTATGCACATCCTCAGATAAACCCGTAGTTGACTATTAGACCCTATCCCCCATTATGTACACACTTAATCCACAAATTTATTACTCAATTCAAAACCTCTGAGACTTAAATTCCTTAATAACAGTACTACCTCTTTATACCTATAATATTTTAAGTATTTTTATTTTTAAATCTTTAACATCTCCTTTATATCTCTCCCCCCTTCTCTCATTATATTCCCTGCTGGCAAACATACAAATGAAAAGATTGAAAACATAAAAAGTACTCTGTATGAGCGTGATAGGGAGAGAGAGGAGGCAAACAAAATGTCAATGTAGGAAAACATTGAAAACCTACAAAAGACTCTGTATGAGCATGAGAGGGAGAGAGAGGAGGCAATACAAAGGTTTATACAGGAATATCATAAGCGTGAAGAAGCTACTCAAAAACTGATACAGGATTTGCGTGAGCAGCGTGAGAATACTCAAAGAGAAAGTCAGGAATGGCATGAGCAGGCTGAGAACACTCAAAGAGAACTACAGGAATGACATGAATGGGAGGAAGATAAGGAAAGAGTAATACAGGAATTGAGAGAGCAGGATGAGAATACACAAAGATCACTAAAGGCATTCATGGGTTCCATTAACAAACAGCTGAAGGAAGTCAGGGAGAACACAAAGGCAAGGCTGAATGGAGCCCAACAGAAGCAATAGGAGTCCAAGGAAACCATAACCAAACAACTAAGTGATTTGAGAATAAACACTGAACACCAAATTAAGGAAGTAAAGAAGTTCATACAAGATCTAAAACAAAGCTTCAACAAAGAATTTGAAGTCATCAAAGCTGACCAACTAGAAGGAAAAGAAATAAAAAAAAAAAGGAGAAAGTCTTGACAGCAGGTTAGACCATGCAGAAGATCGAATCTCGGGGATTGAAGACAGCCTAGATATTATAGAGAAAGAACATACAACCATCCAAGGCAAGTCCAACAAATATGACAGGTCTATCCAACACTTGGAAGACATGATCAGAAGGCCTAATCTAATGATAATGGGTGTAGAGGAGCACCTAGAAACAGAAGTTAATGGTCTAGGAAATTTGTTTAACAGGATCCTAGCAGAGAACTTCCCAAACATGCAAAAAGAAAGGCCTATTCAGATATAAGAACCTTTAGAACTCCACCAGACCAGAATAGGACATCCCACCGTCACATTATAATCCACACAGGATCAACTCAGAACAAGGAAAAGATTCATAAAGCTGTCAAGGATAAAACATTAATCACCTATAAAGGGAAACCAATTAGAATCACCTCAGAATTTTCTGCAGAGACAATCAAAGCAAGAAGAGCCTAGAATCATGTATGCCATGCCCTAAAAACAAACAACTATCAACCAAGAATACTGTACCCAGCTAAACTCTCCTTCATAACTGAAGGCCAAATAAAAACCTTCCATAGCAAAGAAAAATTGAAACGATACATCTCCACCAAACCAGCCCTACAAAAGATTCTTAAAGATAATCTACACATTGAAAACCAACAAACCACAATAAAGGCCAAGAAACTGCACCCAAACTGAGAATCCAAGAACTATAGGAAGAACCCAGTTTTCGCAGCACCCAAGAAGGTGAATAACATGGCAGGAACTCCCAAATACCACTCAGTCCTTTCTATCATCATTAACGCACTTAACTCTCCAATAAGCGACATAGACTGTCTAGTTGGATTAAAAAACAAGATCCTTCTATCTATTGACATTAGGAGTCACATCTTGCCCGTAAAAACAAACTCATTTTCAATGTTAAAGGCTGGAGCAAAATCTACCATGCAAACGGCCCCCATAAACAGGCGGGAGTTGCAATCCTAATATCAGATAAAATAGACTGCAAATTAAAACTCGTGAGAAGAGATAAAGAAGGTCGCTATATACTAATTAGGGGATCACTCCTTCAGGAGGATATTACAATTCTAAATAACTATTTGCAAAACTACAGAGCACACATATTTATCCAAGAAACACTACTTTCCCTCAAATCCCATATAGATCCAAAGATATTAATTGTTGGGGATTTTAACACACCACTCTCCCCACTAGATAGGTCAACTTGGCAAAAACTCAACAGGGAAACCATAGATCTAAACAGCTGCATAGATCAACTAGATTTAACAGACATCTACCAAATATTTCACCCAGCAGCATCAGAATACACGTTTTTCTCAGCAGCACATGGCACATTTTCTAAAATAGACCACATTTTAGGCCACAAAGCAAACTTGTCTAAATTCAGAAACATTGAAGTTATACCTTGCATTCTCTCTGACCACAAGGGAATAAAATTAGAACTCAACAACAAAAGCCACCAAAGAAAGTCTGGTAACACATGGAGACTGAACAACACACTGCTGAATCACGAGTGGGTCATGGAAGAGATTAGGAAGGAAATTCAAATGTTCATGCTATTCAACAAAAATGAGCACACAAATTACCATCTCCTCTGGGACACAGCAAAGGCAGTACTCAGAGGCAAGTTTATTGATCTGAGCACCAACATCAACAAATTGGAAAGATCTGAAACCAACAATTTAATGACACATCTAAACCTCCTTCAAAAAGAGCAGCAAGGTAAACCCCAATCCAGGAGATGGAAAGAAATAATTAAAATTAAATCAGAGGTAATTGAATTGGAATCCAAAAATCTATACAAAGAATCAACAAAACAAAGAGTTGGTTCTTCGAAAAACTTAACAAAATTGATAGACCCTTAGCAAATCTTATCAGAAAAAGAAGAGAACACACCCAAATAAATGAACTCAGAGATGAGAATGGAAACATCACCACGGAAACATCCAAGATTCAGAACATTATAAGGGAATACTTCTCAAAACTTTATGCTAATAAGTTTGAGAACATGACAGAAATGGACCTTTTCCTAGCAAATATTGACTTGCCAGAACTAAACCAAGATGAGTTAAAACATTTAAACCGGCCCATAGGAAGCATTAAAATGGAAACAGCAATAAGAGACCTCCCAGCTAAGAAAAGTCCAGGACCAGATGGTTTTACAGCGGAATTCTACAAGGCCTTCAAAGCAGAGCTCACAGCAATACTCCTCCAACTCTTCAATGAAAATGAAAGAGATTTCAAAAGTTCACGACTGTTCTCATTCTATGAAGCCATCATAACCCTCATCCAAAAACCAGGCAGGGACCCATCAAAGAAAGAGAACTATAGACCCATTTCTTTGATGAACATTGATACAAAATTTCTCAACAAAATTTTGGCCAATCGACTTCAATAATTCATCCAAAAAATTATACTCCACGAGCAAACAGGATTCATTTCAGGGATGCAAAGCTGGTTCAATATATGCAAATCAATTAATATTATTCATCACATCAACAGCAGCAAGGATAAGAACCACATGGTTATCTCAATAGATGCAGAAAAAGCATTCGACAAGATGCAACACCCCTTCATGATGAAGATTTTGGAAAAACTAGGAATCCATGGAACATTCCTCACTACAATAAAGGCTGTATATGACAAACCTACAGCCAGCATTATACTTAATGGTGGAAAACTAAAGCCATTTCGTCTTAACTCAGGAACAAGTCAAAGATGTCCACTCTCTCCATTTCTCTTCAATTTATTATTAGAATACCTAGCTACAGCAATAAGACAAGATGCAAACATAAAGGTGATCCAAATAGGGAAAGAAGAAATAAAACTCTCCCTCTTTACAGATTACATGATCTTTTATTTAAAGAATCCCATAGACTCCACTCCCAAATTATTCAAGCTGATTCAAAACTTTGGCAAATTAGCGGGGTATAAAATTAACCCCCCAAAATCAATGGCTTTTCTGTATGCCAACAGTGAGAAAAGTGTGGCTGAAATTAGGAAAACAACTTCATTTGTAATAGCACCTCAAAAAATAAAATACCTAGGAATTAACTTATCCCAAGAAGTGAAGGACCTCTATGATGAAAAATTTTAAATCTTGAAAAAGGAAATCAAAACAGAAAATAGAAAATGGCAAAACCTCCCATGCTCCTGGACTGGAAAGATCAACAAATTCAACGTGATACCTATCAAGATTCCAACCTCATTCTTCAAGGAAATACAAGAGGCAATCCAAAAATTCATATGGAACAATAAAAGACCCCGAATAGCAAAAACGCTCCTCAACGGAAAGAACACTGCTGGAGGAATATCAATACCATATGGCAAACTCTACTTTAAAGCCATAGGAATCAAAAGAGCTTGGTACTGGCATAGGAACAGACCTCAAGACCAATGGAATAGAATTGAAAACCCAGAAATGAACCTACAGACCTATAGTTAACTAATCTTTGATAAGGGAGTTAAAATAATAGAATGGAAGAAAGACAGCCTCTTCAGTAAATGTTGCTGGCAAAATTGGTTAACTACTTGCAGAAAACTAAAGCTAGATCCTTATATATCACCCTGCACCACAATCAACTCCGAATGGATCAAAGACGTCAGAGTCAAAGCAGACACTCTGAAAACATTACAGGATGGAATAGGAGAAACCCTAGGTCTCCTTGGCTCAAGCCAAATTTTTCTTAATAGAGACTCGGAAATACAACAAATCAAAAAAGGGTTGGACAAATGGGATGGCATGAACTTCCAGAGCTTCTGCATTGCAAAGAGCATAGCTAACAAGATCAATAGAAAACCCACAGATTGGGAGAAGATCTTCACTAGCCTTACAACGGACAAGGGTCTCATATCTAAAATATACTTGGAACTCAAAAAATTAAATCCCCCAACAACAAATCCTCAAAGAAACAACTGCCCAATAAATAAGTGGGCTAAAGACTTGAAGAGAAACTTCTCTGAAGAAGAAAGAAGGATGGCCAATAGACACATGAAGAAATGTTCAACCTCCCTAGCCATAAATTAATTGCAAATCAAAACAACATTAAGGTACCACCTCCCCACAGTTAGAATGGCAAAAATCAAGAATTCTAACAACAACAGATGCTGGAGGGAATGTGGACAGAAGGGAACCTTACTTCATTGTTGGTGGGAGTGTAAACTTGTTCAACCACTTTGGAAAGCAGTATGGAGGTTCCTCAAAAGATTTCACATAGAGCTCCCCTATGACCCAGCAATCCCACTTTTGGGCATTTACCCAAATGCTTACAAACAAGACCACACTAAAGCTACCAGCACAACTATGTTTATTGCAGCATTATTTACCATAGCTAAGATATGGAACCAACCCAAATGCCCCTCAGTAGAGGAATGGATCAAGAAAATGTGGTATATATACACAATGGAATTCTATGCCTCCATCAGAAAGAGTGACATTGCCCAATTTGTTAGGAAATGGGAAGGCTTGGACAAAATTATATTAAGTGAAGTAAGCCAGGCCCAAAGAAACATAGGTCCCCATGGTTTCCTTTATTTGCAATATCTAGTATATGTATGAGTCAAGCAGAAAAGTTCAGATAATGTGATGTTAGGAAAATGAGCCCTTAGTTATGTATTTAAATGTTTTTTTTTTCTTTCATGCATTTGATTCTCACGCATTTATAAGATTATTTCTTTGTTGTTTTGTATGTCCCTCCCCCACAGTATAACCCCTGCTTTCACTATATTTGATGTCGGTATAATTTGTGGAGGAGATGGGGAAAAACAAGTCGTTTAAGGATACAGGTGGACCCGTTGCAACAATGAGAAGTACATGTTGTCATGTCGAAAACGAACTTTACAACTTTGGTGCGAGGGGGAGGGGAGGATTGAGTGGGGGGCCAGGAGAGGCTTGTACGAGATGTGAAGGGTAAACAAAGGAGGAGGCTGCAATTCTTGATAAGAAATGTACTCATTATCTTGCCCATGTAATTGTAACCCCTATGTACAGTATGTTCACAAAAAATGAAAATACAAATTAAAAATAAAGAAAAAGAATTAAATTTTTATGAGCTGGAAAGGTGACTCAGTGTTAGTTTGCTTGCCTTGTATGCATGAGGCCCTGGGTTGGATTACTCAGCACCACATAAGCAGAAATAAAAGCCAGAAGTTGCACTGTGGCTCAAGTGGTAGAGTACTATCCTTGAGCTGAAGAGCTGAACGACAGTACCCACTCCCACAGTTCAGGCCCCATGACCAACCAAAAAAATAAAAGAATGAAATGTTTAATTCCTTATTATATTAAGTTAGAACTATTGCTTACACATGAAACACATATTCCTGGATCAGAAAGGAATAAGTAAAGATCCCTACTCAATCATGCTTTGCTCACAATATCTAGAAACTTCCACTCTTTGCTCTTTGTATAAAAAAGAAAAAGAAAAAAAAAAGAAATGTACTCATTACCTTGCTCATGTAATTGTAACCCCTCTGTACGGTATTTTCACAATAAAAAAAAAAGAAAAAGAAAAATATATGCAAGAAAAAAGAAGGATACAAACAGGAAATATGAAGACTTACCAAAAGTTCATCAATAATATTATAACTATTATTTAAATAATATTAAATGACCATACTCTTTGTCTCTTGAGTTATTCTTCATAACTAAACTGAGGCAGTTTGCACAGCTTTCTATGTGCACTAGTGTTGTTTTGTTTTAAAAGGGACTTACTGTGTAGCTCAGGCTGCTCTAAAGCTTACAATCCTCCTTGATGCTGGGATTACAGGCATGTCTACCATTATTGGCTTTACTCAGTAACTCTATTTATAACATTTTCTGCAAGGAATTCATTCATGCTCATGAAGATATGTGGCTTAAAGCTGTTCACATTAATATTCTACTGTACAAAATATAAATAATATAGCTGGACATGGTACTATGCTGCCACATGGTAATGCCAGCCAATACTCAGGAACCTGACACAGGAGAATTAGGAGTTGAAGAAAGCCTGGTCTACACTGCAGAACCTTGTCTCCAAAGTTAAGAAATTCTATAAATATAAATCTACTATGAAACATACAACATGTTAAATTTATATAATGGAACAAATAGATCTTTGTTAATGGAAATAAAATCTTGGCAGAAATTTTAAATACATACATATGTATATATATTTAAATTTGGAGAAATAAAATTTCAAGTGATATTATCTGCATCTTTCAGTCTGTCACCTATCTATTTACTGACACATTGATTTCTGTTTAGTCTTCACAAAACACTGTTTTATCACATAAGTACCAAAAAAATGAAAAAGAAAAAGTACAAAAAATGCCTTTTCATAAATACAAATGTAGTTTAATCCCTACCATAATAAATTGGAAAACGTGCATTAAGTTAATGGCATTGAATACTGCTCAAGAAGGGGAGTCTAGGAGAATGTACATTGTTTGTATGTGTGTGTATGTGTGTGTGTGTGTGTGTGTGTGTGTGTGTGTGTGTGTGTTTTCCATGAGTGAGTCCAGAGTAGACCAATTATACTTGGTTAGTCTTTTTGCTCAAAGCTGACACTCTACCACTTGAGTCACATCTCCACTTCTGGATTTTGGGCTGCTTTAACCCAAGATGCTCAGTTTTTGACCTCTAAAGTAGCTAGGTTTTCAAACATGAGCCACTGGTGGACAGCAACTACGTTAACATTTTTGCATGTTTGGATAAATTTTAAAGAAATTCATATATGTTACATTTGAGAATGGTGGGAAATAGTAATGAATGTTTAACAGAATTTAAAGCATACAAAGCTGAGAATGTCAAGTAGCTGAGAATAGGCTGGAATAAATCAAACTTACCTATGACAGTTTTCAGTCTGTGCACAGAAATGATTGCATTGTTGAAGTTGAAGGCCATCAGATAGCTGAGCTCCAGCTGGCTGCTATGCTCATGAGGCCAGCTAGTGCTATCCACAAGAATGTGGTGTTGTTGGATGGCAGGGATCAGCTTCAAGTTCAGAACCTGAAATATTTCAATTGATCTAGAAGGGGGAACATAACAGGACAAGAAATGTGATTAACAGTGCAGAATGCAAAAAGCATCCAGTCCAAGGAAGACAGAATAACTCTTTCTATATCTGAAAAGAGTATTCTCTCACAAAGAATCTTGTGGTCAATGGTGGTCAATGTTTGTAATCTCTGAACTTGGGAGGCTGATTTAGCAGTTAGCTTGAGACCAGCCTAAGTTTTAGGCCAACAGAAGGACACATAGTAAAATGCTATTTTAAAACAACAACAACAAAAGACCCAATGACTGCGAATGTGATTAGTGGTAGAGTGCTGGCCTCGCATGCATGACGCACTTAATTTGATTCCTCAGTCTGACATAAGCAGAAAAATTGGAAGTGGTGCTGTAGCTCAATTGGTAATGTGCTAACCTTGAGCAAAAGAAACTCAGGGAGAGTGCCCAGGCCCTGATTTCAAGCCCCAGGGCTGGCAAAATTAGAAAAAAAAACCAAGTGCAAAATGCTGTTTGTTGAAATAAATACGTTGAAGAATTCTTTTTACTCACTAGAAAATTGTGGTGCTGAGAATTCATCATGAACTTGGTTAGGAAAAAGTAAATTAATGATATTTTATCTGGCATTGGACAGGACATAGTGAGATCTAAAAATGATTGCTGCCTATTGTTACTTGATACAACTAATGTTACAGATACACTTGCCAGATTGTAACTTTTTAAAGATAGAATCATGGGTTTTTCTTTTTCAAAATAATTTTACTGCTGGCTGCCAGTGGCTCACAACTGTAATCCTAGCTACTAAGGAGGCTGATAACCGAGGGTCTCTGTTCAAAGCCAGCGCAAGCAGGAAAGTCTGTGAGACCCTTATCTCCAACTGAAGGTTCAGAAAATGTGAAGTGGCACTGTTGCTCAAGTGTTAGAGTGCTAGCCTTGAGCTGAAGAGCTGAAGGACAATGCCTAGACCCAGAATTCAATCCCCACAGCAGACCAAAATAATAATAGTAATAATATTAATTTTATTATTACAATTAAGGTGTTATATATAAAGGCTACCATTACAAAAGTTTGTTTATCTGCTCAAAGAAACACATATCCATATTCATTGCTAACAGCTAGGATTTGGCCATCTGCTTTCCAGCTGATCTCTGGGTGTAGAGGCAATGTGTAATAAAAGCAATTCAAACCAGTTCTGACTTTAAATTATTTTTCTCTCCACATCTTAAAAATCAATGCTGACAACATGAAATAAAAAACCCTTAAGTTTAAAACATTCTTCTACACAAGTTAAAGAAATCCTGAGAACAAGTATTTTAAGAATTATTTCAGAGAACTTGAACTCTGGACTTGGGTTCTTTATCTGAAATTTATTACTTGAGGCTAGTGCTGCCACTTTGAGCCACAGTGCCACTTCCAGTTTTTTTGTGGTTAATTGAACAGAAAAGTCTCAACAACTTTCCTCTCCAATCTGGCTTTGAACTAGGCTCTAGACATCTCAGCCCTCAGAGTAGCTAGGATTATAGGCATGAATCCCTAGCACCTGGCTAGAATAATTGCTCACCTGTGACAGAAGCCAGTTAGTATTAAATGCCAATCATGTTTAACTTTGTAAAATAAAGTTAACTGAAATGCCTTACAGTAGAAATAAGGAATAAATTGTGTCTGTGGGTTACAAAGAACATACAAAAAACTAAATATTTTCCTTGTTTTTTTATCTTCCAAAATTGTGTGATTTCCAGAATCATACCTTATCTTTCCTTGCTGATTTCTTTATTTTATTTCATACAGGGCCACAGGTTCTTCAACTATCATTTATTTATATGAAGAGCTTGCACATATCTATTTCAGTCCAAATTCCTTGTAAGCATCTCTCATCCATATATTCAACTGCCATAAAAAATTGTGAAACACTAATCGTCTCTTTCCATTACTGGATATTAATGTGTAAATAAAATTTAGGAAAATAAAGAATAACATCAATAAATATAACATGATTTTCATAGTAATGCTAAACATAAATCCAATGTTTATTATTTTCTGAGCAATTTAATAAAAACTTCAAGGAAAAGAAATCAACTTTTTGAGTGCTAATATTGTGGTTTAAACTCAGGACCTTACCTTCTCACTTAAGCTTTTTCCCTAAAGGATGGTGTTCTATACTTGAACCACAGCTCCCCTTCCAACTTTATTTGGGGGATTATATAGAGATAAGAATCTCATGGAATAAAAACTCACTTGTGTCCATATCTTGGGGTTCATTTTACTTAACATCATCTTATATGGTCATATGATACCATGTACTAGTTACTGCAAGTAAGGGAAACTACGGACAAGACCTATGGTTTTGATCCTAACTTCAATGAGAAGGCAGGGATCTGGAGATCTCACTTCAATGTCAGCTCAGATAGGAAAGTCTGTGAGATTCTCATCTCCAATTTACTGCCAAAGAAAGCTGGAAGTGTATTCGTGGCTTGTAGCCTACAGCAAAAAGCTCAGGAACAGAACCCAAGACTTGAGTTCAAGCCTTAGAATAGTGCATATACATACACAAGGGAAGTAAGTCACTCAAGTTCTCAACCTTCAATTTCCCTAATCCTAACTCTAATCCTGGTCAGAACCCTAAGAGTTACCTTCATGATAATAGTAACCCAATCCTAAAATTAATGGAAAATACTCGAGTTTAGATACATCCTTACAGATACCCATTGTCTTTGAAATGATTTTCAGTTTGCTCCAAATACTACAGATTCCTAGACTTGGACTCTGAAATCTATCTTGTTCCCTATTATGAATCATTAACCTCAAATCCTCATATCATGAAAAATACCATAGTTTCCACTAATCTTAACTTGTACAGAACTCCTATATCTCCAAAAAGAAGTCGCAGGTTTACTTAAAATCTACTCTATTTCCTAACCCTTACTATATATCTAAACCTTACTAGAAACCTAACTCTAAATTTAACACCATTGAACCCTGCATAGGAAACTTAGAGAAACTCTGTAGTTTTTGTTAAATTTCAAACATATTTTACTTGAAAATGTTAACAAAAAATTCAGTTTTACTTTAAAGCTTACCCTTCCCTAACCTTAAGCTTAACCTGAATTAGAAAAGTAACCCTAACACTGGAACTAATGTGCTTTGGATTTTAAAAGCCACACAAATACATTAGTTTTTATTCATCCTAACTTTGATTCAACTTATCTTTCTTAAAATAGTTTGTAGTTTTGCTCATTATCTTTCCATTATTGTAACCCTAACTCTAACTGGAATATTCAGGTTAACCCTCACACTAATCATACCCTAATCTTAATATTATTAGCCGTTTCCTATTTCACATTCATCATAATTCTAACTCGACTTGTTATTCGAAAATTTACTTCCAGTTGTACCCTAACTTTAAATTTCTCTAATGCTTACACTAACCCCAGCTGGAACTGAAACCTAACTTTCACCCTAATGATAGTCCAATTCTAATGTTTAAGAAAAAGACTAGTTTTTAATCATACTAATGAATACTCCAGTTTGCACTTTGGAAATTAGTTTCAGTATGCCCTAATTCCCACAAATTTTCTGACTCTACCTCTGAAGTTATCTTGTTCTCTATCATGAACGATTATATTACTTGTCCTCAAATTCTCTTATCAGGAAAAATTTTGTAGTTTCCATTCATCCTACTTTTCCACAAACCCTGTACCCTAAAACATTTTCAGATTTACTTACCCTCTAGTCCATTACTTAATGCTAACTCTCAACCTAAACCTGGCTGGAAAACTCTCATTAATCATTACAAGAATGATCACTGAGAAATAAATATAATGATAATGCTCTAGTTACTATTCAGTCTCATATTTTTGCTTCTACTTGTTAATGAGAACTGAATTTTATACTAAAAACTTTCTTATTCATAACAGTCATCATTATCAGACCAAAATACTGACCTTAATCTTAATCCTAATTGTATGACAATACTAACACTAACACAAGTACACTAGTTTTCACTCATCCTAACTTGATTCAAATAAGCCTTCCAAAAATAGGTTTCATTTTTTTCAAATATCTTAGTCATTTTCTAACCTTAACTTAATGTTAACTGGAACATTGACAATAACCATAAGCCTAATTGTAAGTAGATTCTAATATTAATAGCAATACTCTAGTTCACATACATTCTAATTCTTACCAGGCTTATTCTAAAATTTACCTTCAGTTTGAGCCTCATTTTCTTCTCCTTCACTCTAACCCTAACCACGGCTGGAATCCTAACCATAAGCTTGATACTAATAGTATCCCAATTCTAAAATTTATGAAAAATGCTCGTTTTCTGCAATACTAACTGAAATTCCACTTGTAATTCTTGAAATAAATTTCAGGTTTTCTGTAAACCCTACAGATTTTCTCACTCTTAATTCTGAATGTATCTTGTTCCATAACAGCAATCATTATACCCATTGATCTCAATTCCTGATATTATGAAATAAATTGTACTTCCATTATCCCAGCATTTCCTGAATTCCTAGAACCTAAAATAAGTTCAGCTTTACTTATCATTTAACACATTTCTTTTTTTTTTCTTTTTGTCGGTCGTGGGGCTTGAACTCTGGGCCGGGGCACAATCCCTGAGTTCTTTAGCTCAAGGTGTGTGCTTTACCACTTGAGCCACAGCACCGCTTTTGGGTTTTCTGGTGGTTAATTGGAGATAAAGGTCTCACGGACTTTCCTGCCCAGGCTATCTTTGAACTGTGATCCTCAGAAATCAGCTTCCTGAGTAGCTAGGATAATAGGTGCAAGCCACTAATTTATCCCATTTCTTTACTCTATCCTCAACCCCGGTTAACCAGAAACCTAATCTTAATCACCGTCTGATTTAACACCAAATGGTTAATGTAAGGAAAATTGTCTAGATTCTATTCAATCACACATTTTTTGCTTCTACTTCTTAGTGTAAAAGTAAAATTTACCCTAAAGCTTATCCTTCCCTAACCCTAGCTAGAACAAACAAAGTATCTCACACTTTAAACCAAATTATATCTGAATGTTTAAAGTAACACTGGTTTTCATTCATTCTAACTTTGATGCCATTCATTCTTCTTAAAATATGTGGCAGTTTTACACAATATCTTATATCTTTTTTCTCATCCTAACCCAGCTCTAACTGGAATACCTTGCTAATCCTAAGCCTACATATATCTGAATCATCTTGTTAATAAGAAGCCTCTTCACATTTATTCTAAATCTTGCTCAGCATGTAGGTCTAAATTTTACTTGCATTTTGAACCTAAAATTTTTAAGTGTTTTCCTATGTACTGGCAGGTTTTATTTTTCATTATTTTTTAAAAAAAATTATTTTGTTGTAAAGATGCTTTAAAGAGGGATTAAATACACGTGTAACGTAAGGAGTACATTTCTTGTTGAGCATTGTTACACCCTTCTGTCTTGTTCTCCCACTATCCCATCCCTCCCCACTTAACTTACTCCTCCCTCCCCAGGGTGTAAAGTTCATTTTCAACATAGTGTCTTGTGCGTATCATTGTTGCAATGGGTCATTCTGTGTTGAACCTAAATTTTCTATTTCTCTAATTCTAATTCTAATTCTAATTCTAATTCTGTCTGGGATCCTAACACTAACCATAATAATAGTGATAACTCAATTCAGAAGTTAACACAAAATATTGAAGTTTTTATTCATCCTATTAATCCACTGTACATCTTGAATTAAGTTGCAGTTTAGCTTAAATATTCCAAATGAGTTGATATTCACGTATATGAAGATGTAATTTTATGTGAAAAGCAGAAGATCTTCGGAGAAAGGAGCAATGAAAAGGAAATAGAGGGAATATAATCAAATGCTTTAAATATATTATAGAATTGCCACTTCTGACAATTAATAACTATTAAGAAAATAACTAAAAATTAATAAAGAGCACACTGCTTTCTAGTGTTCCTTAAGAGAGCCATGATATGCCTTGTGAAAGAAATACTTGTGTTAGATAAACTTGTTCATGCATAATTTATATTGTTATTGGCCATTTATTTAACTTAATGAATAAAAATATATCAAATAATATACCATGACAAAAAATATAAAACAATTACTTAGCAATTGTTTGAGAAAAAGTTATAGCCATGAGTTTTAGGAAATTGAATTTCTATTTCCCAGAAAATAATGAATTAGGTTTACTAATCTAGTATTTATAGTAAGTTTAGAGAACATAATTGGCATGAAAAACAACTAACTGGACATCTTCTTTCTTGAATGAGTGATATTTTAAACATTGTCTTTTATTCAAATGAATACTTAGGTTTACATTTCAAAATAAATGCAATTTTATCTCCTTTCAAAACAAGTACTTACCCTGCAATTAAATGTACTAGAATATTCAAGTATTTAAAAGCTAAAATTTCTATGTTTGATATGTAACTCTACATATTCAGAACGACATGATTTTTTATTCATAAATGGCTAACCTCAGATTTTTGCTTCATCAATATAAATTGTTTCATGAGGTTGTAGTGAAGGCTCCAGTAACCAGAGTGGTCAAAACCATTTCCTGAATTCTAAATTTTAAATCTAATCATTTTTAGCCTTTGATTATATCATTTATTGTCTCTTCAGAGCAGTTAAGCTAAAATAAATACTACTTTTTAAACATTTCACTCACATTGTAAATAATATTAACATAGGTAAAAAAGACACTAATTATTTCAGACTCATCATATTTGGTGATCTTAGTGTGAAAAATGAAGAGAGTAGAAGGACTTTATACTCAATAAATATTTTTGGTTAAATTAAATCATATATCTGGATTTCTAATTTGAAGGTTAAACACATGGAAACAGGAAAACAATAAAAAAAATTACTTTGGGATCATTTTTCTTCTTAAAATTATGAAGCAAAAATATCTCTAAGAAATATATTTTTCAATAAAATGTTTCAACCCTTAGTAAAGTGCATTATACTTTAATATGAAGTTTTTCTCAAAATAGAAATTCTTCACTAATCTAATGTATGTATTTATGCACAAAATGCTGTGACTTCTAGTCTTGTTATGTGATTTTATGTATATTTTTAGTTGTGACATGATTCCTACTTACATTTATTACAAACATCTGTAATTATACAAATCATGCCTATACACACTAATTTACGTAAGATAATATTCAAACAAAATTATCTTTTTTCCTGTCTCCAACAGGGAAGGATGATGTGCTTAAGTATATTAAATGAAAGCACTCTAATGAAGAGTCTTTATGGAACGGAAATTTGCAACATGAGAATGGGATCATGAGCATTTTCTACTTGGCTGAACAGGAATTCTTGTTTATACTTTCTTACCTTTTAATCACACAAGGAAAGCCACAAAATTTGAAGTTCATATGAAGGAATTGCATTCCTAAATGAAGTGGCAACCCTGCTCAAAAGTTTGATCTTTTCACTAGTTCTTTGTGCTTGCTGGCTGATCTATTTCTGTATCATATCTTTCATATTATTAAGCATATTAGTAATTCAGCTGTGAGTACATTGCAAGAGAGTCCTGAAAATCACAACTATTGCTGTGTAATAATCAGAAGAGAGGAAAAAGATTATAATAATCTTCAATACCTCCCTTTGGCCTTCAATATACCAATTAATTACCAAAACAATCCTGTAAGATGTTAGTTTATTTTTTTCTTTTTAATTAGAGATTAAGCAAGTGCTTTTAGCAGTTAAAAGTGATGACAGCGGTATCAGAGCTCTGATATGAGCACCTTCTCCATAGCAAGTAATGCTCTATGGACTGTAAATATGGAAGATACACTAAAATTCTCTCTACACACACACACACACACACACACACACACACACACACACACACACACACACACAGAGCTGCCACCAGACACATCAGAGATCAGTTCCATTCATTTGTAATAATAGTTGATTGATGTTTGCGCCATTGCTTTAACTTGGCTTCAAAATCCTGCCTGGACCTTTATCTTTCTCTGAGATCAAGTCCCTAGATCTTAGTATACTCTGTGTCTGTATATTCATAATATGTTCCTGGCTGCTTCAGGTTAATTCACAATACCCTGAATACAGGATCCTCAAACTTGACATCAAAGCAAACTCCATGAATTTATACTACTATTCCAAAATACTAAAATTTATTGGATCTAGAAATGAAAAAAAGACACAACTTGTTACTTTAGTAGCAATTGACATCATGCAAGTAGAAGAATATTGATCAGGAACTGAGGTAAGAGAATTGGAGTATGTCTAAAATGTAGAATACAGGATCTGTATTACAGATACAAAATCTTGTTCAATAGGCTCATGTAATCTTATATTGGAAGCAAAATTTACATATACAATTTTCCAGTTATTTTGCTTACATATCATTTCTGATCACATATCCTCTTATGAATGTTTATCATATCTTTGAATAAATCACACGATTTGTGTGCAAATTATCATCTTAAGGAAAGAGAGTCTGATTTTATATCTTTCCTTATTTTTTGTTTCCCTGTTTGCTGAAAAAAATGTATCCCTGGAAACAGGATACTGACAGCAAATCTGGGTGTAATTTTCATTTTTTAAATTTCAAATATAATATAAACTTTGTTTTGACTAGTCATTTTCTAACAATGAGTGATATTCATGAGCACTAATATTTTGGTGCCTTTAAATAAATTGAGATGATTTTCTGGTACCTCTTGGGTCTAATTGACTTAATCATTGGATCATTCATGTATAAACATTTGCATTGTACTTTTTAATTTTTATATATAAAATAGTCCCCAAAGTTTTACTTTAAAGTGATAATTGGAGGGTGTCTTCATGTTCAAAACTTTATATTTATTTCAATTAAAGTACTGAAAACACATGACCTTCACTGGAGCAATATGATGAGAAACATGAGAAAGATGAGAGACATATTTCTAGAAAAAGATGAGAACATATTTCTAAAGAGAATGGATATGTTGATTAAAACATAGAAAAGAGTAAAATAGGTTTCATGCTTGAAACTGCATACATTTCATATGAATGTAGCTCAAGATGAGACGGAGAGATGAATTCATATTTATATCACTGAGATTTATATCACAATATAAGAAATATATATATATTAAGGAATTGGTCATTCAAAGCCCTAGATACCTAATGGATTAAGAATGGAATTGAAAATTGAAGATGAAAACAAACCAACATGCAGGTATTATGATTTTATAATACTAATATGAAATAACTGAAGCTTTTGTCTTCTGAAAAAGAATGGTTAGCCTATAATTTCAATGTAAGGAATCAGTTGTAATGAGTCTAAAATCTTTTCCTCCAAGATATCCGAGTACTATACTCATCCTCTAAAGAGTAAATAAGTAATTATTTTCCTTAGTTTTGCTTAATATTAATTTACTTGTAGCAAAAGGTTAAAATGTCTGCTCTCTTTATTTCAATGTAATAACATACATTTCATATTATTACTGTCCCTTCATAGAAGCCTGAAATCACTATTTCAAAGTAACACAAACAGAAACACAAAAATAACCGGATACAACCATCACAAATCCTAAATTATGTGAAAAAACCACAATATCAAAAATAAACCTGAGGAAGTGGAAAAACAATGGCAGAATAAAAATAGAAAATTACCCCAGCTCTAGCTAATGAAACAGAGATTTAGAGTCCTAGCAGGTACTCCACTTCTAGCAGGTCAAACCAAGTCAGGTATAATTATATATATATATATATATATATATATATATATATATATAATTCAAAAGAAGATTTTTATACTGTTTTCACAAGGAAACAGAAATCTATGATAAGTTACCTAGTCAGGCAAGTGACTGCTGTGACTGTGTTTCCCAACATATTCAAAAGCACAGATGCACTGTGGAAATAAAAGGGCCACATGGGAAAAAAGCAGGAACAGAGACAGCCACATCCAAACACAGACACAATTCACCTTACCACTGGACAGTTCGAACTGTCTTTGGAACCACAAGTATTAACATGACAACATTTCAGCACAAATGATCTCTAATCCTACGCTTAATGGTCTAGACAAAAACCTAAGTCCAGAAAAACAAATCACAACAGAAGACCAAACCAACACCTGGCAAACCAAACAAGAACATAGAGAGTCACCTGTTAAGATCATAGATCCCCCAAATGAAAGCCAATAAATCCTCCAAATGGACAAAACAAATCAGAAAAATACAAGAAAACTGATGCCAAGGTAGTATAATTCACACAGGAAATGACCAGACATTAGAACAGACAGTTACGGACCTAGAAGATAGTATTCAAAATACATTAAAAGTACTGCTGAAAAATGTGATTAGCGAAAAGATACAAAACCTCCACAAGGAAATTTGTGAACAAGATGAGACCAACCAAAGATTAACAAAATAATTCATGTAGACTACAAACAGAAAGATAAATAAATTCTGAGAAGGCAAAGGAGTCCAAGGGAAAAAAATAGATACCTAGTTAAAAGGTATGAGAGAAGACACAGCTAAAAAGCCAACTCCTCCAGTGCCCCTACCAAAGAAAAGATGTAAAGAAAGTCCACACAAGACCTAAAACAAATCTTTAATAAAGATAGAAGCCTTAAAAAATGACAAATTAGGAGACAGAGAAATCCAAAACAAAATAGAAAGTCTCTAGAGCGAAAAGATGACATAGAAGATAATTTTGGGCATCAAAGACAGACTAGGTCTAATAGAAAAGAGGAGAAAATCATTTAGAACAAATCCAAGAAATAAGAAACGATCTTGCTGGAAGTTCCAGATTCAGTTAGAAGATCAAACTTGGGGGAGATAGGTATCAAAAAGGAGAAGAGCAGGAAACAAAATGGATGGGAAACATATTACAGAATTCAAGCAGAGAACATGCCAAACATCAAAAGAGATAGGCTCATTCAGAGAAGAGAAGCCTTTAGAACACCAGAGAATACCAGAACAGAACAACCCACCACCACATCATAATCCATTAGAGGATCATTAGAGATCAAGGAAAGGATTCTTAAAGCTGCCAGGAGAAAAGACTGATTATTTATAAAGGATATACAGTCAGAATAAATAATGATTTCTTGTCCGATATGGTAAAAAGGAGAGCCTGGCATGATATATGGCAAACATTAAAGGCAAACAACTAGCAACCGTGAATATTGTCCCAAGCAAATCTCTCCTTTACATTTAAAGGATATATAAAAAATATTTCATGACAAAGAGAACTTGAAACAATTTATCTCCACCAAATCGGCAAGATTGAAATTAATCAAATATATCCTACATAGAGAAGGTCAAGAAGAACAGGAACTGGTTATATAAAATGCTCCTTACCAGAGAACAAAGTAAATATAATAAGAATAGATGAGGCACAGCTCCTAACAGCAGGTGTATAAAATAGCAGGAATTATTAGATATTTCCCAGCCTCAACTCTCAATATCAATGGACTTAAATTTCCAATTAGAAAACACAGATTAGGGGCTGGGAAGGTGGCTCAATGGTAGAGCGTTTGCCTTACATGCCTGAGGCCCTGGGTTCGATTCCCCAACACCACATAAGCAGAAGAAAAACAAGTCAGAAGTGGTGCTGTGGCTCAAGTGGTAGAGCACTAGCCTTGAACTGAAGAGCTGAGGGACAGCGCCCAGGCCTAGAGCTCAGGCCCCACAACTGGACACCCCCCCCCAAAAAAAAGAAAACATAGATTAGATAGTAGTTTCAAAAAACAAGACACATCCATCCAGTTTCCACTAGAGATACATTTCATTGACAAAAACAAACACATACTCAAACTGAAAGGCTGGAAGGAAAATTTTCAAGCAAATGGACAGCATAAACAGGCCACAGTAGAATTACTAACATAAAATCATATAGAATTCAAATTAAAATTAGTAGGAAGAGACATTACATATTGATAAAGCAGCTCTCCATTAGGAGGATATATCAAGTTTAATATCAATGCCCTGAATCCTGGAGCACCCCACATCATCAACCAAATACTACATAACCTTTAAACACATCTCAACCCATCATTGTCATGCATGGATTGGTTATCCAAGAGAAACTCAACCAAGAAACTGAAGACCTAAATAATTGCATTGACCACCTAGCCCTAAGAGACATCTACAGAATATACACTCAATGTCAGTATATACATTCTTTGCAGCAGGTCATGGAAGATTCTCCAAAATACAACCTATCCTATGTCACACAGAAATTCTGTCCAAATTGAAAGAAAAATTAATTGAATTCCCAAACCTTGTCAGACCACAGCAGAAGAAACTTACAATTAAACAGCTAAAGCAAAAAAAAAAAAATTGTCAAACCCATGAAGACTGAACAAGATATTGCTGAATGACCAATAGGGCACTGAAGAGATTAGAATAGAAATCTGAAAGTTTCTGGAATTTAACAAAAATGAGCACACAAAATACCAGCTCCTCTGGAACATATTAAATGCAGTACTTACAGGAAAATTTATAGCTTTGAATGCCTACATCAAGCAATTGGGGAAATCTCAAATCAGTATTTTTATTATGTACCTAAAGCTCTTTGAAGAGAGGAACAAGTCCAAACCTAAGTGGGCGAAACAAATGAAAAAATTAAGTCAGAAATAACTAAATAAAGACAAAGTAAAACATAGAAAGATCAACAAAACAGAGCTGGTTCTTTCAATAAATTAACAGACTTGACAGACCCTTACCAAATCTGACTAAAAAGAGACCTTATATAGATAGAAAGATAAGTAAAAACACACAGATTGGGAGAAAGTCTTTAGTTGCTCTGCAACATACAATGGCCTCATATCTCAAATATGCTTAGAGCCCCAAAAGTTAACCCCCCCAAAAAAAACAAATCCTCATAGAAACAACAACCTTCATAATATAAGTGGGCTTAAGATTTAAGGAGAGACCTCTCTGAAGAAGAAATATGAATGGTCAATAGATACATGAAAAAATATGCAACATTTCTGGCCATAAAAGAAATGCAAATCAAAGCAAAATTGAGATTCCACCTCACCCCAGTTTGAATGACCATTACGAAGAAAACTAATAATATCAGATGCTGGGCTGGTGGGGATATGGCCAAAAAGGAACATTACTACACTCACTATTGGTAGAAATGTAAACTTGTTCAAATACTCTGTAAAAAAGTATAGAGGTTCCTCACTAGAGCTCCCCTATGACCCAGCAATGATGGATCAAGAAAATGTCATATATATTCACAAGAAAATTCTATGCTTTCATCAGAATGAATGAAATGGCACCATTTGTAAGGAAATGAAATAATTTGGAAACATAATAATTCAAACAAGCCAGACCGAAAGAATCATAGGCTACATATTTTGACTCATTTGGAAAAACTAGTATATGTCTAGGATATTCCCAATAGCTCAATAGCAATATGCATATCACCATAAAATGATTCCTATCGAAATGAGCTCCAAGAAATGGATACAAGATGATTGTATAGTGAACTGTTTTTAGTTATTTCTATTTAGTTTTTCCTCTTTGGTTTATTCCCTGTAGTCACTGTTTTTGATTTCTGTACCCTTTGTCTTATACATAAGTTAATCTGATTTGGGGAAGGGAAGGGAAATCACAAAAATGGTGGGACAAAGATTATCCAAAGCAACAGTGATATTCACTAGACACTATGTTAGAAATAAACTTTACAACTTCGTGGGAGTGGGATGTCAGGGTTGAGGGAAGCAGAAAAAAATGAGGAAGGGGTAACACTGTTAAAAATGTACTCATTACTTATGTAACTGTAACCCATCTCTCTGTATATCACCTTCATAATAAAAAAAAACAAAACAAAAAAAGAACTCATCCAAATACAGAAAATTAGAGACAAAAATGAGACAACACAACAGATATAAGCAAAATTGAGAATGTTATAAGAGAGTATTTTGACAATCTTATGCCAATCACCTGGAGAATCTTGGAGAAATTGATGCTTTCCTATACTGCATCTGAAGCAAGAAGTAACACGTAAGAAGAAATGAAATTGAAATGTCAGTAAACCACTTCCCATTCCAGAAAAATCTAGGACTCAATGAATTTACCATGAAATTAAGGCCTGCAAAGAACTTAAAATACACAGATGTAACTCTTCAATGGATAGAAAGGGAAATGGAATTATCAAACACATTCTATGAAGCTAGAATTAGATTCTTCCTCAAATCACATAGGGACTCACCAAAGAAAAAGAACTATGAACCCAACTCTTTGATAAACAATTATGCAGAACTTCTTAATAAATTTCTCACCAACTAATTTCAGCAACTAACAAAATATAATATTGTATGATCAAATAGGATTCACCCTAGGATACAATTGGATTGAATATTCTTGTCAATAATCATAATACAAACCATAGGAGAAGCAGGGACAAGAAAACACATGATCGTCTATAGGGATGTAGTAATAGCTTTTAACAAGGTCCAATACCCCTTTATGAATAAAAGGTCTGAGAAGCTAGGAATGCATGGAACATTCCTCAATATAATACACACACACACACTCACACACACACACATATATGACAAACACATATATATATGAAACACATATATATCACACACACACACACACACACACACACATATATGACAGAGATAATTAGCATTTACCTAACCGTGGAAGCATGGAGACATTAACATCAGGAATGAGACAAGGATGTCCACTCTCTCCACTACTCTTCAATATGGTAGTGGACTTTCTAGCAAGAGCAATAGGCAAGAGAAAAACATAAAGGGGATCCAAATAGGGAAGAAGTAAAACTATTCCTTTTTTACAGATGAAATGATCCTGTATTTAAAGGACTCTATAGCTTCCTCCTCCAAGTTACTAAAGGTGACACTAACCTTCAGCAAAGCAGCAGGGCATAAAACCACTAGAGTCAGTAGTTTTTCTGTGTTACCAACAATGGGAAGATCCAGGCTGAAATCCAAAAAAACAACCTCATATGTATTAGCTTCAAAATCAAAGCAAATCTAAACTAAACCAAACAACAACAGGAATTAATTAATTTAATTAAAAATGTGAAGGACCTCTACTGTGAAAACTTTAAAAATCTAAAAAGGGCAATTGAAGGAGACTCAAGGAAATGGAAAATCTTTTAATGCTCCTGGTTGGAAGAATTTACATGAAGACACGGCAATACTGCCCCCAAACAATTGACAATGCAATACTCATCAAAATCCCAACTATATACTTCAATACAATAAAGAAAGCAATCCAAATTTAATAAGGAATTACAAAATTACAGATGAAACAGAAGGCTTAGAAATGAACTCATGGGCCTATAGTGATCTTACACACACACACACACACACACACACACACACACACACAGAGAGAGAGTGGAATTCTGTTCACCCTTCAGAAAGGATGACTTTTCACAAGTCTTAAGGAAAATGAAAGGCTTGGTACAATTATACTAAGAGCAAAAAGAACGGAATGCAGACTCAGAGCAATATAAGTTTCATGGATCCATTCATTTATGGTAGCTAGAAGGTGCCTACAAGTCTACAAATAAACAAGACTGATTCTATCTCGTCCCAGTTAGAATGGCCATTATCAAGAAAGCTAACAATAGCAAATGTTGACAAGGATGTAGCCAATTGGGAACTCTATTACACTGTTGGTGGGAAATTACACTTGTTCATCCACTGTGGAATGCAATACAGAGTTTCCTGAAAAGACTAAATATAGATCTCCCTCAAGACCCAGTAATTCCCCTCATCGGCAGTAATTCAATAAATAACAAACAATCTCACATGAAAGCTACCTGCATAACCCAGGCCCAGAGTTCAAGGACTTGCAAAAAGTTACCACTGCTGTTATTTGTTTCTTCAAATATGAACTTTCGACATGAGACACCAAATCATTCTATTTGCACTAGCTAGGATAGGACTTAAATGTTGTGGGTGATAAAAAGGCTTCTTTGTTGAATGTTAGGAAAAGAGGTAGGCAGTCCAAGAAAAGGGAGATTTTGTTGTTGTTAGTTGAGGGGCTTGAAGTTTGGGCTTGGGCACTGTCCCTGAGCTCTTCAACTCAAGGTGAGTTCTCTACCTCTTGAGCCACAGTGCAACTTCTGGTTTTCCTGTGGTTAAATGGAGATACGAGTCTCAGGGACTTTCCTGCCCAGGTGGCTTTGAACCACTGTCCTCAGATCTCAGCTTCCTGAGTAGCTAGGATTACAGTTGTGAGCCACTGGCACCAGGATAAAAATGGGGGGATTTTAGCAAAGAAAATCCACCTCTTCACCTGTGTCTAAACCTCAGATATCACTAACACTTCATCCTCAACTCATTTCATCAGATATTTGTAAAGTTTCTCTTTCCCTTTATGTAGGAATACTGCAGTCAATATCAACTCAGCTGTGGGACTGGATCAATTGTATGTTAATTGCTAGCACCTAAATCAAGAACTGTTACATCAAAAAAAATGAACCTCTCATTTGGAATAATTGTTTTCTCTTTTTATTACAAATCTGTGCTTTATTAATTCCTAATGTGATACTGGACCTCCTGATAGAATGATATTTTCTTTCTCTTCAGCAATTGTCCTTCTCCCACATGTGGTCAAATATTTAAGATTTCAAAGATTTCCATTGATAATTCATTAAGTTGACCTCTAAGATAATGTGCATTTCTGGAATTCGGTCTGCTGTCTTGTTCTTACATGCACAGGCTTTCTATGATTTATTTGTTCTGCAAGGAATTCTACTTTCCAATCTTCGTGTGATCAATTTTAGTCCCTCTCATCAGTCTTTCTGACCCTCTCTCTGGAGTCTCATTTGAGTCTGTCTCATAAAAAATATATTATCAACTAAATGACTCTCAACTTCTGTTTCTGGCCTGACTTCATGTAGTCTGTGATAGCAGCCCTGACTGGCTGTGCTTACTGGAGTGTTTTTTGTTTGTTTTGTTTTTGTTTTGTTTTGTTTTTAGAAGTCTAGGATCACGATTGAAGGTAGTAGCTTTTCTCAGCCTTTGTGATCCCCTGGCTTAGAGTCAATGGGTTTTTCTCCTAAAGATACAAAGAACAGGTGACTAAATTCCTGTTTAAATTGTCTCAAAATGAGGCAATCTGGCATCCTTGCAAAGCCATCAAAAATTCTCTATAACCAATTACAGAAATGTTATATCAAGATGGCTTGTTAAGATGACTGTTCATTGGAAATGTTCATTTCCAAGTCACCACCATACAACTGATCACATCCCTGGGAGCAGACTTTTGGAAGAAAGGTTCCCCTTCCTTCCTTATCTTATTATAGATCAAATCATAATATTCTGCAGTTGTGGTCAGCCTGGAGCACCTTTTCCCAAGAATATTTTGTAGTGTAAAAGAGGACCAACTATCAAAATAAAGGTGAAAATACTTGTCTACTACAGAATGATTTATTGTGCTTATATCTATTGCTATTTTCACAAAAAAATCTATTGTTATTTTCATTACTTCAAACACATGGATAATTTATATTGGGATTAGACAAGTGGCAAAGGATTAATAGAATAAAGATTCCATTTACTTTCATATATCCAATATAATATACTTAACCCCTTATGAAAAATTAAATCCAACTGTAGAAACATTGTCAAAAATATAAAATAAGCCTTAATATGAATAATCTGGCACACATAAACCATCATCTACTCAGAAATGCAGTCTCTATAAATATTTATTTGGTGCAGAATAATAAGAATTTAATTAATGTATATGACTTTTATGTATCATCTGTAATACTCCTCGTTTATATAATTGTATATAATTTTATAGACGTTAACTAGACAGGAATTTAACGTGCATGTAGAAATCAAATTTCCACAATTTATGCTAGATGAGAAGAGTCATACTCTCTTGTACTGTGTGGTGTGAATTTTACCACAGTGCTGAACCCTTCCACTTAATACCAAAAGTCATGTGCAATAATTTATTATTTGATGTTAAGATGAGTGCTAATTGTAGAATACACTTAGAATTATTACATTAATTCACAGAATTAAAAAGTAATGATATATTATTTGTTTAAATTCCAATGCTTCTCAATTTTACAATTCATGAAATATATTATTAAAATTAGATTCACTTTCTTCTTTTCTATAGCTGCTAAAAGTAAAATTATATATTAAGGATTCAACATTAAGAAATCAATAATAAGTAACTTATTAAAATGATGTAGTACTAAACTGTGATTTGAATTATGGTTCTAACAAATTGTGATGTAAACAACTGTTAATAGAATTATAGTTAATATTTTTAAACTTACCAGCTTGTTATTTGTTTCCTAATTGGGTCATTTGTTATTTTTGGTCCAAGTTGACTCTTCATCTTTATTGTTTAGTTTTCTATTTTATCTCTATTGGTTTGCTGATTGTGCATTTTGTTTTCCCTTTTTAGTTACTGACATGAGGCTGAAAATCTGAATGCTAGTTAATTACTTCCTATGTTAAAGTAAAATTTCTGCTCTCCACATCTGTTCTACTCTTAGTATAGTATTTTCCCCAGTCCCATATCCTGTCTTGCTGCTCTCATGTATTTTATTTTAGTTTATTTTTATTGTGAAAATACCGTACAGAGGGGTTACAATTACATGGGCAAGATAATGAATAAATTTCTTATCAAGCATTGTTGCCTCCGCCTTTGTTTCCCCTTCTCATCCCTTCTTTATTTTATTTTTTATTTAAATTTTACTGTCAAGGTAATGTACAGAGGGATTATAGTTATCTAAATAAGGTAATGAATTTATTTCTTTTCTAATTTGTTATCCCTTCCCCCATTTTTCTCCCTCTTCCCTCCCAACAGCCCCTCCAAGATTATTTCCAACATATTGTCTTCTGTGTATCATTGTTACATAGGCTCTCCCTTGTCATTTGTCTCACCATTTTTCCCTTTCCCTAACCTAGTTCATATTTACAATAACCAGAGTTATTCAAAATCAAATACAGTGACTAAATATTAATCAAAACCAAATACAGCGACTACAGGGGATAAACTATAGGTGGGGAAAACACAAAAGGATAAAAAGAAATCCTGCAGTACATTAAGAACAACAACAACAAAGTACATGTCTTGGAGTTCATTTCACTTGGAATCACCTTATACGGTCATATGTACATAGCTATAGGGCTATTCTGCTCATCTACTAAGATTATCCTTGATGTACACAATAATGCTCCCCTATTACCCAGTAATCTCACTTCTGGGCATTTAACCAGGTGGCCACAAGCAATGCCACACTAAAGCTACCAGCACAATTATGTTTATCACAGTATTATTTACCATAGAAAAGATATGGAATCAATCTAGAGGCCCCTCAGTAGATGAATGGATTAAGAAAATGACACAAACACACACACACACACACACACACACACACACACACGGAATACTATGCTTTCATCAGAAAGAATGATATCACCTCATTTGTAAGGAAATGGAAGTTCTTGGAAAAAAATTATATTAATTAAGCCAGACTTAAAAAAACATAGGTCCTAGAGTTTCCTTTATTTGTAATAATTAGTTTACACCAAGGATAATCTCATGTATTTTAATTAGACATTTTGTCCTATGTTGAGCATACAACATTATTGCTATATTGTTTGTTATTATTTCTGCAAACAGGCAGGTATATTTAAAGAATTATGTTTATCTTATCCAATACTGGAGGAAGAACATCCAAAAGAGCAACCCCTATTAGGAAGAACATCTCGTACTTACTTAGCTTCATTCCTATGTAAGGCTAGTGTTGTCCCTTGTATCCTCATGTTGTACATTACAAATCTATACCGGTTCATCCTGTATCTCTACTATTTTCTACATTATGACCTAAATGCCCCAGCAATTCCACTTTGCTTTACTTTAAAAAAATATTCTCTCTTAATGTTTGAGTTTGGTGTGTGTGTGTGTGTGTGTGTGTGTGTTTACAAAAAACAGAAGACAACATTTTTCCTCATTTAGAATACATCATTCAGGTCATTATAGGTTGTGGATAATGGGAGAAGTCTTGTTTTAAGGATGAAACATAAAAATATATTTGTGCATGCACCACAGTTTATTAGTCTGTAGTTGAACACTTAACTTCAATTATTATCTTGGCTTTTGTGAATAATGTGAATAACAATGAAATACAGATATATTTACAAGTTACCCAGAGAGAAATAATCACATGATTGGTGGGTCAGATGATATTTCAACTTTGGATTTCTTTAGAAAACTGCATACTATTTTCTACAAGGAGAATACTAACCTGTATTTTGACCAAGAGTGTAGAAAGTTTCCCTTTCTCCACACTCTCACCAGCCAACATTATTACCTTTTGAGTTTTTTTTAAAAGGGCAGGTTTTTACTGTGTGCAGGACCCAAGATGACCTCAGACCCAAATCCTTTTACTCCAACCTCCTAAATGCTTCGAATTACAAGCCTTTACCACCACACCTGGTTCTTTTGATTTTTTTGATGAGGGTTATAATAGTTATGAAGTAGTATCATAGTAATTTTGAATTGCATTTCTCTAATGACTTCTGTTTACAAAGCATTAAGCCAGCATAGAAGTGGTATTAAACACAACTTTGTAAACCCACTGGCAATTTTCTTTGGGCCTGGCTTACTTCACTTAATATAATTTTTTACAAGTCTTTCCATTTCCTAACAAATGAGGCAATGTCATTCTTTCTGATGGGGGCATAGAATTCCATTGTGTATATATACCACATTTTCTTGATCCATTCATCTAGAAGGGACATCTGAGTTGGTTCCATATCTTAGCTATCATAAATAATGCTGCAATAAACATAGTTGTGATAGTAGTTTTAGTATGGTCTTGTTTGTGGTCATTTAGGTAAATCCCCAAAATTGGGATTGCTGGGTCAAAGGGAAGCTTTATGTGGAATCTTTTGAAGAACCTCCATAATGCTTTCCAAAGTGGTTGAACACGTTTACATTCCCACCAACAATGCTGTATGGTATGGGTTCCCTTGTGGCCACATCCCCTCTAGCATCTGTTGTAAAAATATGGAACGCTCCACGAATTTGCATGTCATCCTTGTGCAGGTGCCATGCTAATCTTCTCTGTATCGTTCCAATGTGAGTGTATGTGATGCTGAATTGAGCACAGAATATTTTTTATGTCTAAAGTGCAATTGATTTTTTTAAACTACACAATTCAAAAAAAGGAAGTTCAATAGAATTGTCGTAAAATTTTACAACCATATATTTCTTTTTTATTTTTATTTTTTGTGAACATACTGTACAGAGGGGTTACAATTACATGGGCAAGATAATGAGTACATTTCTTATCAAGCATTGCAGCCTCCTCCTTTGTTTACTCTTCACATCTCTTCCCAGCCTCCTCCCCCCGCCTCCCCCACCCAATCCTCTCCTCCCCCCTCCCCCCCGCACCAAAGTTGTAAAGTTCGTTTTCGACATGACAACTTGTACTTCTCATTGTTGCAACGGTTCCACCTGTATCCTTAAATGACTTGTTTTTCCCCATCTCCTCCACAAATTATACCGACATCAAATATAGTGAAAGCAGGGGTTATACTGTGGGGGAGGGACATACAAAGCAACAAAGAAATAATCTTATAAATGCATAAGAAACAAATGCATGGATGGAGTTCCGGGAAGATGGCGGAGGAGAAGCTGGAATCTGAACAAGCTCTTGCATAGAAAACAGTTTCAGAGTTCCAGTGAACAGTCCCAAGCCAGAGAATCACACCAAGTGTGCCATCACAGGACAGAGAGTTAGTCAAGAGAGGGGAAGCCAAGCAGACACATCTGAGCAGCTGCCGCTGCGGCGGCAGGGTCGCAGCGGCGACCACCGCCGCGGAGGCATACCTGAGACGCAGTCCGGGACGAAGGAGCCAGATGCAGCGGTGGAGCGGATTCTACTCAACACCAGCAAGAACCGACAAGGAGCGGACAACTTCATCCTGCACTTTGCAGACCAGAGACGACCCAAGATCCATGACTCTGCGTGAGTAGAAGCCCCACTTCCTCACTCCTCTGGGAGCAGAGGAGGGAAGGCCACCCCTCCCCCCACCAGCACCGGTGATCTCCATCTTGGATACCGACAAAGCTCGGAGGAGCGGCTAGCTCCAGCTCAGGCCTTGGAATAGAGCTAGTCATTTGGCAGGTCACGGGAACTTGGCGGCGAGGTGACCTCACAGACTCAGTTCCATCCAGGGAGGGGTCGCCCAGCTCAGGCACCATTGGAGTGGCTCTCCTCGCTGGGTGGCCAGAGCCAGAGGCTGCCCCTCCCTCTAGCAGCCACCACAATCAATTGAAAAACAGAAACCCTGAGAATGGCTCCAGGCTGGGTGCTGTGAGTTTTTTTTTTCACAAAATGGCCCCAGGGAAAAGCTACTGTTCCTTGAAAGACCTCAACTCTACCCAGAACCTAGCCTCATCACTGCATCCCCCTCTTTTGTGATTCTCAAAGCAGATCACCCTCCCAGTAAACTAACCTGGGAGGGGGATCTCAAAATCTTGGGTAAAGCAGAGCATTTTTCTGCCTGTTCCAACAAACTGACTTAAGAAACCAATCAAGCCACAGGACCTCAAGCTGACCAGAGACTCCAACCAGACTCTGGTTACAGACAAAAGGGAGATACAGGACTCTTCCCACCCCTCCCAAAAAAAAAAAAAAATCAAAGAACTTTTTTTTTCTTCTTCTTCTTCTTTTCTTTTTTTCTTTTTCTTGTTTTGTTTTTTTTTCGTTTTTTGTTACCTTATATATATATAAAAAAAATTTTTTTTTTGCTTTTCTAAAACTTTTATTAATCTTTAATTTTTGCCTCTTCTGAAAAAATAATTGTTTTCCATTAATTTTTTTTTCTCCTCTTATAATTTTTATTTTAGGAATACGTGAATGTGTGTTTTCTTTTCTTTTCTTGTCTTCTTTCTCTTTTTCATTCATTCTTAATTATCTTTTTGTTTTTGTTTTTTTTCTAGCTCTACTGAACTTCTGATCTTTTCTTCTCACTTTCCTATCCTTTCCAACTTTTCCTCTTTGTTCACCTTTATGTGACTTAACTCTTGTCCTGCACATCCTCAGATAAACCCGTAGTTAACCAGTAGACCCTATCCCCCATTGTGTACACACTTAATCCACAAACTTATTACTCAATTCAAAACCTCTGAGACTTAAATTCATTAATAACAGTACTACCTCTTTATACCTATATAATATTTTAAGCATTTTTTAAAAGTTTTTCTCATCTCCTCTATGTCCCTCCCTTTCTCTCAACATATTCATATTCCTCTATAAATAGATGGTCTTTTAATCTCTAAAATAACATTAATTTTTACGTCTCTATTTTTTTTCTGGTCTCTTTTCATTCCCCTTTCCCTTTCTTCCCTTTTTTCTCTCTCTCTACTTGCATCCTACCCAACCTATTTCCTGCATTGTGATTAGGACATAGTTAACTCTCCCTGTGCCTTCCCACACCAATCTATTCCTATTTTTTACCCACATCTCTCCCTAACCCTAATAATTTCTGGTTTTCCAAATTCTTCTCTGCGGTTCAAAGTCCTTTAACATATAGTTGTTTGATGTCGAATAGATGTATCTGTTGAACTAGATTGTATCTGTAGACTATTGACTGTACAAATGCAAACTTTGGTTGATGGTTGCCTTAAGATAGTGTTCTAGCACAAAACTGGTGCTATCTTCATCTCAAATGGGCAGAGTAAGCCGGAAAAACACAAGAAAAATGGCAAATTCGGGTATCTCAACTCCCAATCCTGATAATCAGGGGTTAGAACAGATAATGAATAATCCAGAGGAGAGTTCCCAAACAGCTCTACAAACACTGCTGGCAAACATGATAAATGAAAAGTTTGACAACGTACAAAGGACTCTGTATGAGCGTGATAGGGAGAGAGAGGAGGCATCCCAGAAGTTTATACAGGAATATCATAAGCGTGAGGAAGCTACTCAAAAACTGATACAGGATTTGCGTGAACAACTTGAGAATACTCAAAGAGAAAGGGAGGAATGGCGTGAGCAGGCTGAGAACACTCAAAGAGATCTGCAGGAATCCCGCGAACGGGAGGAAGCTAATCAAAGAGTAATACAGGAATTGAGAGACCAGGTAGAGAACACACAAAGATCACTAAAGGCATTCATGGAATCCATTAACAAAGAGCTGAAGGAAGTCAGGGAGACCACAAAGGGAATGCTGAATGGAACCCAACAGAAGGAATGGGAGCCCAAAGAAACCATAACCAATCAACTAAGTGATTTGAGGACAAACACTGAACACCAAATTAAGGAAGTAAAGAAATTCATACAAGACCTAAAACAGAGCTTCAACAAAGAACTTGAAGCCATCAAAGCTGACCAACTAGAAGGAAAAGAGATAAAAAACAAAGTAGAGAGTCTTGACAGCAGGTTAGAACATGCAGAAGATCGAATCTCAGGGATTGAAGACAGCCTAGATATTATAGAGAAAGAACATACAACCATCCAAGACAAGTACAAGAAATATGATAGATCTATCCAACACCTGGAAGACACCATCAGAAGGCCTAATCTAAGGATAATGGGTGTAGAGGAGCACCTAGAAACAGAAGTTAATGGTCTAGGAAATCTGTTTAACAGGATCCTAGCAGAGAACTTCCCAAACATGCAAAAAGATAGGCCTGTCCAGATACAAGAAGCCTTTAGAACCCCAAATAGACCAGACCAGAATAGGACATCCCACCGTCACATTATAATCCACACAGGATCAACTCAGAACAAGGAAAAGATCCTTAAAGCTGTCAGAGAGAAAAGGGTAATCACTTATAAAGGGAAACCAATTAGAATCACCTCAGATTTCTCAGCAGAGACAATCAAAGCAAGAAGAGCCTGGAATGATGTATGCCATGCCCTAAAAACAAACAACTATCAACCAAGAATACTGTACCCAGCTAAACTCTCCTTCATAACTGAAGGCCAAATAAAAACCTTCCATAGCAAAGAAAAATTGAAACAATACATCTCCACCAAACCAGCCCTACAAAAGATTCTTAAAGATGTCCTACACATAGAAAACCAACAAGACCGCAATAAAGGCCAAGAAACTGCACCCAAATTGAGAATCCAAGAACCATAGGAAGAACCCAGTTTTCGCAGCCCCCAAGAAGGTAGATATCATGGCAGGAACTCCCAAATACCTCTCAGTCCTATCTCTTAATGTTAACGGACTGAACTCTCCAATTAAGCGACATAGACTGTCTGGTTGGATTAAAAAACAAGACCCTTCTATCTGCTGCCTGCAGGAGTCACATCTTGCCCGTAAAAACAAACACATTTTAAATGTTAAAGGCTGGAACAAAATCTACCAAGCAAACGGACCGCATAAACAGGCGGGAGTTGCAATCCTAATATCAGATAAAATAGACTTCAAATTAAAATTCGTGAAAAGAGATAAACAAGGTCGCTACATACTAATTAAAGGATCTCTCCTTCAGGAGGATATTACAATTCTAAATATCTATTCGCCAAACAATGGAGCACCCAAATTTATCAAAGAAACACTACTTTCCCTCAAATCCCATATAGATCCAAAGACATTAATCGTTGGGGATTTTAACACACCACTCTCCCCACTAGATAGATCAACTCGGCAAAAACTCAACAGAGAAACCGCAGATCTAAACAGATGCATAGATCAACTATACTTAACAGACATTTACCGAACATTTCACCCAGCAGCATCAGAATACACGTTTTTCTCAGCAGCACATGGAACGTTTTCTAAAATAGACCACATTTTAGGCCACAAAGCAAACTTGTCTAAATTCAGAAACATTGAAGTTATACCTTGCATTCTCTCTGACCACAAGGGAATAAAGTTAGAACTCAACACCAAAAGCCACCAAAGAAAGTCCGGTATCACATGGAGGCTGAACAACACACTGCTGAATCATGAGTGGGTCATGGAAGAGATTAGAAAGGAAATTCAAATGTTCATGCTATTCAACAAAAATGAACACACAAAATACCAGCTCCTCTGGGACACAGCAAAGGCAGTACTCAGAGGCAAGTTTATAGCTCTGAGCTCCTACATCAACAAATTGGAAAGATCTGAAACTAACAATTTAATGACACATCTAAACCTCCTTGAAAAAGAGCAGCAAGATAAACCCCAATCCAGTAGACGGAAAGAAATAATCAAAATTAAATCAGAATTAAATGAATTAGAATCCAAAAAAACTATAGAAAGAATCAACAAAACAAAGAGTTGGTTCTTCGAAAAACTCAACAAAATTGACAGACCCTTAGCAAATCTTATCAGAAAAAGAAGAGAACACACCCAAATTAATAAACTCAGAGATGAGAATGGAAACATCACCACGGAAACAAGCAAGATTCAGAACATTATAAGGGAATACTTCTCAAAACTTTATGCTAATAAGTTTGAGAACTTGACAGAAATGGACCTCTTCCTAGCAAATATTGACATGCCAAAACTAAACCAAGATGAGGTAAACTATCTTAACAGGCCCATATCAAGCATTGAAATAGAAACAGCAATAAGAGACCTCCCAGCTAAGAAAAGTCCAGGACCAGATGGTTTTACAGCGGAATTTTACAAGGCCTTCAAAGCAGAGCTCACACCAATTCTCCTACAACTCTTCAATGAAATTGAAAGAGAAAGCTCACTACCGAACACATTCTATGAAGCCATCATAACCCTCATCCCAAAACCTGGCAGGGACTCATCAAAGAAAGAGAACTATAGACCCATTTCTTTGATGAACATTGATGCAAAACTTCTCAACAAAATTTTGGCCAACCGACTTCAACAATTCATCCAAAAAATCATACACCACGATCAAACAGGATTCATTTCAGGGATGCAAAGCTGGTTCAATATACGCAAATCAATTAATATTATTCATCACATCAACAGGAGCAAGAATAAGAACCACATGGTTATCTCAATAGACGCAGAAAAAGCATTCGACAAGATCCAACACCCCTTTATGATGAAGGTTTTGAAAAAATTAGGAATCCATGGAACATTCCTCAATACAATAAAGGCTGTATATGACAAACCTACAGCCAGCATTATACTCAATGGTGAAAAACTAAAGCCATTTCCTCTTAACTCAGGAACAAGACAAGGATGCCCACTCTCTCCACTTCTCTTCAATCTAGTATTAGAATGCCTAGCTACAGCAATAAGACAAGATGCAGACATAAAGGGGATCCAAATAGGGAAAGAAGAAATAAAACTCTCCCTCTTTGCAGATGACATGATCTTGTATTTAAAGAATCCCATAGACTCCACTCCCAAATTACTCAAGCTGATTCAAAACTTTGGCAAAGTAGCAGGTTATAAAATTAACCCCCAAAAATCAATGGCTTTTCTGTATGCCAACAATGAGAAAAGTGTGGCTGAAATTAGGAAAGCAACTCCATTTGTAATAGCCCCACAAAAAATAAAATACCTAGGAATTAACTTAACTAAAGAAGTGAAGGACCTCTATGATGAAAACTTTAAAATCTTGAAAAAGGAAATCAACACAGAACTTAAAAAATGGCAAAACCTCCCATGCTCCTGGATTGGAAAGATTAACATCGTGAAAATGGCAATACTCCCCAAGGCTATCTACAAATTCAACGCAATACCTATCAAAATTCCACCCTCATTCTTCAAGGAAATAGAAGAGGCAATCCAAAAATTCATATGGAACAATAAAAGACCCCGAATAGCAAAAACGCTCCTCAACGGAAAGAACACTGCTGGAGGAATATCAGTACCAAATTTCAAACTCTACTATAAAGCCATAGTAATCAAAACAGCTTGGTATTGGCATAAGAACAGACCTCAGGACCAATGGAATAGAATTGAAAACCCAGAAATGAACCTACAGACCTATAGCCATCTAATCTTAGATAAGGGAGCTAAAACAATAGAATGGAAGACAGACAGCCTCTTCAGTAAATGGTGCTGGCAAAACTGGTTAACTATATGTAGAAAACTAAAGCTAGATCCTTATATATCACCCTGCACCAGAATCAACTCCAAATGGATCAAAGACCTTGAACTCAAAGCAGACACTCTGAAAACATTACAGGATGGAATAGGAGAAACCCTGGGTCTCCTTGGCACAGGCCGAAATTTTCTGAATAAAGACCCGGAAACACAACAAATCAAAGAAAGGCTGGACAAATGGGATTGTATAAGGTTGCAGAGCTTCTGCAGGGCAAATGACATAGCTAGCAAGATCAATAGAAAGCCCACGGACTGGGAGAAGATCTTTACTAGCCATACAACGGACAAGGGTCTCATATCTAAAATATACTTGGAACTCAAAAAATTAAACCACCCAACAACAAATCCTCAAAGAAACAACTGCCCAATAAGTAAGTGGGCGAAAGACTTAAAGAGAAGCTTCTCTGAAGAAGAAAGAAGGATGGCCAATAGACACATGAAGAAATGTTCAACATCCCTAGCCATAAAAGAAATGCAAATCAAAACAACATTGAGATATCACCTCACTCCAGTTAGAACAGCAAAAATCAAGAACTCTAACAACCACAGATGCTGGAGGGTATGTGGACAGAAAGGAACCTTACTTCATTGTTGGTGGGAATGTAAACTTGTTCAACCACTTTGGAAAGCAGTATGGAGGTTCCTCAAAAGACTCCACATAGAGCTCCCCAATGACCCAGCAATCCCACTTTTGGGCATTTACCCAAATGATCACAAACAAGGCCACACTAAAGCTACCAGCACAACTATGTTTATTGCAGCATTATTTACCATAGCTAAGACATGGAACCAACCCAGATGCCCCTCAGTAGATGAATGGATCAAGAAGATGTGGTATATATACACAATGGAATTCTATGCCTCCATCAGAAAGAATGACATTTCCCCATTTGTTAGGAAATGGAAAGGCTTGGAAAAAATTATATTAAGTGAAGTAAGCCAGGCCCAAAGAAACATAGGTCCCATGGTTTCCCTTATTTGCAATATCTAGTATAGGTATGAGTCAAGCGGAAAAAGTCAAATAATGTGATGTTAGGAAAACGAAACCTCAAATATGTATTTTAATGTTTTTGTTTCTTTCATGCATGTGTTTCTAACGCATTTATAATATTATCTCTTTGTTGCTTTGTATGTCCCTCCCCCACAGTGTAACCCCCGCTTTCACTATATTTGATGTCAGTATAACATGTGGAGGAGATGGGGACAAACAAGTCGTTTAAGGATTCAGGTGGACCTGTTGCAACAATGAGAAGTACAAAATGTCATGTCAAAACCAGCTTTACAATGTCGGGGGGGGAGGGGTGGTATGATTGGGTGGGAGGGAGGGAGGAGGCTGGGAAGGGAGGTGAAGGGTAAACAAAGGAGGAGGCTGCAATGCTTGGTAAGAAATGTATGCATTATCCTGCCCATGTAATTGTAACCCCTCTGTACAGTATGTTCTCAAATAAAATAAAATTAAATTAAAAAAAAAAAAAAGAAACAAATGCATGAAAGAAAATAAACATTTAAATACATATCTAAGGGTTCATTTTCCTAACATCACATTATCTGACCTTTTTTGCTTGACTCATACATATACTAGATATTGCAAATAAGGGAAACCATGGGACCTATGTTTCTTTGGGCTTGGCTTATTTCACTTAATATAAATTTTTCCAAGCCTTTCCATTTCCTAACAAATGGGGCAATGTCATTCTTTCTGATGGAGGCATAGAATTCCATTGTGTATATATACCACATTTTCTTGATCCATTCATCTACTGAGGGGCATCTGGGTTGGTTCCATATCTTAGCTATGGTAAATAATGCTGCAATAAACATTGTTGTGCTGGTAGCTTTAGTGTGGTCTTGTTTGTAAACATTTGGGTAAATGCCCAAAAGTGGGATTGCTGGGTCATAGGGGAGCTCTATGTGAAGTCTTTTGAGGAACCTCCATACTGCTTTCCAAAGTGGTTGAACAAGTTTACATTCCCACCAACAATGAAGTAAGGTTCCCTTCTATCCACATCCCCTCCAGCATCTGTTGTTATTAGATATTAGAGTTCTTGATTTTTGCCATTCTAACTGGGGTGAGGTGGTACCTTAATGTTGTTTTGATTTGCATTTCTTTTATGGCTGGAGAGGTTGAGCATTTCTTCATGTGTCTATTGGCCATCCTTCTTTCTTCTTCAGAGAAGTTTCTCTTTAAGTCTTTAGCCAACTTATTTCATGGGCAGTTGTAGAACCATACATTTCCTACATAAGCACACATTTTAGAATAAAGTCAAGATTGACATGTCAAAAACAAATAATTCCAGATGTTTGTTATTCAAGAAACGTATAGGAGGAGGAATTCAACTATTCTGTACAAGGCACCTGTCATAATGAACACTGCAGCAAGTGTTAAGGTTTGTTAAAAGTTTTAATGTTTTAAATATATTTAATTTTGGGAATTTTTTTATATATGCCAAAATTAGGACTGTTTGTCAAGTATAAAACTTTTCTATAAAGTATTTAAGCTGTTATAATACCAGACATATCCTACTAAGTATGTACATTTCAGAATTTAGAGAAATTTTATTAATGAGAAGTCACAAAGTTTTGTGTAAAGAAGCAGAATAAAGAGTTCACACTTTGTTTACTACACAGTTTCTGTTAAAACTTTAGGGCTTCCTTAGTTTATATGTTAATGAGGAAAAATGATGATATAAGCCATAAACAAATAATGAAATGTGCCATAAATAGTAATCTTAGTGGGTAACTTTAAAGACTGCTCATATTCTATAAAACTCTTGTCGAACATCACAACCTTAGTCAGTGTTAAATGTACAAGAATATGAGAAAATAGTAAAACCTAATATGTAGCATATTTCAAATAGTTAAAACACTGATGTTTTTTATTTTATTAATTAATATTTAGTTATTGGTTTTCTTTATTTGTAGCATCGCTTTACTTGTTGACAGATAGTACAACTTTTTTGGGGGGGGCATCCAGTCATGGGGCCTGAACTCTGGGCCTGGGCCCTGTCCCTCAACTTTTCAGCTCAAGGCTAGTGCTCTGCTACTTGAGCCCCAGAGCCACTTCCGGCTTTTTTCTTTTTGCTTATGTGGTGCTGAGGAATCGAACCCAGGGCCTCAGGCATTCAAGGCAAACGTTATACCACTGAGCCACCTTCCCAGCCCTTGTACAACCTTTTGTAAGTCATCATTAGGAGGTGCTTTGAGAAGGTTACTTGGATGGCCAAACCAATTTTTATAGGTGCATGTTAATTTACAAAGAGGAAAATTAAGAACAAAATGTATTAAAAAATAGAGTCTGAATCAGGAGTGTTGATAAATGTTCACACCTAATATCTTAGCCCTAGGCTGAAGCAGTGGTATTACAGAGTTGAGGCCACAAAACGTGACAGACTGTGTTTTGTTTTGTTTTGTATTTTGATTTTGTTGGTGATGGGGCATTAACTCTGGGGCCTGGGTGCTGTCACTCAGCTCAAGGCTAGCGCTTCCACTTGAACCATTGCACCACTTCCATCTTTTTTGCTTATGGGTGCTGAGGAATCAAACCCTGGGCCTTATGCATGCAAGGCAAGCACTCTACCACTGAGCCACCTTCCCAGCACCTGAGAGACTGTGTTTTAAAAAAAAAACATCTAAACAACATTTGCTTTCTGCTTTGGGTTATATAAGGAAATATATAAATATATTTTTATATTTTTGTGAATTGAACTTCTAAATTTATACTAACTTCAGCCACTTTATCCTTTTCAAAGTCATGAAATATCTCTGAGAGTTTGCTTCTGTGAAAATTGTTTTTGCATTTATAATTTCTTCTGAGTTATTTTTATTTTTATCAAAATAACTTTATATTTCATGTTGATGGGTTATCATACATCAAATGCCTTCAAATGTACATGTAGAGTTTAAAGATAGCAGTATGAATATTCTCATACAGCTCTTGTTTATCTGTTATGCACTTCCAGTATTATGATATTTCTCTCTCTTTCAATCTCTCCCATTTCCTCTCTTTCTCTTTCATGCTCCATGTCTGGTACTTAGGATTTCGGCTGGTCTACTATTCCTTCAGTATCCACTGGTTTTGTGGTAACATGATACCGACCATCAGTTACCCTTGCATTCTTTAAGAGTTATAACAGTTACATGATATTATTCTTTGCCATTCAAAATGGCAAAACAGCAAATCTAGGAATTCCTTTTCATTTTATTACTATTATAAATTTTATCTCATAAAAATTGTTGGGATGGATAAGATACTGTGACCTGTGACCTAAAAGTTCTTTTTCTTGGGGCTGGGATAGTGGCTCAGTGGTAGAGTGCTTGCCTTGCATGCCTGAGGCCCTGGGTTCGATTCCTCAAAGCAAAAAGAAAAAAGCCGGAAGTGGCGCTGGGGCTCAAGTGGTAGAGTGCTAGCCTTGAGCTGAAGATCTGAGGGACAGCACCCAGGCCCAGAGTTAAGGCCACACAACTGGACCCAAAAAGAATTTCTTTTTCTTTTACAAACAACCTTTTTCTTTTATTATCAGTTAGTAACTACATATAATGAAAACAAAGCTATCCTATGGAAAGTAGACCGAAGTTGCTCACAGGGATGAAAAACAAAGGAATGTGAGAAGTGAGTACAAAGGATGCCCATCATAGAGCACAGATCCTAGGAGCAATTTATCATGTACACTTTGTGAGAATGACAATATGCTGGAAGTATAGGTTAAGTCACTGAACAACTGATATATATATATATATATATATATATATATACACATATTTATATCTGCATATTTATTTATATATGCATATATATGTTTTTATGCCCTTATATATGTACAAATGTATGTTACTATACACACAAGTACACGTATACATATACACATGTATACATGCACACATGGAGAAAGACACATAGTTACAGACAACACAAGTTTCAATAGTTGTTGAATATGCCTTGAGTGGAATGCTTGGAACCAAATATGTTGAAGATGTATTTGTCTCTCAGAATTCTTTTACCACTCCTCTTATCTCTTAAAATTGGTAGTTTTTGACAGATTCGATTTGCAAAATGTGGTGCAAGTGATAGCAAATCACTCAGAAATCTCAGTAAGTAAAGGTCATATGGTGTTTCCTTGCTCCCCACAGAATGCTTGTTCTTGTAGACACTCTCAACAACCAAAGCAGCAGGAGAATACCCTGGTAAAGAATAAAGTTATAAAGCTTTAAATGGCATCCTTACTTGAACTCTTTTCCAACAGCCAGCATCAATTCCTAAGCAGATGAGGGAATCCTCAGAAGACTGGATTCTACATATACATTTAACCAACCCATGTGAAAAGTCTTATGTGAGAAATGCTGACTGAGGTCTTGCTGATTTCCTGGCTAAGAAAATAAGGAAAAAAAGAAAATATTTTTTTTAATTTAATTTAATTTTATTTGTGAACATACTGTACAGAGGGATTACAATTACATGGGCAGGATAATGCGTACATTTCTTACCAAGCATTGCAGCCTCCTCCTTTGGTTTACCCTTCACATCCCTTCCCAGCCTCCCCCCTCCCCCCCTCTTTGTTGCTTTGTATGTCCCTCCCCCACAGTATAACCCCTGCTTTCACTATATTTGATGTCAATATAACTTGTGGAGGAGATGGGGAAAAACCAGTTGTTTAAGAAAATATTTTTATGTTTTAAAGTTTGAGAATAATTTGTAACCTGTCAACAAATGTGTAGAACACAATTATACCAAGTGAAAAAAAAATGCTGGCGTTTCATTTATGTGCTCTTGGCCTTGGCAAGTGATTTTAGGTGTGTCAACACAAGTAGAATCAGCAAAAATCAAGCCATCACTTCTTCATTTAAGATGCAAGGAAAGGATACAGGTTGACCCATTTTAACAATGAGATGTACAACACAGTCTATCAGAGTGGGGGTGAATGGGGAAGTTGGGGATGTGTGAAGGAAAACTATGGTAGAGGAAAAACAAATGATGGGGTAACAATGCTCAAGAAGAAATGTACTCATTACCTTACTTAGGTAACTGTAACCCCTATGTACAGTATATTTACAATAAAAATATATGTTAAAAAGATACAAGGAAAACTTCTGTACCTATAGGAATTTGTATTTGTCACTCAATATCAGTAAGGTATTGGTTTTAGGACCAGAGGCTATGAAAACTTTGGATACTCAAATTCTCTACATGAACACAGTATATTATTTACTTTAGAATCTGCCCACAAGCTAGTGCAGAGTAATTGCTATGAAAATTTTTACTACATTCTATCTTTGTAATGAAACATAAAATTATATGCACTATCAACAGATACAATTTTTTTCAGATAAATTTTGTCTGCAGTTTGTGGATGGAATTGGGAGAGCAATTTTGAAAAGCACAAATTTCATCACCAAGACCGGTCTGCAAATTGTAACAAGGAGCTAATACAGCATCATTGAATAGTATGGAACTCTAAGGGGAAGTACTTGAATTGAGACATTATCAGAAAGTGTAACAATCCAAGGACTTTTTAGAAATTCAGCTGCTAGATTTCTCATGGAGAGCTTTCATAACACTTTGTGAAGCACAAGTCAGAACCTCACTGAAGTGTAGATGGTTTTCCCTCTCCTTTCTGTCATGCTCTGTCATTATCAATCAACATATAGCTAATCTTGAATAATCCTCTAATAACAAAATGTTGATGGAGTGTTTATATGTAGAAAATCTGGGAAGGCTAACTTTTTCCAATTAGGACAGTCTGTCTTCTATGACCCAGCAGAGAGAAAACCAGGTAAGCATCCATTTGTAACCTTCTGAATAATTCTGATTCTGCCCACATCAGTTATCTATCCATACCTGTGCATAAGTGAGAAGATTTTAAAAGCATTTAGTATTTAAAATTTAAACTTAAATATAGAATGAAATTAGTTCCAATGCATTACATTAAGATATTTAGAGACAACTGAGAAACCTAAAGGTCTATAAGATTTATTTTTATTGGAAGTGAAGGAATATTGGAATTTGATTCTCTACGGTTTAAGCAATTTGCAGCAGACTTGATACTTATTAAATTTTGTATATTGAAAGGAATACAAGCCTCAACAATATGTCAATACTATCCTCTTATTTACCTCTAAAAGTTTATGCTTCTGGTCTCTTAATATTAAAACTTAAAAAAATTTTATCTGTAGCAAGTTGTGCAAAGGGGTTTCACTTCCTCATGTCAGTGTTGAATAGAGTGTATGTGCATTTCAATGTTCAGTGCATCTGGATCATTGTCAAATTTTCCATTTTTCTTCCTTCCCTTACCCCAAACCCACCTATCCCTTCAAATTTCCTACTTATAGTCTCACATATGTACATTGAGTGTTATGACTGTATCAGTCCGCCATTTCACTCTCCAGCCTTCTGCCCTACTCCCTTTAAGCCAAGATCCCCTTTTAAGACTTGTTTCAACTTCATGGTATTTTGTTAAATATCTCTACCTTTGGCATTTGGCTATGGGCTTGCCACATCCTCTCTTCCATGTTTGACCACATAAATGAGTATATTTCTCCACATTTCTAATCTCTGAATGGCTGAGATAGGTCTCTTTTACTATTCACCTTCTGTCCTAAATTTAGAATTGCACCTTCAGAGCCATCCTATAGAGTTTTTTTCTTCTCTACATACTGAAGATGGAAAGGAAATAATTTCCATGCTCTTAGCATTATGCTATCCATCATGAATTTCCATGCTTATCACTTCAGCAGTCTATGTTTAAGGACGATCTTCAATTTCTGATGATAGGAGCATGAGTCAGTTTTAATTATGCAGATTCCACTATGTAGTAAGCCCTAAATTTTCAATAAATTTCTAGTAACTTTTTATTAATAATTTAAAAAGTTTTATTTCAGTATTTGAAATCCTGCCCCAATTATTTTAAAAGTTTCACAATATGTTAGACTGCACTTTTCCCCCCATTTTCCCCACTAGTTCAGGTTAAGTCTCCTTTGGCTTTATTGTTTGAGAGGCCAAGGGATGAGGGTAAACAGAGAAATGATCATTATTCAGATATCTCCTTCCTCTTCTGTTTCTGCTATTATTGTTGAGAGGAAGACTGGAGCAGGGAACAAGAGTGATGCTTGACTTCACCATACAAGGGAGCATTCCTGGCATGTCAATTATTGTTTCTCAGTATAACTTAAACTGCTTACTCTTGCCTTCTCTGTAACAGTAACTGAACTGTGGCTTCCTTGGTGCAGGAGGAAGCACACTAACAGGTTACTACCTGTAAATTGGTATCTTATATCTCAGCTTACTACCAAAAATATAAAGCTTTGGCTACATAAATGCAAAGGTACTGATTGTCCAACAATACCTTAGTGAGCAGTAGACAATTCTACTCAGCTGCCCTCTCTTCTCATATCCTCCCCTTTACTCCCCTCCACTCATTTACCCTTCCATTCCTTCTTTCTTTGTCTCTCTTTCCTCCATATCAATCTCTATCTTCTCTCCTTTTCTTTTCCAGTAGCAAGTGATTTGGTTTATCAGACCACACATAAATAATTGAACAAATATTTATTTCTCCTCTTTTTGTGATTATTTATTCTTAAGAAGTGAGTTCTAGCACAGCACCAGTGGCTTACACCTAGATAAACAGTAGGTTCAAATTTGACAATTGCAATTCCAAGCTATTTTAAGTAGATAAACCTAAGACATTCTTTTCTCCACTTGTGGTAAAAGGAAGAAGTGAAGGTGTGGCTCAGGTGGTATAGAGCAAACATTGAGAATTAAAGCCCAGATAGAGCTCAAGGCCATAAGTTCAAATCCCAGTACCAGCACAATATAAAAAAAACTGAGTCCTTTGTCTTTGAAAAGGGATATTTCTCCAAAAATTCATACCCCGGGAAAATTTCAAAGTCCAAGACTCTTTGTAAGTCTCTTTCACATCTTAAACTGATTCCTCTGCTTGATTCACATTGTGGAAAATAGGAGTCACACTTCACATTAAAAAGTATGTGCATTGCTGAACAGTTCTTACCATTTTTAATGTAAAGGAAGCATGAGAGAGCAATTCACCTCACTTGGGTGATTTAGGTTTGACTCACTGACAGACTTTTGCAAGTAAATGAGGGTCTGTTTACACATAAAGAAGTCTATACAGTTGGTTTTCTAGGAGAGAGAACAAGGTAGCTGTTGTCCAAGTTTGAATCAGAGTAAGTTTATTCTGATGATATTGCAAAGAGAAGCTCATCTCATAGAACACTATGCAGACGGTAATTTCAAAAGGATGAAAAACCCATGTCTATGTTGTGAAGAGCCAAGTTTTCGCAAACAAAAAGCAGTTTCCTTAGCCATGAAAATATAAGTTAGAGTAAAAGGAAATATGTTAAATATAGTTAATGGCTGAGTGACATGTGTAAAAGAGTTCTGTAACCACAACTAAACTATAAATTTTTCATCATGTCCCTAACAAGAATCTGCAAGATAGGCCTGGCTAAATCTGTCATAGAGGACTGGGTTCATGCAATTGTCAGTTTTGTTTAGGGTCCAATATCTTCTACAGTCGCTTGGGCTGCAAACCGCTCACACCACATGCAGTATCTGGAAAAACATGCTGTCTTGCTAGGCAACTAAGGTATTTTTGTGCCACCGTGAATATTTATCGTTTTTCTTATAATTATACCTGCCAGTGTGAAGTCATTTCTCAATAAGAATAATAGTTTCTGTACCCTTTGTTCCACTAACAATTCTCAGATGTAAATATAGCCGGGAGCCCGTGGCTCATGCCTATAATCCTAGCTACTCAGGAGGCTGAGATCTGAGGGTCATAGTTCAATGCCAGCCCAGGCAGGAAATTCCATAAGATTCTTATCTCCAATAAACCACCGGAAAACTGTAAGTGGAGCTATGTCTCAAGTGGTAGAGCTCTTGCCTTGAGCTGAAGAGCACAGGGACAGCACCCAAGCCCAGAGTTCAAGTCCCAAGACTGACCAAAAAAAAAGTATGTATATATATATATGTATGTATATATATATATGTATAAATGATGAGATGAATTACATTTAAATATAAATCAATATTTATGATATACATTTAATATATATATATATGATATATTTATAATATATACATATATTTATATATAAGATCATATTATATCTATATGTTTATAAATATATTTGTAATTAATGTCCAAAGAGTACATCTGAAGATTTTGGGGAAAATGTAGTGTGTCTAAAGGCTTATTACTGATCCATCATACTTTCAATCATTTTTTCCATTTATTACAATGTCTGGAGTACCAAGACAATGATTATTTTATTCCTTACAATTTTGGATTAGAAACACCTACTTACTTGGTATGAAACCTACCAAAATGTGATCTTGAAACCACACACCACAAACTGGACATATACATCAATTTAGCAACTTATAGGTCTCAAACTTTTATTTGAATCCTGTATCTCGTATACATTGTTTCCTTCGAGTCAGCTACATATACAAACATGCCTAGATTTTCATCCTCACATGACATAGTAAACGTAACATTGTAATAAAAAATAATATGATACTAAAAAAACACCTTTGCAAAAGTAATTAAATTTTATTTTTTAAATTTAATACACTATTGAAATACTGATGAAAGAGCAGCTGAGAGGATGTTTCAAATATTAGAGTGCCTGCCTAAAGAGCATGTTTCTCATTCCAAGCATCATTATTTACATCCTTCCTTCTCCCACATAAAAAATAAATAACTACAGAATTAACCTACATGTTCCTTAATCACTCATTGAAGAAAGAAATTGTAATATACATATATATATATATATATATATATACATATACACAATGAGGTACTATTTAGCCACACATAATTATGAAATCATATTATCTTCAAGAAAATAGAACTGTAAACATTCATATTAAAGCAATAAGCCATACTGTGAAAAACAAATACTAGATTTCTCATATGCAGACTCTAGACCCAGAAAATAAAATGAATAACCCAGGTGTAATAGATGGAACTGATTAAATTTGGAAAAAAGTAAGAGGAGATGAAGAGAAATACTGTGGAGTAAATATGTTCAAATATTTCATAAGTTAGTATGATGACATAATAAAACATAACTATAAAAATAGGCTAATGAAATTAATAAAAGGAATAAAATTTAGCAAGCTACATTATATGGACGTATGTGTATAACACAATAAAATACCTTGTGAAATTAATATTTGCTAATAAAAAGGCAAAATTTAATTCCAGTTGTTATAGATTCATATGTTAATTTCCATTTTTTGCTCAGATATTTCCCTGATAAAGTAAAAGGAGAAATAGGTTTTGTTCATTTAAATTATTCCAGTTAACTACTGTCAATGTGAAATTGTTCAACTTAATTATTACATTAGAATATTTCCAATGTGCTCTTCAAAATATTACCCCATAGCTATATACTTTTTGCTATTTATTGAATATGTTTCCTTTACTTAATTAGTATAGACCATTTTCTGAATGTAGTTTGGTTTATGCAACTAAGATATATAATATCTGACCAGGAAATCAATTATTCAAACAGTTTTTATCAAAAATGCCTATAACAAAATAAAGAGGTAAATCCAAAGTATGTATATTTGAAGACAATACCTGTTTAGTCCTCTTCTCACATTCCCCATTCCCTTCTTGAGAATAATACACATTGTAAGGAAATGCTTTAAATGTTTTACAGAAATAGGTTGACTTTAGACCAATGAGTTACTCTATGCTGCATTTTTATTTACATTATATACAAAAAAGCAAAATTCTTACCTTATCATTTTCCTTAGACTTTATACTCATGTTTAAGCTCTGATGGGTGACAGATAAAGATATATACATTTTTGAACAGTGGCTAAATTTAGGCTGAGGAATTTATGTACAACTATACTCTTGCAGATAAGCCTCATCAGTGCTGAGACCACGATCGCAAAATGTTAACCCAAGGTCTTAACAGTCTCTGAGCACCCTGAACATCCCACCCCCAAGAAGATGTCACTACCATCCTCAGACCAAGTGTAGACAAATCTCAGGACATCTCACACATCTGGAATGGCTCATAACACATCTTGGCATTTCCTAACTGTACACACCAAAACTCAGCTACTTTATTATTGGTTGTAGGTCATGGGGTTTGAATTCTAGACCTGCACGCAGTCCCTCAGCTCTTCAGCTGAAGGTGGGCGCTCTACCACTGGAGGTACAGCACCACTTCTGGCTTTCGGGTGGTTCACTGGAGATAAAGTCTCACAGATTTTCTTGTGCAAGCTGGCTTTGAACCGCGATCCTCAGATCTCAGCCTCCTGAGTAGCAACGATGACAGTTATAAGCCACTGGCAGTGACCGGCTTCAGCCACCTTCTTAGACACAGGGGAAACCCAACTCATCAGGCCACAAACCACATGCAACCCTTCAATTCAGACTTTGTCACCAGCATCCAAAACCATTCTTCCATGGATGGAGAGCATATAATTGACACTACCATCCCACCCCTGCTCCCATTCACCCACTCCCTGCCTGCCACAGGCCATGACCTCTGGAGTTCTTGGTAAGGCACCACCCACCCTGCTATGGCTTCACACTGGGGCAAACCTGGAGAATTCTTAGAAATGTCTGTACAGTGAGGCCAGCATCTGGTCTCCCAACCCCAGCAACCCCACTACTTCACCACCCCTTGCAAGCAAGGAAGGGGTGTCTTTCTTTCTTGTTTTTTTTTTTTTTTTTTTTTTTTTTGGTTGAGGGGCTTGAACTCAGGGCTTGGGTACTGTCCCTGATGACTAATTTTCCTCCAGGCCAGTGCTCTACCACTTGAGCCACAGTGCCACTTCCGGTTGGAGATTGGAGATGAAGCTCTTGTAGGACTTTCTTGCCTGTGCTGGGAAAAGATATCCTCTGGATCTCAGGCTCCTGAGCAGCCAGGATGGCAGGTGTGGGATGACAGGAGTGAGACACCAGCTCATGGTGTAAGGTATCTAGTCCTTCAGAATTTCCACCTAGTCCTCCTCTAGATGCTACCACCTAGACACCCCTCCATCTCCATCAGGGAGAGCAAAGGAAGGCTCAGAATCTGGGTGGGGCCATGGGAATTAAAGGGCCCGCTTCATACCAGTAGCCGTCTCTAAGCTCCCATCTGCTTCCTCTGGATTGCCTGGTCATCCAGGGCAGATCAGACCCACTAGGAGTTCTGGGGCCTGCCCTATATCCTCCTGCCCAACCCAACCAATATCTGAGGATTTCTGGGGCCAGCTGCTCTATGTCCCAGTGGAAGACTTTGGGAAGGTTTCTGATAACTGGATCCAGGGGTGCCGAGGGCAGAAGGAGTGTCCAACTCCCCTCTGTCAATGGAGACAGAAAGCATGGATTGATCTACTAAGAGTTTTAGGGCATAGTCAACCACCTGTCACCAAGGTCCCTGGGAGAACTGTTTTATAGTGACAGCCCTGGGGCCTGACCTCGGGGCCCTGGCGCTGTCACCCACTTTCTTTGTCTCCAGGGGAGCGCTCTTTCACCTGAGCCACAGTGCCACTTCCAGCCTTTTCTGTGTATGCAGGACCTAGGAATCGAACCCATGCTTTCCTGTGTGCTAGATGAGCGCTCTACCTCTAAGACACAGTCCCAGCCTTGGATAGCTTTTTTTCTGCGACCCCTCAGGCCTGTCTCGGGACAATCTCGCATATCTATACCAAGGCTCACACATCCACACTGAGTCTCTCACCAGCATCCCTGGCTAGACATGTTGTCCATCATATTTAGCACCTTTGATCTCTGTGCTTCCTGTCAGATCCTCCTTGTTAAGCAAGACCCCCTTTTCAAGTTCTGCCTCCAAGAAGCCCATTCCGATCACCTAGGCAGAGCTGGCGAGTCTCCACTGTGCAGGTTGCTGACCTTGTCATGCTCTGCCTTCCATTCAGTGTGGGTTGAGAGTGCACGAAAGGGAAGACCTGGATTCCAGCACCGGATTTCTGACAGCCCTGATATACCACCCAGGGACAAGTATTGTATAACACTCCATGAGAGGGGGCTCAAGGCCCGGGCAATCTGTGGGCAACAAGATGGGGCCATTTCTTTGTGTGGGCTTGAACTGAGGATCTGGGAGCTTTCTCTCTGAGTTTTATTGTTCAAGGCTGGTGCTCTACCACTTGAGCCACAGCTCCACTTCTTGCTCTTTCGTGGTTCCATGGAGAGTAGAGTCTCATGGGCTTTCCAGCTTATGACTGGCTTCAAACTGTGATCCTCAGATCTCAGACTCCTGAGTAGCCAGGATGACAGGCATGAGCCTGAGCCCCAGGTGACGGGCACCAAATGCTTTTATTTGTTCCTATTTATCAACTGTCAACTAGCAAGCCCAAGTTAAAATAATCAGTTACAGGCGATCAAAGTCCTCTCCTAAGTCAGTCAATCAAAGGAGATAAAGTGTCTTTGGAAAAGGCTAGTCTGAATTGGCTTAAGGGTGTTTGTGTGTGTGTGTGTGTGTGTGTGTGTGTGTGAGAGAGAGAGAGTGTCTGGGATACCTACCCTCAACTCTGCGGTGCCTCATCCTTCCAGCAGGGAGTGCATTCAGAATCCTGACCACAAGGAAGGTGGGTGAGAGAGGGTACCTAAGGTCACATCCAGAAGGATGATTCAAATTCTGTCCTGCAACTGAAGCCTGGACAGATAAAGAAAAGAAGGAGAGGTTTAGGGGAACATCAAGGGGAGCCCCTTACCTTTGGCTACAAGTACCAGCAAGAAGACAGAATCCATCTTTCTTGGTAGTCATATAAAAGGTGTATACTGTAAATTTATTTTATGATTGTGTTGGTCCTAGGGCTAGAATTCAGGGCCTGGGTATTATCCCTGAGCTTCTTTTGTTCAAGCCTGAGGCTCTACCACTTGACCACAGCACCACCTCTGGCTTGTGTGTGGGTTTGGGGAGGGAGATATTTTATGGGAGATAAGAATCTCACTGACTTTCCTGCCTGGGTTGGCTCTGAGTCATGACCATCAGACCTCAGCCTCCTGAACAGCCAAGATGATGGGTGGGAGCCATGAGCTCCTGACTGCCACCATCCATTTATAATCCCTTAGGCCCAGTGCCGGGCCACTGCACCTCCTTGTTGGGAGTAGGAAGCAGACAAGAGTGGGTTTGATAATTCAACAGCCTACCTATCTTTGAGCATTGTTCTGGGTCAATCTGATGGTGGCTTCTTCCTTATCCACAGCAATGACTTGGCTGTCACAAGAACAAATGTCCCCTGGGAGCTATCAGGTCTGGGGTCTTTCCTCTGTACCCCCCCCCCCCTCACCGAAATGAAACTCCGCAGCAAAGGGTAGTAGACACGGAGTGTTTTCATGGTCTTATAGCCAGGGTCTAGCCAGATAGGTGGGGGTATGGGTCAGAGGCATGGGATTGTGCTAGGCAGGGGGACAAGGCGACACCTCCTCATCCACTTTCCTTCAACGGTGTAGCAGAGGGATGTGGGGAAGGACTCATGGGATGGACAATGAATAACCATCACGGTCTAGCCGGGGTACAGAGGGGCTTACCTCATAAAGCTGGTTCAACAGGCTGAATGAAACAGCTCCTGACCCACAGCCCACCTCCAGAATGAGAGGGCCACCTTGGGTTCCAGGCACATGGGGATGCTGGACCACCTCCTCCAGCACCCATTCAACCAATTCCTAAGAGAGAGAGAAAGAGAGAGGGAGAGAGAGAGGGAGAGAGAGAGCAAAAGGGAGAGAGAGAGAGTGAAAGGGAGAGAGAGACACACACACACAGAGACAGAGGGAGAGAGGAAGAGAGGGACAGAATTACACTTAAGACAGGTGCTGGTGACTCAGGCATATAATCCTAACTACACAGGAGGCTGAGATGTGAAGATCATGGTTCATAGCGGGCCCTGGCAGGAATGTCTGTGAGAATCTTATCCTCTAAGAACCAACAGAAAACTGTAAGTGATGCTGTGTCATGTGGCAGACTGCTAGCCTTGATCTAAGGAGCTCGGGGACAGCATCCATGCCCAGAATTCAAGCCCTACGAATGACAAGAAGTGGATTTCCCAACACAAGAAGTGGACTGAATAACACCCACTGTCCTAGGAAGCATGGCAGAGAAGTCAGGCCAAGCTTCCTGTCAGCTGGAGGTCATGAGTAGGTCACCTGGCTATTCCATGCCTCATTTTCCCCAGCTGCAAAACTGAATGCATTGAAGGATGCCCTTCCTCATGGGAATAGGGTAATGATGAAAAACAGCCATGTTTTGTTTCATAATCCCACACCTGTTACATGATTAATAACAGACCCCATCTGAGCTTTTTCTGGGTAACTTCCTGTCATATGCTCACAGAATTGTTGAGAACCGTATCTGACAGATGCTCCCTCTGTGCTGGTCCTGCTCGAGAGATCCCTCTTTATTAATCCCTTGTTTCCTCACAATTGTCCCGTGAGGAGACTGAGGTCTGATGGTCGATATACAACCCAGAGCTTCACCTGTGGTCAAGAATGGGCTGCCATGGACTAAGAGTTTGGTGCAATCCATTCAAAACGTAGACTGAGCGGCGCGCTAGGTGTCTCCCATCCCTCCCCTCCCCCCCCACACAAACATACCTCCACCGTCCTTTGCAGGCAAAGATGCATTACTTTCTTTTTGTTGGTTGTGGAGATTGAACTCTGGGCCTAGGTGCTTCCCTGAGATCTTCAGCTCAAGTCCAGCACTCTACTACTTGAGGCACAGCACCACTTCGGGTTTTCTGGTGCTTTATTGGAGAAAAGAGTCTGAGGGTCTCTCCTTCCCAAGCTGGCTTTGAACCGTGATCCTAAGACCTCAGCTTCTGAGTACTTAGGATGACAGCCATGAGCCACTGGCACCCGACCAAAGATGCTTTTTCATGGCTGTCATCCTATCCTCTCAGGAGACGGAGATCTGAGGACTGCAGTTGGACGCCACACTTGGCAGCAAAGTCATTGAGAACTCTTATCTCCAATTAAACACCCAAAAACGTTGCAAGTGGAGCTGTGACTCAAATGGTAGAGTGCTAGCTTTGAGCATAAAACAAGGGATGTGACACAGGCCCTAGTTCTAAGCTTTTTCTAGCATAGACCCACCCAAGAAAGGGAAGCAGGTGAGCATACAGGAGCTCAAAGCTCACACATAATACTCAAGTTTCACAGAATAGACCCTATCCTGCTCTGATTCTCTAGATTCTATGTCCTATATCATGGCAGTCTTAGATGGGACTAACCATGCACCAAGTCAGGACGTTCAAGTACAATCTCATACTGAGGATCCCGTGACCTCATCAAGGACTCAACATCTCTCACTGTCCTGCCTCGACACTGGGCAGTCAGGTGAGGTCTAGTTATCCAACCACAGGATATGGGAATGTATGGATTTCTCAGCCAAGGGATAGAGACTGGAGAGCTCTAGGTCCCTCTCTTTCAGGAAGGAGAAAAGGGCCAATCCATCCCAGGAATGTTCCTGGGTTGTGAGTATCCTCAAAAAACAACCCTGCTCAGAGCCCAGTGGCTCTGGTTTTCCCACCAGCCTCGACCTTCAGTCAGCCTTCTCTGAATCCCATATCTGCCATCTAGACTAAAGGCTGAGCCAGCAAAGAGACCCACCTCTACCTCTGAGAATGGCAGTCATGGGGCCCTAGAGTCGCCTAGAGGAAGTCTCTGGGCAACACGGGTCTGACTCCCGCCCTCATTCCCTGGCTGTCCTGTGCCAGTGGCATGCTTACCTCTGTCTCTGGTCAAGGAATGAACACTGGGGGTGTCATCTTCAGATTGAGCCAGCAAAAGTCCATGTCCCCAAGGATATACTGCACAGGCATCCTGCAGCGGACAACAGCCAGGTTGTCAATGGTGAACCCAGAGTGCCAGGACTTTTAATAGCCATGTGGCTGGGTCGAAGTCTGTATCACTGATGGTCTAGATTGTCAAGTGAGGTCATGGTTCCAATGGCCTGACACACCTGATCTGGGATTTTCCTACCTCTCAACTTCCTGCTTATCCCTTGCCACCCCCCTCTTGACACTCCCTCATCCTATACCTCCCTAGCCCTTGGACACTTTCTTCTTATCTGACCAGAAAATAAACTTGGTATGCCAGGGGAGATTGAAACTCAGTGACCCACCCTGTGCCCTAGGGTCTACCTGAGGCTGTTTCCCTCTGCAGTCAGGCACCTCACAGATCATGGATGGCATGAAGTTGCTGATGTCATGAAGGAGTCAGTGGCTTGGTCCCACATACTGGCTTTAGGCTCTGAAACTGTTCCCACGGAGATTGTGAATGGTTGGCTCCCTTGATCCAGGGACTCAAAACCAAGGCTTGCATGCTCCCTTCTTTCTTCCTTTCCTCCTTTTCTCCCTGCATCCTTCCCTCCTCTCTTTTTCTTTCTTTTCTTTGTGTCACTCCTCCTCTTGAACTCAGAACCTGGGTGCTGTCCCTGAGCCTTTTTAACTCAAAGCCAACAGTCTACAGTTTGAGCCACTCATCCACTTCTGGCGTTTTCTTTTTGGTAGTTAGTTAGAGATAAGAGTCTTACAGGCTTTCCTACCTGGGACTGAAGCTTCAATCCTCCCATCTCAGCCTCTTAAGTAGCTAGGATGACAGGTGTGAAGCACCAGCAGCCAGCTCAAACCAAGATTTCTTCATGTGCTGTGGAATCAGCACTGGAACCTTTCATCATCTATGACCCATTCCCCCCATCCCGACCTGGCACTCACTGTAACAGTTTGTTGGATAAATAAATGAGCATCTGCCTACGACAATACTACAGAAAAGTCCCATCCAATTCAGGTAAGCAACCTGGTGGAGGTAAAGCCTGATGTAGCTCTCCCACAGTTCTCCCTCCTCCCCCTTCCCACCCTCCTGGTGCCACCGCACTTAACTGTTTTGTTTCTAAGGGGCCTCTGAGATGCCTATCTTCTCAAGGATCTCTGTCCAGCCACTAACCAGCTCTGTGGCACTCAATTCCCCACTTAGCTGTGATTAAGGTTGCCTTGAGGTGAACGCCCGGCTCAAGGGGCCTCCTCTCCACTCCCTGGGGTCAGACAGGATGGTCCACCACATCCAGCCCCCATGTTTCATGTTGCAGAGAAAGGATCCCTGAGGCGTCCTGGGTCTCTCAATCTCCCAGAGTCCAGTACAGGTGCTGGGAATTGTCTCTGCTCACAGCTGGCAGGCTGTGGATGGCGAGGTCACAATCTCTGCTCCCCATGACATCCTTGCCTGTGGTGATCACCCTAGAGAAAGCCGGAGGAGAATCAGCAGCTGCCGGAGAAAGGCAGTCAAGGCACCACATTCATAGCAGACCATCTGGCTTGGGAACTCTGCCTGTGCTGCTTTGAATGTCATTGTTTGGTGGCTGAAATGGTCCATCTAATTTGACCCAGAATCCCAGCCATTAGTAGAAATTGCCAGCTTCAAGAAAAATCTCTGAAAACCTGGCATTTCACTTGTCCCAATCAAACTTAATGGGTTCCAAAGTCAGTAGACCCCTTTTCCTTGCAGACAGCCTACAACAGGTTACAGAAAATGGCATTTACAGAGCCTTAGCTAACTGCCATGTCCTGATCCCAAGCAGACTCCAGCAGGGAGAAAACACTTGCCTACCAATGACCAGCTGGAAACAGCCCAGGAAGGACACAGATTGGACTTTGCAGGACTTCAGGGAGGAGTGCCCACCAGTGCACTGCCCCAGGAGGGAATCCATGCCACCATTGGGGGCCCAGAGTCCCCTGCCCAGATGCCCACGGACACTGTCAATACCCTGGATAAGATTCCCCTCTCATCCTCGTTGTGATGAACCCTCTTATCCTGTCACATCGTTTGTCACAGCCCCTGCCCTATTCCCCCCTATCTCATTCCCTGTTTATGTTTGGCAGACTCATTCCCAACCTTGAATTATCTCCCACTATACACACAAGAGCAGACTGTCTGTCTGGAAGAGTGCGGCTGTGGTCACAGTAGCCTCACGTGCCTTCTGGCTGAAGACAGAAGGGCAGGTGTCCACTCTGGTGTGTGGTTCACACAGGCCTCCTAGAGGAGACCCATGTAGGCCCAGCAGCTACTGTGGGATGCAAGAAAGCAGAAGAAAGAGGTGGAAAGGAACATCTACTGAAACTTTTCCTAACAGAGCCATGAAACAGTGAAAGAGAAAACAAAAAATGTGACTGGGCTTGTACTGGGCATTAATGAATAAAGAACAACAAATAAAATGCTTTTGCTCTTTTTAGACAGGGTGACTTAAATATATTTTCATTGTTCTTATCTCCCTGCTCTCCCAACACACACACACACACACACACACACACACACACACACACACACACACACACACACACAGAGAGAGAGAGAGAAACACAAACACACACAAATCCAAACCAGTGACAGAAGACTCATCCATGCAGCACCAGCAATTTGCCAACTGATCATTCACCTGAGCACAGTCAGGCTGTAGAATGAGAAAGACGAACTCTCTCTTTCTCTTTCTTTCTCTCTCTCTCTCTCTCTTTCTCTCTCTCTCTCTCTCACACAGACTCAGAGCAGTGCCTCTCCTGAGTTTGTTGGTTTCTCATCTGGATGATGTACCAGCTCAAGTATGGGGGTTCCCTTGTCAGAACCAGGCGCTCCCACCCAAGGGAAATAATACTCTAATTTGCAGAACCACCCTGCCTCCCCCTTTCTTCAGGGCCAGACCCTTTCCCCTGGGAACAACCAGCCTTGACTCCCCATTCACCAAAACCCTAGGCCAGGACACTGGGTGGAGTCTGGAGACAGGTGGCTTCTCAGAGCCTGGACAGAAAACAAAGCAGGGGTCATGGTGCCTACAGAAAAGTGTCTGACCTGGGGTGGGGGCATTGTTGGGGACTTTGATGGGGTCCTAAAGGCTATATAATTGGATGGACTCCCTACTTCCAGCCTAGATACTTCTGGGTGACTTGGCAGATTCTTGGGGAAGATGAGGAGACCACATGTACTGGGAGCACTAGCAGAGGTTGGCAGAGCTGGGAAATGTGATCACCCAGTCAGAACTGTTGACAGCTGTGGTTGGAGGTACAGGCCGAGTGTATGTTTGTGAGAGGGGGTGCATTTTTCTCCCAAATATCCACCTTCTAGCTGACCACAGTGCTCTCACCTCTCTAGTGGGCTTTTCTGGGAACGTCCTCAGGTGAAAGGGTGACTGAGCACGGAAGAGAAGGGCTCACAAAGGGGGGGCCTATCTTCTGCATCCAACACACCCCTCCCCAGTAAAAAGGAGAAGACCCTAGAAAGCAGGTGTGGAGGTGCTTCTCCCCACCTCTGACTAAAGCCACCAAGTTTCCACCAAGGAGAGAAAGGGTGCAGATGTGCTGCTGTGTGGATCCAACTGCTCCAAGACAGGGGCTCTGTGTTGGCCCCTCCTCACCCATCCCTGCAGCTCCCCTTTTCCTGGGACACTGGCCGCTATGGATGGGGTGGGATCCTCGGGTCGACATCCACCTCCACCCCCCACCCCTAGGGTGCATTTGTGGCAGAGCCAGGGAGGATTGTAGGGCACGGGGGAGGTGCAGGTGGGACAAGAGAGGGGAGGCCAGAGGCGCGGGTCCTGGTCAGTGGGAGTGGGGGGGAAGGTGCAGAGTAGGGGAGGTTGCAGGGTGCAGGGGTCCTGGGGTGTGGGCCCGCAGGGCAGCCACACACGTGTGCTGCTGGGAGAAGCTGTAGTCTGTGACTCCGGGTGCGCACCCAGAGTCTGAGGACCCGGGACTGCGACTAAGTCGGGCCACAAGTCGGCCAGGGGTGGGCCCTCTCTTCTGGGTTACTGCAAGAGGCTCCGCGGGTCACAGCCGGTAGCGCCATGTTTGAGACGCAGGGCTGCTGGGAGGGGGCAGGGACATCTGCGGGCGCGTGGCAGAGCTGTGGGAAGCCTCTGCTCTTTCTCCTCAGCCACTGCCGCTGTCTCAACGGCCTCTTCCCCGTGGCCACTGCCTCTGCCTCAGCAGCCAATGCCTGTGCTGTGCTCCCCTAACCAGGACCTCAGACTCAGGGCCGCCATAGCTGCTGCGCTTCTGTGGGACTGTGTGCAGCAATGTGCCTGCCATGAATGTTCCACATGCTTTATGTTCCCAGCCAGGACCCACACTATGATCTAGGCAGCCGCCAGCCACTGAAGCCATTTCCACTGTTGCTTGTGCTCATGCTCACTCTTCTCTCTGCTCTCTCTCAGCCCCATACTCCTCTCCTGGGCTACCCCACTCCTGCTGTGCACACGCCCTTGTCCCCTTGGGTCCCTGGCCATTGCTGCCACCAAAGTGGGTCCCTGGGTCCTGTCCCCTCCTCCCCTGGGCCCCGCCCCTCACCCCTGGCCACAGCAGCCTGACTGGGCCCTGAGGCTTCCAGACCCTGGCAATTGCAGCCTTACTTCAGCTCAGCACTCCCCCCCCCAACCCCACTACCGGCCCGGGGGATCGAATCTCCCCTCAGCCTCACCACTGGGGTAGACTCTCCTCCATCCCCCTCCACTACACTCCAAACAGGTGCATGGTGACACTCGTGTGTATGTGTGTTTGTGTTTGTGTGTGTGTGTGATTGTTGGGGATAACTACCTCTCAAGGACTCAGAATATAGCACCCTTTGGGATGACTCAGCACACAGCCCACTTCCAAAAATAGCACAAAGCACCCTGTGTAAAGGACTCAGCACACAGCTCCCTTTGAAGGACTCAGCATGTAGTACACTGGGTAGAATACTCAGCACACAGCATCCTTTGAAGGAGGGAGTCCATAGCCCGCAGTGTAAAGGCCTTAGTGCATGGCATGCTTTGAAAAACTCTGCATGTAGCACTCTTTCCCAGAGACTCATCAAACCCTGTGTTAAGACTCCACACACAGCACTCTTTGAAGGGCTGAGTATGAAGCACCCTGTGTAAAACACCCAGTGCACAGCACCCTTCGAAAAACTCAGCACACAGAAAAATTTTGAAGGACTCAGCACATACCAAACTGTGGAAGCACTCAGCACATAGCACCATTTAAAGGACAGTACAGAGCACCCTGTGTAAAGGACTCGGCACACACATTCAAAAAACTTACCTCATTCCTCTCTTCTGAAGGGCTCAGCACATAGCAGGACCCTTTAGGATGAATTAGCACACCATACTTTTTGAAGGACTCGGCATACAGTACTTTGTGTAATGGACTCAGCACACAGCACCCTTTGAAAAACCCAGGTCGGCCCACACTTCTCATGGACTCAGTACATAGCACCCTTTGGGATGACTCAGCAAACAGCACCTTTTTGAGCACTCAGCACAAAACCCCCATGTGGGAAGGACCCAGCAAATAGTGCCTTCTGAATGACTCACCACATAGCTGTATGTCACAAGTTCAGCTGTCATTAGAATTAGGGTACTTTCTTCAGTATCAACATTCTTCAGAAACACCACAAATCCTAGTAGTTCACATTTAGCCAACCTGTGTTTTATGGGGGAAGGTCAGCTGGGGGTCTTGAACTCAAAGTTTAGGGGCCCATTCCCTGAGCTCTTTGGTTCAATGCTAGAGCTCTACCACTTGGAGGCACTGCTCCAATTTTCTTCTTTGGGTGTTGTTCTTTGACAGGTCTTATGGTAATAAGTAAGACCAAGTTGGGGTATCCGTGGGCAAAGGCTCTTAGCACAGCCTGGCGCTGACCTCTCCCTTCCTTGTGTCCCTGGTAAGCCGGGCCTCCTGGAGCTGTCTTGGCCTAGGGTGGATAAAACCTGCTCTGGCATCAGCAATCAGGGTGAGCAAAAGTCAGCTTGGCCCTGGTCACTTCCTCAAATTGAACTCTAGAGGATGATGGCACAGGGCCGCATGTTTCGCATCTGGCCACCAGGGGGCAGGAGTGGCCCTCCATAAGGATTGTACCAGAGAGTTGTGTTTACTCTTGCTTCCCTGGGTCTCCCATCATGCTTCAAAGCCACCCTGGGCAGGAAAGTCCTTGAGACTCTTACCTACAATTAACCATCGAAAAGCAAGTGGGACTGTGGCTCAAGTGGCAGAGCACTAGCCTTGAGCAAGAAAACTCAGGGATAGAGCCTAGGCCCTGAGTTCACACAAACACACACACAGACACACAGACACATACACACACACACACACACACACACACACACACACACACACACCACATGCATGCAAAAATCAGAGATTTCTACATTTCAATCTTTGGGTATTCTCAACTTTTTCCCCACTAAGCCTGGTGGCTGCTGGCCTAGGTGTTTGATGCATACAACACCATCTGGCATCTTTAATTTTGGGGAAACAGAATGGCTAGAAGGTCAGCCTTCCCCTATTCCAGCTCCTTGATTGGGTCATAGTCTATCCAGGCGCTTTGGGGCTCCTTTACAGACTCGCCAAGATGCCTTCAAAAGGCATCACATACTGGGCACTGGTGGCTCATGATTGTCATTCTAGCTATTCAGGAAGCTGAGACCTGGAGGATCATGGTGCCAAGCCAGTCTGAGCAGTACAGTGTGCGAACCTCTTATCCTTGATGAACCATCAGAAAACAAAAGTGGCCCTGTGGCTCAAGTGGTAGAGTGCCAGCCTTGAGAAAAAGAGCTCAGGGACAGCGCTCACAGCCAACAACAAGGAGAGGCATTGCGTGTTGGCTTTGAGATTGGCATGGGCCATATATAATTGGAATTTCCAAGTGCTCCAAGACAAAGCAGTACCTCCTTTAGTCCCATGCTCCTCCATCTCATCTCACCCCTTGGCTTGGTCTGTGCTTTGGGTCAGCATGACTCTGGCTGTATGGGAAGGCTACAAGGAAGATCCCCGAGCAATCTCCCCACTCTTTCTGCCCTGCTCACCCTGCTGCTTCTACTCTTTGCCATAGACCTTCTTCCTGCAATCCATCCATGAGGTCATCACTGCCAATGTAGTAGTGAGTGGTGGGTCCGGCCTAACTCGGAGCAGTCAGAGGTGGAAGTGGGTCTGTGACTAGAAGCTTCCACCCTGAGTGTGGGCTGAGGCCAGGGCTGACCTTTATTTTATCCTGAGCCTTGCAGTGGTGGGGAGACAGTGTAGACTCCACATTGAGTCAGGTAAGATTGCAATCTGGAGGACCACTTATGTGGGGGAGGATGTGGGACTCAGGGGGCCACTATTGTTTGTACTCTCTTGGGACTCCCCTCTCCCTCTTTCATCCTTCAATGGTAGAAGAGAAACTTCAACTAAGGGTGTGGGAAGAGGGGGCGGGGGAGTATTTTGGTGTGAACCAGACTTGTGCTTCATATTCATTCTAGACCCTACTTACTATTTATCTGAGGAATGGCCATATGGGTTTGGGAAGGGGGAGAATCATCATAGCTGAGAATGTGGCTCAGTGGTAGAGTGGTCTCCTAGCATGCCTGAAGCCCTGGGTTCTATTCAACACAGAAACGGGTGGAAGGGGTGGTGGGGCTCAAGTGGTAGAGCGCCTGCCTTGATCAAAAAGAGCTCAGGGACAGTGGCCAAGTCCTCAGTTCAAGCCTCAAGACTTTAAGAACAAATCTTTGTTGGAGGCTTTTTTTTTTGTTTTGAAAACAATTTATTCTATGTGATAAGCATAACATAGGCCTCTTTCCTGGCCACCAATGAGCCATTAGATGTCCCTTGAGTTTGGGCCAACTCCTGGCATCCTCGGCCTTACCCAACCCCCAGTTTAACCTTCTCATCACCCGGCAGATGGAGGCCTCAGGGAAGGCCACCTGGCCATCTACTTCTGGTGGCTGCCAAGGTTTTGAGAGTCAGTATGTCACATAGAAAGTCATCATCCACATCGGTCTATAAAAGTAAGTGAGGGAGCACTCATCCCCTGAGCCTGGGAGCTGTGGGCATATCTGGATGTGGGGCATCTGTGGCAGGACATGCTCCTTGGGGGAGAGTCCACTCTGGGGTCGGGAACCCTGACCTCTCCTCTGGCATTTTCCATGCTGTCTTCAAGTTGCAATTCTTCAAAATCTTTCTGCCCCTCCCTCATTTCACCCAGCATGGGCCCTGAGGCTTCTGAAGCAGTGTTGGTGGTGGGGGGCTCAGCCTATGCTGGCATCTGGAGACTGCTGTCTGTGCCTTCCCCTGCGAGGAGCAATAGCAGCTCCTGCAGCACTGTCCTCTTCTCCATCTTCTCCTGGGACAGCCAGTGCATGCACTCAGCATTCTCCCAACACAGCATATGCAGGACCAACATCTGCACTTTACATACCACAAGGGACTCCTCGATGATTCACATGTGTGCTGACAGCTGGCTGCATCAATGGTGGTGCTCACCTGCTGGACTCTGGAAGTCCACCTCATCAGGCAGGTCATGGATGAAGCAGATTTTCTTCTCAGAGGCACATATGTCCCGCTTCCCATCCCCATGCATGCTGTGGTGGCAGCTCATGGGATGAAGGGTCTGTGGCTCCAACTCAGTCTGGCACTGAGCTGCCAGGTGGCCCCCGGTCCCTGCAGAAGACCCTCCGCTCCTGTGGCATGATTTTCCCTCTGTGGATCTCAGTCTCCAAGTGTGCTAACAGAGCCTAGTTCATCTCCCAGGCATCATGGAATACAATTCTTCTATCCCATTGGTCAGAAAGAACCATGAAATAATGTGGCCGGAATCGTGTGATGCACGCAGAATGGGTCGAGGCAAGATGACAGTGGCTCCCACAGCCCCTTTCCCAGGGAACTCTGTCCAATTCAGTTGGGGAAAAGAGGGTGACCGGCTTTAGCGGGATGTCTGCACAGATTGTTGTGTATGTCTGTTTGCTGCCTGTCCTGGACTTTGAAATCAGTATCTGGGCACAGTCCATGAGCTGCTTTTGCTCAAGGTTAACCCTCTACCACTGGAGCCATATGGCTCTATTTCTGGCTTTGTTGACAATGAAGTTGGACAGGGGGTCTCAAGGATTTCCCTACTTAGGGTGACTTTGACCACGATCCTCCTATCACAGCCTTGTAAGTATCAAGGAGGACTGCTGAGAACCACTGGTGCCTGCCTAATCATTGGTCTTGCTGATGTTCTTGGACAGACCGGTAAGTTCCTATCCTTGGGTTGAAGTAATGGGAGCTGGAGCCCACAGTTTGAATCCTGGTCCTGCCACCTCCAAATGGCAGGCAGGATATCCTAAGAAACTCATTCCTATCCATATGAATACCAATGTATTGTGATGTATGTCATGATTGAATGGGCAGTTCTTGAATGATTCTAGGATAAAATTATATACAATTATTTTATAGGACATTGATCGATTTTAATTAATACTTTATAAAGATTTAAACAATAACATTCATTAAATTGGGGCATAATGAAATAGCTAATAATTGGGCGTCACATAGTTAGAAATGCCATTTTTTCTGCCCGGACTTAATTGCTATATAGCATTTTCTGAATGTACTTTGGAATATGCAAATAGGATATATTATACCTGACATGGAAATCAATGATTCAAACAGTTTTTATCAAAAATGCTTATAGCAAAATAAAGAGGAAAATCCAACTTATGTGTATTTGAAGATAATGCTAGGTTTGTCCTCTTCTCGCATTCCCCATTCCCTTCTTGAGAATAATACACATTGTAAGGAAATGCTTAGAATGTTTTGGAGAAATAGGTTGACTTTAAACCAGTGAGTTACTCTATGCTGCATTTTCTTTACTTCATATCTAGAAAAGCTATATTCTCACCTTATCATTTTCCTTAGGCTTTATACTCAGGTTTAATCTACAATGGGTGACAAATAAAGATATAAACATTTTTTAACAGTGGCTAAATTTAGGCTGAGGAATATCGGTACAGCTATACTCAGGCAGATAGGCTTCATCAGTCATGAGACCATGATATCAAATGTTAATCAATGCTTGCTGGTGTCATGCTTATGATATTTTGTGTATTATAAACAGTGGTTATTAGCAGTTGTTTTGTAATCAACATCATTTCATGGGTTAGAAACTGAAGTAAGTTATTTTTTTCAAAACTAATTTGAAGGAGGAATCCAAAATTAGTTACCAAGTTATACATCATTAACACAATGTTTTAAAAATGCAAGCTAAAGGAAATAATATATGAAACAAAACAACATTTACAATAAATACAGAATCGGTATATAATATTTCTTTTATCCCAGTTGCAAAACAGCTTGCATGATGACTTTTCTTGTTATATGTTTAGTTAGGTCTTGATATTTAGTTGAAGTTCTGTTCTTTCTTATATTTTTGTCAGATCAAAGAGGAAATTAATTCCATGCCAGAGTCACATCCATAATTATGTTAAAGTTGTATCCCGCTACTTTCTCAAAGTTTCAAATCAGCTTGAGTATATTGTGTCATTTTTGGATATAACTAAATAGGTATGCAATTTTGTCAGTACTAGAAAGATTTTGACCACTACTTTTTAAAATAGTATTTTCCAGAAACTACTTCTTTCTTTTAATGAAATTTTTAATGTCATTTATACCATGGGTTGATGTTTTCCTTCAGATAGCCCACATTCAGTCTTCTACAAAGTGTAATTTGGAGTAGTTTAAAATTATGTACACTCAAGTACACGGCTCAGATTCTATTATTTGCATATTTTGTTCTTGTTAAATCAGTAGGATTTAGATCTCAATATGGATACTATTGGACTTATTGGTTGCATTTCTGAATTTTTTAAGTATGTGATGATTTTTGTTATTTTATTCGTTTAAATATGTGCAGCTCTCACTCCACATACAGTCACATTTGCTTTAAACAATTTGATCCATTCACGTGATTTGCTATATTAGGTTCATCTAGATGAATTTAATTACAAATTAACACAACCGTACTTCTGAGACACAGTTATCTTTATGGATCTACTCAAGGGTAACATGTATTTGAGGTTTTTGTGCTTAAAAACAACCAGACACAACAGGTTTTTGTTCCTGGGGGAGTTCTGCTTTTTTGTTTTTTTTCCAGCTGTGGTGACTTCAACATATGTGTGCATTTTATTTCAATTGTTTTGTGTCTATATTTTGTTTCATATAACAGAAAGTACATAAATAATCAGTGATTTAGAACTTTTCCAAATAGTGTTCTAAGAGAGATACTTGAAGTTTTGTGGCATCTGGGACCAGGTAGGTCTTGTTAGTGGAGGGGGTAGCACAATAACAGACATTTTTTGACATGATTTGAATTCTTCCTCCTCTTACCTCACTATTTCCAATAGTATTACTTCAAAGCCTTTAGTGGAATGAAAATAATTTTGTCTGTATGAACTCATAAATTTTGCTTTAATTAGGATACACTACGCATTTACATTTGATTTTAACTCTAAAATCTTCTTTCCTTCTTTTAAAATCACAGATGCGAATTTATAATGCTAAAATACCATCTAATAATTTAAATGAAATGGTCCAAACTATTTTTGCTTCACACTATATGTAATACAGAGTGTAATAATAGTGAGTAATGTAGTATGTAATAATTGACTTTAGGGAAAGTCAATTACAAGGGATTTTGTGAGATACTGAGCAATATTAAAAAATACGTTTGATTCTATTAAAAATTTCAGTTACATCTAAAAATAACTCATAGTTATAAACTAATGCTAAAAAGTAAGATTGTTTATTGGAAAAAAACAGAAGTTACAATAAGCTGGCTTTTTACAAATTGACGTGGTTTGGGCTTTGGTGGTTCATGCCTCTAATTGTAGTTACTCAGGAATCTGAGATTGAGGATAGTGGTTCAAAACCAGCCTGGGCAGAAATGTCTGTGAGACTCTTATCTCCAATAACCCACTTGTAAAGTAGAAACGACACTGTGGCTCAAGTGGTACAGTGGTATCAATGAACTGAAGAGCTGAGAGACATCGCCCAGGCCCAGAGTTAAAACCCCATGATCAACAACAATAACAAAAAATTGACATTAATTTTTACTTTATTATTTCATGATTTTTTATTGTGAAAATACATACAGAGGGGTTACAATTACACGAGCACGGTAATGATTACATTTCTTATCAAGCATTGTTGCCTCCTGCTTTGTTTCCCCTTACCATACCTTCCCATCTCCCCCCCTAACCAACCCATGCATGCGCTAACATAACGTGTTGTACATCTGTTGCAATGGGTCCACCTGTATCCCTATTTAAAGAATTTGTTTTTCCCTACTCCTCCACAAATTATAACATCATCAAATACAGTGAAAATAGGGGATATACCATGGGGGAAGGACTTACAAAGCAACAAAGAAATCATCTTATAAATATGCTAGAAACAATAGCAAGAGAAAAAAAAACCATTTGAGTCCTTATCATGGGGTTCATTTTGCCTAACACAACTTATCTGATTGTTTCTGCTTGTCTCACAAATATACTAGTTCTTGCAAATAAGGGAAACCATGGGACCTATATTACTTTGGGCCTGGCTTACTTCACTTCATATAATTTTTTCCAAGTCTTTCCATTTCCTAACAAATGGGGCAATGTCATTCTTTCTGATGGAGGTATAGAATTCCATTGTGTATATATACCATATTTTCTTGATCCATTCATCTCCTGAGGGCCATCTGGGTTGGTTCCATATCTTAGCTATGGTAAATACTGTTGCAATAAACATAGTTGCGCTGGAAGCTTTAGTATGGTCATGTTTGTGAGCATTTGGGTAAATGCCCAAAAGTGGGATAGCTGGGAAATAGGGGAGCACTATGTGGAGTCTTTTGATGAACCTCCATACTACTTTCCAAAGTGGTTGAACAAGTTTATATGCCCACCAACAATGCAGCAAGGTACCACATCCCCTCCAGCTTCTGTTGTTATTAGAGTTCTTGATTATAGCCATTCTGACTGGAGTGAGGTGGTATCTCAATGTTGTTTAGATTTGAATTTCTTTTATGGTTAGGGAAGTTGAGCATTTCTTCATATGTCTATTGACCATCCTTCCTTCCTCTTCAGAGAAGTTTCTCTGTAAGTCTTTAGCCCACTTATTTATTGGGCAGTTGTTTCTTTCTTTGAGGATTTGTTATTGGATTTGCTTTTGTGAGTTCCAGGTATATTTTAGATATGAAACCCTTGTTTGTTGTATGGCTAGTGAAGATCTTCTCCCTATCGGTGGGATTTTTATTGATCTTGCTATCTATGTCCTTTGCCATGCAGAAGCTCTGCAATTTCATGTAATCCTATTTGTCCAACGTTTCTTTGATTTGTTGTGTTTCTGGGTCTCGATTAAGAAAATTTCAGCCTGTGCCAAGGAGACCTAGGGTGTCTGCTGTGACTCCAGGTCTTTGTTCCATTTGGAATTGATTCTGGTCCAGGGTGATATATAAGGATTTAGCTTTAGTTTTCTACAAGTGATTAAGCAATTTTGCCAGCCACTTACTGAAGAAGCTGTCTTTCTTGCATTCTAATTTTTCTAGCACCCTTGGCGAAGATTAGATGGCTATATGTCAGTGGGTTAATTTCTGGGTTTTCAATTCTATTCCATTGGTCCTGAGGTCTGTTCTGGTGCCAACACCAAGCTGTTTTGATTACTATGGCTTTGTAGTTGATTTTGAAATTTGCTATTGATATTCCTCCAGCACTGTTGTTTCTGTTGAGGATTGTTTTTGTTATTCAGGGTCTTTTATTGTTCCATATGAATTTTTGGATTGCCTCTTCTATTTTCTTCAAGAATGAGGTCGGAATATTCACAGGTATCACATTGAATTTTTACATCGCCTTAGGAAGTATTGCCATATTCATGATGTTGATCCTTCCAATCCAGGATCATGGGAGGTTTTTACCACTTTCTAAGTTCAGTTTGGATTTCCTTTTTCAGGTTTTCTAAGTTTTCATCATAGAGATTTTTCATTTCTTTGGTTAAACTAATTCCTAGATATTTTAATTTTTGTGGGGCTATTATGAATGGAGTTGCTTTACTTATTTCAGCCATGCTTTTCTCGTTGTTGGCATACAGTAAAGCTATTTATTTTTGAGGGTTAATTTTATACCATGCTACTTTGCCAAAGTTTTGAATCAGCATAAGTAATTTGGCAATGGATTCTGTGGGATTCTTTAAATATAAGATCATGTCATCTAAAAAGATGGAGTTTTACTTCATCTTTCCATATTTGGATCCTTTAATGTTTGCATCTTGTCTTATTGCTGTTGATACACATTCTAATATTACATTGAAGAGAAGTGGAGAGATTGGACATCCTTGTCTCTTTCCTAAGAGGAAATGGCTTTAGTTTTTCACCATTAAGTATAAAGCTGGCTGTATGTTTGTCATATACAGCCGTTATTGTATTGAGGAATGTTCCCTGGATTCCTAATTTTTCCAGAGCCTTCATCATAAACGGGTTTTGGAACTTGTCAAATGCTTTTTTCTGCATCTATTTAGATAACCATGTGGTTCTTATCCTTGGTCTTGTTGTTGTTGTAAATTATATTAATTGATTTGCGTATGTTGAATCAGCTTTGCAACCCTGAAATGAATTCTGTGTGATCGTGGTGTATGATTTTTTGTATGAATTGTTGAAGTCGATTGGCCAAAATTTTGTTGAGAAATTTTGCATCAATGTCTATCAAGAAATGGGTCTATAGTTCTGTTTCTTTGATGAGTCCCTGCCTGGTTTTGGGATGAGGGTTATGATGGCTTCATGGAATGAGTTCGATAGTGCACTTTCTCTTTCAATTTCATTGAGGAATTGGAGGAGTATTGGTGTGAGCTTTGCTTTGAAGGCCTTGTGGAATTTCACTGTAAATCCATCTGGTCCTGGGTTTTTCTTAGATGGGAGTTCTCTTATTGCTGTTTGTATTTCAATGCTTGATATGGGCCTGTTGGTTTAATTCATCTTCGTTTAGTTTTGGCATATCAATATTTGCTAGGTAGAGGTCCATTTCTACCAGGTTCTCAAACTAATTAGCATAAAGGTTTGAGAAGTTTTCCCTTATAATGTTCTGGATCTTGGTTGTTTCTGTGGTGATGTTTCCATTCTCATCTCTGAGTTTGTTTAATTCCATGTACTCTTCTTTTTCTGATAAGATTTGTTAGGCGTCTGTCAATTTTTGTTAATTTTTTCGAAGAACCAAAGCTTTGTTTTGTTGATTCTTTCTATGGCTTTTTTGGATTCTAATTCATTTAATTCTGATTTAATTTTACTTATTTTTTTCCATCTACTGGATTGGGGCTTATTTTGATGCTCTTTTTCAAGGGGGGGGCATATGTCTCATTAAATTGTTGGTTTCAGATTTCTTTAATTTGTTGATGTAGGAACTCAGAGGTATAAAATTGCCTCTGAGTACTGCATTTCCTGTGTCCCAGAGGAGCTGGTAATTTATGTGGTTTTTTTTTTGTATATCATGAACATTTGCATTTCCTTTCTAATCTCTTCCATGACCCACTGGTGACTCAACAGTGTGTTGTTCAGCCTCCGTGTGTTACAGGACTTTCTTTGGTGGCTTTTTGGTGTTCAGTTCTAATTTTATTCCCTTAGATGCTGTTTCTTGGCATTTATTGTGGTCTTGTCGGTTTTCTATGTGTAGGACATCTTTAAGTACCTTTTGTAATTCTGGTTTGGTGGTTCTAAAAGCTTCTTATATCTCAATAGTCCTACTTTTTGCATGTTTGTGAAGTTCTCTACTAAGATTCTGTTAAATAAATTTCCTAAACCATTAACTTCTGTCTCTAGGTGGTCCTCTACACCCATTATCCTCAGATTTGGTGCCTTCCAAATGTTGAATAGATCTATCATATTTCTAGGATTTGTCTTGGATAGTTATACATTCTTTCTCTAGAATATCTAGTCTGTCTTCAATCCCCGAGATTCAATCTTCTGCATGGTCTAACCGACTGTCAAGATTTTCTACTTGGTTTTTTTAAATTTCTTTTCCTTCTAATTGTTTGGCTTTGATGGCTCCAAATATTTGTTGGAGCTTTGTTTTAGGTCTTGTATGAACTTTACTTCCTTAATTTGGTGTTCAGTATTTGGTTTACTTGGACTCCCAGTCCTTTTCTTGGGCTCTATTGAGAATTCCCTTTGTGGTCTCCCTGAATTCATTCAGCTGTCTGTTCATGGATTCCATGAATGCCTTTATTGATCTTGGTCTATTCTTACCCTCTCTCGCAAGTCCTGTATTACTCTTTGATTAGCTTCCTCACAATCATGCAATTCCTGTCTTTCTCTTTGACTAATCTCAGCCTTCTCATGCGATTACTATATCTCTCTTTGACTGTTCTCAATCTGCTCATGCAATTGCCATATTAATCTTTGAGTAGCTTCCTCATGCTCACAAGATTCCTGTATTAATCTTTGGTTTACCCCCTCTTGCTCTCTATCACGCTCACACTGAGTCCTTTCCAAATTTTCAATCTATTCATTCACCATGTTTACCACTAGTGTTTGTAGAGATTTTTGGGAACTCTCCTCTGGATTATTCATTAAATATTCTGTCACCTGATTATCATGATTGAGAATTCATATACCCAGAATTGCCATTTTTCTTGTGTTTTTCCACTTGTTCTGCCCATTTGGTATGAAAGTAAAACCAATTTTGCGCTAGAACACTATTTTAAGGCAAGCATCAACCTTAGTCCTGTAGTTGCACAGTCAAAATGGCTACAGATACAATCTAGTTCATTAGATATAATCTATTCAACTGCAAACAACCATGGACTAATGGACTAATAAAAGCAAAAATGATTTGACACACCAGAAATTATTAGGTTTAGGGAGAAATGCAGAGAAAAATAGGATTAGAGGGATGTGGAGAGGTAAGAGAAGAGTGAATTTAACCAAGTCCTTATGTCTGAGCGGGAAATGGATTGGACAGAATGATAAGAGAGAGATTTTTTAAAAAATAAATAAGAAATTGATAAACAAAAATTTAAATTTAAGAAGTGAAACACTTAAAAATTATGTAAGTTTAAAGAAATGATATTGAGAGAAGAAAAGGATAGGATGAGATGAAAGGAGGGATAGAAAGGAAACATGGAAAACTAAAAAATAAAAAAAAATTAAAGTTAGTTACTTGAAAATTATATTGGTGTAAAGAAATAATACTGCTGTTAAAGAAGTTCAGCCTAAGACGTTTTGAATCGAGTAATAAATAAATTTCTGGATTAATTATGTAAAGAATGAAGAATAGCATCTAATTATCGACCGCAGGTATGTATCGGGGGATGAGCAGAACAGCAATTAAGTCAAACAATAAAGAAAGAAAGAGAGAAAAAAATGAAAACAATATAAAGGACCAAAAGGTCAAAAGAGTTTAACACACACACACACACACACACACACACACACACACACACACACACACACACACACACCAAAAATAAAAATTATGAGAAAAAATTAACATCAAACACTTTTTAAAAAATTAAAATTGAAAAAAAGATTAAAAAAAGAGTTTTTTGATTTGATTTTTGGGTTCTTTTGGGGGGAGGGAATGGGAAGATCCTGTATTTCCCCTGTGTCCATAACCAGTCTCTTGGTGGAGTCTCTGGTGTGCTTGTGGTGTTTAGTTTTCGTTTTGCTTGATTGGTTTCTCAAGTCACTTTTTTGGGGCAGGCAGAAAAATGCTCTGCTTTACCCAGGATTTTGTGATCCTCCTCCCAGGCTAGTTCCATGGACGGGAGATCTGCTTTGAGTATCACAAATGAGGGAGATGGCTGTTTCCTCCAGTGTGGAGATGTTGTGATGAGGCTAGGTTCTGGGTAGTTGAGGCCTTACAGAAACAGTAGCTTTTCCCTGAGGGGCAACTCCTGAAACACTCGGGAAGCCCATTCTCAGGATTTATGTTTCCTGTGTTTCAAATGTTTGTCTAGACTGCTGTAGGGAGGGGCAGCTTCTGGCTCTGTTTGCCCTGTGAAGGAAATCACTCCTCCAAGGACAGAGCTACCACTGGCTGGGTGGGGTGACATTCCCCTGGGTGGAGCTGAGCCTGGCAGGTTATATCTACTTCCTGTGACTTGCCAAATGACTCCTTTGTTTTCTTCCAAGGAATGAGTTGGAGTTAGCTGCTCAGCCCTACATAGGTAAGAGTCCTAGATGGAGATCTCTGGTGGTGGGGAAAGGATGGCTTCTCTTCTCTGCCCCCTGAGAAGGAGTGAGGATGTCAGGATTCTACTCATGCTAGAGTGTTGGTTCCTGGGTAGTCTCTGGTCTGTGATCTGCAGGATGAAGAGATCTGCTCTTTGTCAGTTCTTGCTGGAGTTGAGTAGAATCCGCTCACAGGCCATGTCTGGGGCCTGTGTCATGGACTCTTTCTGTAGGTATGGTGACTACAGCCACTGGCACTGTCCCTACTGCCACCGTAGCTGTGGCTACTGGCAAGTGCTCAGATCTGTCATCTTGCCTGGATTTTCCCTCTCTGGTCAAACTCTCTGTACTGTGATGGCACACTTGGTGTGACTCTCTGGCCTAGGACTGTTCACTGGAACACTAAAACTATTTACTGTGCAAGAGCTTATTTACCCTCCATCTCCCCTCCATCTTCCCCCAAGTCCTCATGATTTTTTATGAGTTTTTTTTTTAGTGAAAAATGATTTTGGTGTTCATATTTTGTGTTGACATAAAATGAGCCTATTATAGTCTTAATTTAATAAATAAAACTCTCTGATTCTATGACAGCATAAATTTTGTGGGTAATGATTAAGACTAGGTTGCATTTTTGAAAAAAAAATATCACCACCCAAAAAAGAGGAACAAATAGAAAACAAAATATGACAGGAAACATAGATCTTAATGGACTAATTGTCAGTTTGTTTTAACTTTTAATCAAAAATTAAAGTAATACTTGATAATGTTTTAAAAACATACTTAAATTTCTTCATCTTTGTCATTTAAGATTCTCTTAAGAAAGAAATTCAACAGGTGACAGTGTTTTTTTCCTGACTTTTCATTATAGTGTATAGCTCAATATACCGAGAAAGCATTTGTTATGGGGGAAAAAAATCCCATTCTTTGGTTTGCTTCAGTCTGTATTTAAAGCTGATTATCACATCTTACCCACCCTATTGTCTGTATTCTCATTTGAAACACTTCAATAAGTTTTCTTTCCCTGGTTTCTCAGCCAGCAAATCTTTATAAAACAACATGCTTTCATTCATTGTGCTTTCCAAAATATATCTCACAAATTCCTAGAACGAAGCACAATCTGAAACATCTGTGGAGTTTTCCACCTAGAGTATAAAGTAATCACTTTTCATACTCCTTAGAACCGGCTGTTCACTGGCATTAATTGCTCTGTCACTTCCATGCTTTAAACAACAGCATTTGACAATGGCGTACATTTTAATTGGTTTACCACATTTGGTTCATTTTCAGCAAGGACTGTCTTCACGGAAGATGGTAATAGATGAGGTTTGCAATTATGTATTTTAAAAGAGCTCTAAGTTGTGGATATTGAATATCCATTTCAGTGATTAAATATTTAAATTAAATCCTATAAAGTATACTCCTTTAATTTTCTGGCTAAAGTGTTCTACAATCTAGATATTTTTAAAGGAAATATTGTACGTTGTTTCCTTGGTGACAATGTAATTGGAAGACTTAAAATTCTCATATACCAATGCCATCTTAAATGAAGTGGATGTACATGGGTTTGTGTACAGAACTTTTGGGACAGCATTAATGTTTGAACCTTGGATGGGATTTGATTGGATTTGTGGCAGGCTTTCATGGTATGAGAAGAAAAAGGCCATACTAATAATTTTATCTGCTACATTGCTATGTTAGTTTATTCAAACACACACACACACATACACACAGATATACACATGTGTAGTATGAAGACCCAGTCAGCCTGCAAGAAAATGTTTTAATAGGAATTCCATAAAATATTTAGTCTGCTGATATCTGATTAGAATTTATAGCAATATCTAGTTGCTTCCACCCCTGGACAAGTCATTATCATTGGGGAAGGTGTTGCTATTTAAATTTAGAATGCCCCAGAAAGACCTATATGTTAAACAAAATTGACTTTACATTTCCTCCCAGACTGTGGAGAATACCTGAATAGTTCTTTTGGAGATTAAGTTCTTCAGAGTGAAACCTATGAGAACATGGACTCTCATCTACTTTGTTCTTTTATCCATTAATCATTCTAGGTCAGAAACATTTCTTTTTGACATACTCCCCACCTTGACATTGTCTTGTCACAGGCCACCAAAGCAATAAAACCAACTGAACATACACTGAAACCTTCAAACTTATAAATCAGAGTAAGCCTTTCTGCTTACTAAATGGACAATATCACTTATTATGGTAGGTTATAAAGCTAACACAGAAATCTAGTCTTTCTAACAAGGTAGAGCATATAAAAAATGCTTCATTATAAAATATCTAACTCCAAGTTGTATTTTGTGTTTTTGTTTCTGTAGATCCTAGGGCTTACACTCACAACGTGAATGGTGCTTTTGTGTTCAAGGCCAGTGCTCTACATAAAATCTGAACTGAATTCCATTTCTCCTGGTAGTTAAATGGAAATAAGAATCTAATGAACTTATCTATTCAGGCTGGCCTATTCATGTTGCATACTTTATGTAATCCCAATTCTCAGCATTGTATAGATGCTCCAACTACAATATAAAAAAAACTTAAAACATACTAAGGACATTTGTAAAGTATAAAATGAAGGAAAAATTTTCATCTTTTACAAATCTATGCAAAATCTATGCTAAACTATTGATGCTTTACTGTACCTTTACTGCAACCAGTTTGATATAGTTTAGTACTTGTCACACCAAGTTTCTCTATATTCTACTGGATATTTACTTTTTCATGTATGTGTGTATATGTATACATATGTATCTATCAATATATGTCCCAACGTGGATCATCGGACTTGAAACTGCTTTGTTTTGCGGTTCAGCAATTGAACTTTGTCGGCTTATTTTGTGACAATATCTGTGCTTATTCTCATCATTCTTTTATTTACCAAATCATTGGCAGTCTAAAATCAGCTTCATTTCCGGGGGAAGGTTACCAATCAGTCCAACCAATATCCACCCAGAGGGTTTTAATAAAGCATGCTTTAAGGAAGAAAGATAACATGAAGTGACAACTACAGAAATTCTACAGAGACCTGACATCTTTCACATTTCTGCCTTCCTTCTCTTCTCATACTTTAGAAAGCATTGACTAATACTATAAATATAGTGCAATTATAAGTTAAGGATCAGTATTTTGTTTTGTTTTGTTTTTTCCAACCTGAAGCCTTCTTTTCCATGATTCTTGACATAAACTTTTGGGAGATTTTTTGGATTGTGATGGGATTCCATACAAACAAAGCCATGTATATCAAGAAAGTCAATGTTTTCTTTCTTTTCTTTGTTCATGCATTTTTTATTATAAAATTGATATACAGAATTTTTAAAAAAATTTTTTAATTTAATTTTTTTTGTGAACACACTGTACAGAGGGGTTACAAAATTTCCACTCAGAGTACTAAACAAAAGATGGAGAAAATTAAGGATAGCTATATATGTTAAGCACAAAGACAGGCAATATCAAGATATCTTGAAATTGTATAATTTTGGTGGATAAAGTGGCTAAAACCTGCAATATTATCTACTTAGAAAACAGAGATTAGAGAATTGCAGTTCCAGGCAAGCCCAGCCAAAAAAAATGTTTCAGAAACGCTAACCGTTTGCTGGGTGCAATGTGTTTTGTTTGTGTTAGGAGGACCACTGTCCAAGTAGGCCCAGGTATAGTGATACTACCTCAAAATAAGCAATCAAATTACAATCTGCTGATATGGCAGTAGTAGAGATGCTGTTTCACAAGTATAGGCTTTTGGGTAAAATCTTCCAGTACCACTAAGCACTTAAGTGTGTGACAGGGTAAGAATTTGGCATGTCTGAGGTCAAGAGTTCATCCTCATTTTACAAGCTCTAATAAAACCTTTCTCTCTTTTGCTATTTTTTAAATATAGCATAACTTCCATGCCCAAACCAAATAATTTCCTATTAGATATTTTCTCCTATCCATTAAGTAATATGTTATGTGTTCGATAATGTCCCACTGAAATCACACTAACGATCAAAAACCCATTGCATTAGAAAGTGACTGCATTTGGAAACAGAATCTCAAAGGTAGCATTTAAGTTGAAGTCTCCTCCAAGAGAAGCAGAAGGCTAAGGAAAGAGGACTTAGAAGAAGCCAACTCTGATCTTGGAGTTTTAGTACAACCAACACAGAAGCAATGTATTTACTGTGTTAACGCTACCCAATCTTGTGTATTTTATTATTACAATTACTAGTAAACATGTGGAATCTATAAGACCTGAAAAGTCATTGACTCTTGGGGTTCATGACTCACCTCTATAATACTAGTGATTAAGAAAGAGGAGACTTGGGCGATAATGGTTTTCAGGCTGGTAGGAAAATTCATGAGGTTCTATCTCCAATTAACTACAAAATTTTCTGGGCTGGAGGCATGGTTCAAATGGTAGACTGACTACTGTTAGCAAACTGAACATGAGTTATGTCCAAGCCCCAAATTGGGATAAAGAAAATGTCCTTAAAACAATACTATGAGAAACAGAATTATGAATAGGAAAGCAGAAACAAAAGAAATAAACTTATTCATACAGACAAAGCTTCCCAATCTGAAATATGGCATAAATTGTAATATTGAGGGTTTTCCTTACTATACAATAGACTGTATATCTTTGAAATGAAAAAGGTCAAAAAATAGTAGCATAAAAGTTTTAGGAGTCTGTCTTCAGAAATATATATATATGTATATATATATATATATATATATATATATACACACACACACACACATATATATATAATGTGTATAAAGACATACGTTTTTAAAGATTGTCATCAGAAATATATACATATATCTAAATTTATGTGTAGAATGATGTACATTATAGAGAAACAAAAATATTAAAACATAAGTAAAATTAAAAAATACATCAAACCAAGTGCCAGTGACTCACGCCTATAATTCAAGCTATTCTTGGTAATGAGATCTTAGAATTCTGCTCAAAACTAGACCAGACAGAAAAGTACTTGTTATATTCTTATCTCCAATTAACTACTAAACACAGGAATTAGCTCTGTGCCTCAAGTGGTAGAGTTGGCTTTGAGCATAAAAAGGCTTAGGGATAATGTCCAGGCCTTGCAAACAACAACAACAACAACAAACAACAACAACAACAAAATATATCAAATTAATTTCACAAAAGCACCTTTTAACTGCTGTGAACATTTCTTAGAATCATGAATACATGCCCCTGGAAAAATCTAATGAAAAGTATACACTATTTATATCTATGTTAAAGAAATGACTATTTAGATTTTGTTTAAGATATTTATGTAATGCTTAGGAATTAAGACTAATGATAATATACTGGGACTGGTCTGTTATTCTATTTTACGATAGTAATAAAACGATATTTGTACTGATTATATAAAATTACTCTTGTTTAGTATTTGAATTATAATAAGTGATAAACATTTTTAGATGATTTCTATAGGAAAGGATCATTTTCTTAATGGAATCAATTCTTTTGTAATTTCAAAACCATTAAGAAAATTATTGCAAGGCTGGTTTGCTCTAAGACTATATTTGTTTTCTTGTTCTAGTTTTCATATGTTGGTAGAAATTTAAATTCCAAAAATTCAATGGATATTGGCATTCAGGAACATCTTCATAGGTACTAATACTAGAGTCACTTAAGTGGAATTGTTTTATTTTGTGTGTTATTTTCACAAATAAAAATGATTATGTATTTTGTTTCTTTTCACTGCGATTGGCTCTTATCTTGAAAATACTTTCTATCCTAGCAAAATAGAGAAAAGCAATTGGATTCAGCAAGTAACATATGGCTTTCATAAAATGCAGATGCATAGATTTAGGTTCTGTCATTTGCTAAAAGTTTCTACCAGAAAAGACTATCAATTACTTATAAGTGATGCACAATTCCTAGATATTCCAGCTATCACATACACTTTTGGATTGAGTTATCTTTGCATAAACTCAGGAAAACAGACCAAAAAAACTCAAAGTAAACAAAATATATCTTTGTTTTAAAAGCTGTAGTTTACAAAGAATTTTTAGACAACACCAAAAACATCTTTTTAGGTATTTTGTGATTTTTGTGAAGTATTTTTAACAATAGTTTTTTTTTGTGACATGAAATTCACATGCAATATATTATCTCCTTTCATTGTATACATTTTAGTGCTTTGGAAGTGAATTGTACAATCATAGATTTTCCAAGCCTAATTTTCACAAACTTGCATTTGTTCAAATAGAATTGCTATAAATTTTAGAACAGACATTAAAATATATATAAAATTCAGTTACAAGAATTTGTCCAGCATACATCTTCTATAGTGTGAGTTTTAAAAATTTGTTTTTGGGGATTATTTCCAGGGTCTCACACATACTATTCAAGTGCAGTCAATGAACTACATTCCCTGTTAAAACGAGTTTTATACTTCTCTTTAATACATACATAGAAGTGTAATGTAGATCCTATACAATTCTCATTGACCTCTTGAAGACTTGAAAACTTGATTGCTAAAATGATTGCAGTATTATGCAAATCATTCTGCTATGTGGAGTATATCAATTTATCCACAAATGCATTACTATATTTTGTGTCATCTTTTTATATTATGGTCATACGAATGAGTTTTATTTTTATTTACATACTACAGAGGAGCTTAATTCATATGCTCCTTGTATTGACTATTAATTTACATATATTCTTTAAAGAAATATCCTGTTTGGGAAAAATTTATATAAAATTCGAAGATATAAAAGTACTTAAGACTCAGGATCATTGTAGAATTAACATTGGAGCATTAACGAATATGTGCTCTCTATCTGTTGGATATGTTTTCACTTCTTTAATAGAATTATGAAAGGTTATCAGTTGATATTAACCAGTTTATTCTTGCTTTTCTTTAGCCACTAATGCTTTCCATGTCAACTTTTTAGAAACCTTTACTGATCCAATATCATGATTTTTTACATTTATGTTTTCTAGGTTTTGACAGGATCCTAATAGAGAACTTCCCAAGCATGCAAAAAGATAGGCCTATTCAAAACCAGGAGGCTTTTAGAACCCCAAATAGACCAGACAAGAACAGGACATCTGACCGCCACATTATAAACTTCACAGGATCAATGCAGACCAAGGAAAAGATCCTTAAAGCTGTCAAAGAGAAAAGACCAATCACCTATAAAGGGAAACCAATTAGAATCACTTCAGATTTCTCAGCAGAGACAATCAAAGCAAGAAGAGCCTGGAATGATGTATGCCATGCCCTAAAGACAAACAACTATCAACCAAGAATACTGTACCCAGCTAAGGTCTCCTTCATAACCGAAGGTCAAATAAAAATCTTCCATAGTAAGGAAAAACTGAAACAATATATGTGCACCAAACCATCCCTACAAAAGATACTTAAAGATGCCCTACACATAGAAAACCAACAAGACCACAAAAAAGGCCAAGAAACCACACCCAATCGGAGAATCCAAGAACCATAGGAAGAACCCAGTTGTCACAGCTCCCAAAAAGATGGATAAAATGGCAGGAACTCCCGAATACCTCTCAGTCTTATCTCTCAACATTAACGGACTTAACTCTCCAATTAAGCGACATAGACTGTCTAGTTTGATTAAAAAACAAAAGCCTTCTATCTGTTGCCTTCAGAAGTCACACCTTGCCCATAAAAACAAACACATTTCGAAAGTGAAAGGCTGGAACAAAATGTACCAAGCAAATGACCCCCATAAAATGACAAGAGTTACAATCCTAATATCAGATAAAATAGAGAGATCAAATTAAAATTAGTGAGAAGAGGTAAAGAAGCTGGCTACCTACTAATTCAGGGACCTCTCATTCAGGAGGATATTACAATTCTAAATCTCTATTAATCAAACAATGGAGCACCCAAATTTATCCAAGAAATACTACTTTCCTTCAAATCTCACAGAGATCCAAACACATTAATTGTTGGGGACTTTAAAATACCTCAATCTCCACTAGATAGATCAACTCGGCAAAAACTCAACAGAGAAACCACAGATTTAAACAACTCCATAGATCAACAAGATTTAACAGACATTTACTGAATATTTCACCCAGCAGTATTAGAACATATGTTTTTCTCTGCAGGACATGGGACATTTTCAAAAATAGACCATATTTTAGGTCACAAAGCAAAAGTCCAAATTAAGAAACATTGAAGTTATACCTTGTATTCTCTAAGACCACAAAGGAATAAAATTAGAATTCAACCAAAAACCAACAAAGAAAGTCCTGTTAAACATGGAAGCTGAACAACACACTGCTGAATCCCCAGTGGGTCATGGATTAAATTAGAAAGGAAATTAAATTTTCATGATATTAAACACAAACGAACACACAAATTACCATCTCCTCTGGGACACAGAAAAGGCAATTCTCAGAGGAAAGTTGGAGAGATCTGAAACCAACAATTTAATGAGACATCTGAACCTCCTTGAAAAAGAGCAGCAGGAAAACCCCAATCCAGTAGATGGAAAGAAATAATTAAAATTAAACCAGAATTAAATGAATTAGAATCCCAAAACCATATAAAATCAACAAAACAAAGAGTTGATTCTTCAAAAATATTAACAAAATTGACAGACCCGTAGCAAATCTTATGAATCTTATAAATAAGAGATAATGGAAACATCACCACAGAAACAACCAAGATTCAGAACATTATAAGGGAATACTTCTCAAATCTTTATGCAAATAAGGTTGAGAACTTTGCAGAAATGGACCTTTTCCTAGCAAATATCAACATGCAGGAACTAAACCAAGATGAGTTAAACCATCTTAACAGGCCCATATCAAGCATTGAGATAGAAACAGCAATACCGGAACTCCCATCTAAGAAAAGCCCAGGAACAGATGGTTTTACAGCAGAATTCTACAAGGCCTTCAAAGCAGAGCTCACATCAATACTCCTCCAACACTTCAATGAAATTGAAAGAGAACGTTCACTACCAAACTCATTCTATGAAACCATCATAACCCTCATCCCAAAACCAGGCAAGGACTCATCAAAGAAAGAGATCTACAGACCCATTTGTTTTATGCAAATCGATGTAAAATTTCTCAACAAAAATTTGGCCAGTCGAGGGGGCTGAGAAGATGGCTCAGGGGTAGAGCACTTGCCTTGCATGCCTGAGGCCCTGGGTTGGATTCCCCAGCACCACATAAGCAAAAAGAAATAAGCCAGAAGTGGCACTATGACTCAAGTGGTAGAGCGCTAGCCTTGAGCTGAAGAGCTGAGGGACAGCGCCCAGGCCCAGAGTTCAGGCACCATGACAAGACCCAAAAACAAGAAAATTTAGCCAATCGAGTTCAATAATTCATCCAAAACATCAAACACCACGATAAAACAGAGTTCATTTCAGGGATGCAAAGCTGGTTCAATACACGCAAATCAATTAATATAATTCATCATATCAACAAGAGCAAGGATAGATATGAACCACATGGTTATCTCAATAAATGCAGAAAAAGGATTTGACAAGATCCAACTCCCCTTTATGACGAAGGTTCTGGAAAAATTAGGAATCATGGAACATTCCTCAATACAATAAAGGCTGTATAGGACAAACCTACAGCCAGCATTATAATTAATGGTAAAAAACTAAAGCCCTTTCCTCTTAACTCAGGAACAAGACAAGGATGTCCACTCTCTCCAATTCTCTTCAATCTAGTATTAGCATGCCTAGCTACAGCAATTAGAAAAGATGCAAACAGCGATGGGAAGGGGAAACAAAGGAAGAGGCTACAATGCTTGATAAGAAATGTACTCATTATCTTGCCCATGTAATTGTAACCCCTCTGTACAGTATTTTCACAATAAAAAAGTACATAGAAACAAATACAATTAAAGAGCAAAAGTTTTCAATAACAACAACAACAAAAGAATCCCACAGACTCCACTCCCAAAAGTAGCAGGGTAAAAATTAATCCTCAAAAATAAATGGCTTTTGTATATGCCAACAGAGAAAACTGTGGATGCAATAAGGAAAGCAACTTCATTCATAATAGCCCCACAAAAAATAAAATACTTAGGAATTAATTTAACCAAAGAAGTGAAGGGCTTCTATGATGAAAAATTTAAAAACCTGAAAAAGAAATCAAAACAGAACTTAGAAACTGGAAAACCTTCCATGCTCCTGGATTGGAAGAATCAACATCATGAAAACGGCAATACTTCTCAAGGCTATCTACAAATTCAATGCCATACCTATCACAATATTCCAACCACATTCTTCAAGGAATTAGAAAAGGCAATCCAAAAATTCATATGGAACAATAAAAGATCTCGAATAGCAAAAACAATCCTTAACAGAAAGAACAGTGCTTGAGGAATATCAGTGCCAAATTTCAAACTCTACTAAAAAGCCATAGTAATCAAGACGGCTTGGTACTGGCACAAGAACAGACCTCAGGACCAATGGAATAGAATTAACAACCCAGAAATGAACCCACAAATCTATAGGGACTTAATCTACGATAAGGGAGCTAAAAAAAATTGAATGGAAGAAAGACAGCCTCTTCAGTAAATGGTGTTGGCAAAATTGGTTAACTATTTGTAGAAAACTAAAGCTAGATCCTTATATATCACCCTGCACCAGAATCAACTCCAGAATCAAATTGATCAAAGACCTCAGAGTCAAAGCAGACACTCTGAAAACATTATAGGATGGAATAGGAGAAACCTTAGGTCTCCTTGGCACAGGCCGAAATTTTCTTACTAGAGACCCAGAAACACAACAAATCAAAGAATGTTTGGACAAATGGGATTACATGAAATTCAGAGCTTCTGCATGGCAAAGGACATAGGTAGCATGATCAACAGAAAGCCCACGGATTGGGAGAAGATCTTCACTAGCCATACTACAGACAAGGGTCTCATATTTAAAATATTACTTGAACTCAAAAAATTAAATCCCCCAACAACAAATCTTCAAAGAAACAACTGCCCAATAAATAAGTGGGCTAAAGACTTAAAGAGAAACTTCTCTGAAGAGGAAGGAAGGATGTCCAATAGATACATGAAGAAATGCTCAACCACCCTAGCCATAAAAGAAATGCAAATCAAAACATTGAGAAACCACCTCAATCCAGTTAGAATGACTAAAATAAAGAAACTCTAATAACAACAGATGCTCGAGGGGATGTGGACAGAAGGGAACTTTACTGCATTGTTGGTGGGAGTGTATACTTGTTCAACCACTTTGGAAAATAGTAGGGAGATTCCTCAAAAGACTCCACATAGAGCTCCAATATTACCCAGCAATCTCATTTTGGGGCATTTAACCAAATGATCACAAACAAGAGCATACTAAAGCTGCCTGCACAACTATGTTTATTGCAGCATTATTTACCATAGGTAAGATATGGTACTAACCCCAATGCCCTTCAGTAGATGAATGGATCAAGGAAATGTCCAATATATACACAATGGAATTCTATGCCTCCATCAGAAAGAATGACATTGCCCCATTTGTTAGAAAATGGAAAGACTTGGAAAAAATTATATTAAGTGAAGTAAGCCAGGCCTAAAGGAACATAGGTCCCATGGTTTCCATTATTCGCAATAACTAGTATGTGTCTGAATCAAGCAGAAAAGGTCAGATAAGGTGATGTTAGGAAAATGATCCCTAAGATATGTATTTTAAATATTTTTTTTTGTTTCATGCATTTGTTTCTAACGCAATTATAAGATTATTTCTTTGTTGCTTTGTATGTTCCTCCCCCACAGTATAACCCATGCTTTCACTGTATTTGATGTCCGTATAATTTGTGGAGGGGAAGTGGAAAAACAAGTCGTTTAAATAAGGATACAGGTGGACCTGTTGCAACAATGAGAAGTACAAGTTGTCATGTCAAAAACGAAGTTTACAACTTGGTGGGGGAGGATTGAGTGGGAGAGGAGGAAGGATGGGAAGGGATGGGAAGGGTAAACAAAGGAGGAGACTACAATGCTCGATAAGAAATGTACTCACTATCTTGTCCATGTAACTGTAACCCCTCTGTATAGTATTTTCACAATAAAAAAAAGAAATGGGTCTATAGTTCTCTTTCTTTGATGAGTCCCTGCCAGGTTTTGGGATGAGGGTTATGATGGCTTCATAGAATATGTTCGGTAATGAACTTTCTCTTTCAATTTCATTGAAGAATTGGAGGAGTATTGGTGTGAGCTGTGCTTTGAAGGCCTTGTAGAATTCTGCTGTAAAACCATCTGGTCCTGGACTTTTCTTAGCTGGGAGGTCTGTTATTGCTGTTTCTATTTCAATGCTTGATATGGGCCTGTTAAGATGGTTTAATTCATCTTGGTTTAGTTTTGGCATGTCAATATTTGCTAGGAAAAGGTCCATTTCTGCCAAGTTCTCAAACTTATTAGCATAAAGTTTTGAGAAGTATTCCCTTAAAATGTTGTGAATCTTGTTGTTTCTGTGGTGATGTTTCCATTCTCATCTCTGAGTTTGTTTATTTGGGTGTGTTCTCTTCTTTTTCTGATAAGATGTGCTAGGGGCCTGTCAATTTTTTTTAATTTTTTTGAAGAACCAACTCTTTGTTTTGTTGATTCTTTCTATAGTTTTTTTTTTTGGATTCTAATTCATTTAATTATGATTTAATTTTAATTATTTTTTTTCCATCTACTGGATTGGGGTTTATCTTGCTGCTCTTTTTCAAGGAGGTTCAGATGTCTCATTAAATTGTTGGTTTCAGATCTCTCCAATTTGTTGATGTAGGAACTCAGGGCTATAAACTTGCCTCTGAGTACTGCCTTTGCTGTGTCCCAGAGGAGATGGTAATTTGTGTGCTCATTTTTGTTGAATAGCCTGAACATTTGAATTTACTTTCTAATCTCTTCCTTGACCCACTCGTGATTCATCAGTGTGTTGTTCAGCCTCCATGTGTTACCAGACTTTCTTTGGTGGCTTTTGGTGTTGAGTTCTAATTTTATTCCCTTGTGGTCTTAAAGAATGAAAGATATAACTTCAATGTTTCTGAATTTTGACAAGTTTGCTTTGTGGCCTAAAATGTGATCTATTTTAAAAAATGTTCCATATGCTGCTGAGATAAACGTGTATTCTGATGATGTTGGGTGAAATATTCGGTAGATGTCTGTTAAATCTACTTGATCTATGCAGTTGTTTAGATCTGAGGTTTCTCTGTGGAGTTTTTGCCGAGTTGATCTATCTAGTGGGGAGAGTGGTGTGTTAAAATCCCCAACAATTAATGTCTTTGGGTCTATGTGGGATTTGAGGGAAAGTAGTGTTTCTTGGATAAATTTGGGTGCCCTGTTGTTTTGCGAATAGATATTTAGAATTGTAATATCCTCCTGAAGGAGAGATCCATTAATTAGTATGTAACAACCTTCGTTATCTCTTCTCACAAATATTAATCGGAAGTCTATTTTATCTGATATTAGGATTTCAAGTCCCGCCTGTTTATGGGGGCCGTTTGCTTGGTAGATTTTTTTTCAGCCTTTAACATTGAAAATGTGTTTGTTTTTATGGGCAATATGTGACTCCTGAAGGCAGCATATAGAAGGGTCTTGTTTTATAATCCAACTAGACAGACTATGTCGCATAATTGGAGAGTTAAATCTGTTAATGTTAAGAGATAGGACTGAGAGGTATTTGGGAGTTCCTGCCATGTTATCCACCTTCTGGGGAGCTGCGAAAGCTGGGTTCTTCCTATGGTTCTTTGATTCTCAGTTTGGGTGCAGTTTCTTTTCCTTTATTTTGGTCTTGTTGGTTTTCTATGTGTAGGACATCTCTAAGAAGCTTTTGTAGGGCTGGTTTGGTGGAGATATATTGTTTCAATTTTTCTTTCCTATGGAAGGTTTTTATTTGGCCTTCAGTTATGAAGGAGAGTTTAGCTTGGTACAGTATTCTTGGTTGATAGTGGTTTGTTTTTAGGCATACATCATTCCAGGCTCTTCTTGCTTTGATTGTCTCTGCTGAGAAATCTGAGGTGATTCTAATTGGTTTCCCTTTATAGGTCATTAATGTTTTTCCCTTGACAGCTTTAAGGATCTTTCCTTGGTCTAAATTGATCCTGTGCAGATTATAATGTGATGGTGGGATGTCCTAATCTGGTCTGGTATATCTGGGGTTCTAATGGTTCTTGTATCTGAATAGGCCTATCTTTTTGCATATTTGGGAAGTTCTCTGCTAGGATCCTGTTAAACAAATTTCCTAGTCCATTAACTTCTGTTTCTAGGTGCTCCTCTACACCCATTATCCTTAGATTAGGCCTTCTGATCGTGTCTTCCAAGTTTTGGATATATCTCTCATATTTCTTGGACTTGTCTTGGATCGTTGTATGTTCTTTCTCTATAATATGTAAGGCTGTCTTCAATCCTCGAGATTCGATCTTCTGCATGGTCTAACCTGCTGTCAAGACTTTCTACTTTGTTTTTTATTTCTTTTCCTTCTAGTTGGTAGCATTGGTGGCTTCAAATTCTTTGTTGAAGCTTTGTTTTAGATCTTGTATGAACTTCTTTACTTCCTTAATTTGGTGTTCAGTGTTTATTCTCAAATCACTTAGTTGATTGGTTATGGTTTCCTTGGACTCCCATTCCTTCTGTTGGGTTCCATTCAGCATTGCCTTTGCGGTCTCCCTGACTTCCTTCAGCTCTTTGGTAATGGATTCCATGAATGCCTTTAGTGATCTTTGTGTATTCTCATCCTGCTCTCTCAATTCCTGTATTACTCTTTGCTTAACTTCCTCCCGTTCATGCCATTCCTGTAGTTCTCTTTGAGTGTTCTCAGCCATTCCTGCCTTTCTCTTTGAGTATTCTCAAGCTGCTCACGCAAATCCTGTATCAGTTTTTGAGTAGCTTCCTCACGCTTATGATATTCCTATATAAACCTTTGTATTGCCTCCTCTCTCCCTATCACGCTCATACAGAGTCCTTTTTATGTTTTCAGTCTTTTCATTTATGATGTTTGCCAGCAGTGTTTGTAGAGCTATTTGGGAACTCTCCTCTGGATTATTCATTATCTCTTCTGTTCCCTGATTATCATGATTGGGAGTTGAGATACCCGGACTTTCATTTTTCTTGTGTTTTTTCCGCTCACTCTGCTCATTTGGGATGAAATTATCACCAGTTTTATGCTAGAACAATATCTTAAGGCAAGCATCAACCAAAGTGTGTATTTGCACAGTCAATAGTCTGCAGATACAATCTAGTTCAACAGATACCTCTATTCAACATCAAACAACTATATATTAATGGGCTATGAACCGCAAAGAAGAATTTGGTAAACCAGAAATTATTCAGTTTAGGAAAAGATGTGGGTAAAAAATAGAAATAGAGTGATGTGGAAAGATACAGGGAGTGTTAACTAAATCCTAATCTCAAAGCAGGAAATAGGTTGGATAGGATGAAAGTAGAGAGAGAGAAAAAGAAGAAGAAAGAGAAAGGGAAAAAAGAGACCAGAAAAAATGGAAAAGTAAAAATTTGAAATATTATAGAGAATTTAAAACAAACTATTCAGAGAAGAACATGAATATAATGACACAAGGGGAGGGATATAAAGGAGATGTGAAAAACTTGAAAATAAAAATACTTAAAATATTTTATAGGTATAAAAGGGTAGTACTGCTATTAAGGAATTTAAGTCTAAGAGGTTTTGAATTGAGTAATAAATTTGTGGATTAAGTGTGAACACAATGGGGGATAAGGTCTAATAATCAATTAAGGGTTTACCTGAGGATGTGCAGAACAGCAATTAAGTCACATAAAGAAGAACGAAAGAGAAGAAAAGGTGAAAAGGATAAGAAAGAAAGAAAAAAGATCAGAAGTTCAGTAGAGCTAAACAAAAACAAAATTAAAAAAAACAAGGGAAAAAAAGAAAAAAAAACGCACACACACTTATACCCCTAAAATAAAATTCTTAGAGGAAAAAAAATACGAGAACACAATTTTTTTTCAAAAAAGGTAAAAATTAATGATTAAAAAAGTTTTTCGAAAAAAAATTTTTATAAAAGGTACAACAACAACAAAAAAAGTTGTTTGATTTTTTGGGGGGAGGGGTGGGAAAAATCCTGTATGTCCCTTGTGTCCATAACCAGCCTCTTGTTGGAGTCTCTGGTCTGCTTGTGTTCCTGTGGCTTGGTTGTTTCCTTAAGTCAGTTTCTTTGAACAGGCAGAAAAATGCTCTGCTTTCTCCAATGTATTGCGATCCTCCTCCCAGGTTAGTTCAGTGGGAGGAACATCTGCTTTGAGTACCCACAAAAGAGGGAGATGGCTTTTTCCTCGAGTTTGGAGATGCTGTGATGAGGCTAGGTTCTGGGTAGAGTTGAGGCCTTTCAGCAAACAGTAGCTTTTCTCGGGGGCTGGTTTGTGAGAAACTCACAGAGTCCAGCCTAGAGCCACTCTCAGGGTTTATGTTTACTGAATTTCAATTGATTGTCGAGGATGCTAAAGGGAGGGGCAGCCTCTGGCTCTGATTACCGGGTGAAGAAAGCCACTCCTGGGGCTGGTGCCTGAGCTGGGTGACTTTTCCCTGGGTGTAGCTGAGACTGGCAGGTCAGGTGAGGCTCTTGTGACCTGCTAGATGACTCTAGATTTCTTCCAAGGCCTGAGTTGGAACTAGCAGCTCCTCCGAGCTTTGTCGGTATCCAAGATGGAGATCTCCGTTACTGGGGGGGAGGGGTGGCCTTCCTTCCTTTGTTTCCTGAGCAGAGTGAGGACGTCATGCTTCTACTCATGCTGAGTCCTGGTTCCTGGGTCGTCTCTGGTCTGCGAAGTGCATGATGAAGATTTCTGCTTCTTTTCTGTTCTTGCTGGTGTTGAGTAGAATCTGCTCACCCGCCGCGTCTGGTTCCTTCTTTCCGGACTCTCTGTGAATCAGGTATAGTGCCTGCAGTTGCCGCCCCCACCTCTGCCACCGCCCGCTGCGGCTGCTGGCAATTGCTCAGGGCTGTCTCCTTGCCTGTATTTTCTCTCTCTGACCTAACTCTCTGTCCTGTGAAGGCACACTGTTCACTGGAACTCTAAAACTGCTTTCTATGTGAGAGCTTGTTTAGCCTCCAGCTTCTCCTCCACCATCTTCCCTGAACTGCCTGGAATTTATTTTCATGTCTTCATGCAATCTGTTCTGTATTGTAGTGAGCTATATCAGCTCTGTAAAATCACTTTAGGTAGCAAAAATATTAACACAATGTATATCAAAAAGTTTTGGCCTCACTCAACTGCTAAAAGCAGTATGCTCAGCTAGGGCTTCTAAGAACACTGTTTTCTTCCCTTTTCCATTTGCTCAATTCTTTTCTTTGTTGTTGTTGTTGTTGTTGCATTTTTAGGGGCAGGGGGTCCAGTCGTGGGGCCTGAACTCTGGACCTGGGTGCTGTCCCTCAGCTCTTCAGCTCAAGACTAGTGCTCTACCACTTGAACCACAGCACAACATCTGGCTTATTTTTCTTTTTGCTTATGTGGTGCTGGGGAATCAAACCCAGGGCCTCATGCATGCAAGGCAAGGGCTCTACCACTGAGCCACCTTCCCAGCCCTGCTCAATTCTTTTCTGAACCCAAAACTTTTTGCTTATGTAATAAGAGAAATCTTCACTATCTCATGTGAATAAGGATATTATTTTTTGTGAGCCACTTAGAAATGTGAAATAATTGGTTTGAAGTAACCAATCAGATTTTTTTTCTGTGTTTCACTGCTTCACGTGCAAAGACATTGTGGAAAGTATTACAAACAGAAAAGTGTAAACCCAATACCTTCTTTCATTGTGGAGGGCAATTTCTTCCTAAATATTTGGCCCAAATTATGTTTTTCAGAGAATTACTGTGTGGTAATTAAAGGTTAATTCACATATTTTTATGTCTTATTTTTTTTTAAGAACTTTGAATTCAAATTCCACTAAAACCTTGTCTCACACAGTGAGAGTATATTTCCTGTGTTAGGACAATTCTCAAGGGAACCTTCAGGATTTACAGCAGGGTTTCTGAGGTTTGTTTGTTTAGTCTGAAAAAGAGCCATCTTCACCCACATTGCACCCTCTCTACTAAGTCTCCATGGATTTCTTTGCATGAAAGCCTATTCTCCCAGGCAATTTTAAATTTTCTTAATTGGCTGGGTTGTTAAGAATTATGAACGATTAAAATTTACCTGTCATAACTTTAAAACTCCTTTGAAATTCCTTTATCAGAACTGCAAATTCACCTATCCTGATTCTACCTTAACCATCAAAAAGTTAACATGTTGTTCTCATGATATAGTGTTCATGCAACTATTATTTTCTATTCACTTTGTTATGCGTATATATGACCATATAAGCATATGCTGAGCAAAATGAACTCCAAGATATGGAAACAGATTTTTTCATTTGTGGTTGTTGTTTTTGATGTACTATGTGATTTCTGTTTTCATTGAGTTTTCCCATATAGTTTATCCCTGCTATATTTGATTTTGTAGTCTGTATACATTTACCTTAATTAGGGAAGGGAAGAGGAACAACAAAATGGTCAGACAAAGGACAAGGGGAAAACCAATGTAATAGCAATACTCACACGACAATATGTTGGAAATGTACATTACAACTTGTGAGAGGTGAAGGGGTAAAGGAAAACTGTGAGAAAAATGAGGGAGGAGTAACAAGTTTGAAAAGTTATGTATTCACTACCTTACAATTACTGTAACCCCACTGTACATCACTTTGATAATAAAATTTTAAAAATAAGCTGCATAAAATATAATTTCACTGTCTTGGTATAATAAATATTATTATTTATGTAGTAACTTCTTAAAAACCAATACTATTTGGCATCTAATTTGAATTAATTACCCCTTCTTTATCAGAGGGCCATCAACTTGAATGTAACCCAACTAAACAAAATTTTCACAATATACTTCCCAATATTTTGAAAAAAGAATAAATTTAGTACTTTCTCATACTAAAACTGAAAACAGCTTAATTCTATGGAAACCCATAACTTTAAAAAGTAAATAAGTTGTTAAGAAGACAGAATATATGTGTTCTTCAAAATTCCTACGACTAATAACTTCTCATTTTTAAATTCTCAACTTCCATACCTGAGAGATTCAAAACAGTACCTGTTTGCATGTATGAAATTCTGCAATAGATGCAGTTTCCAATGGGGTGTTACAGATTGAGAAACCAACAGAAAAATAGCCACATTCCGGTAGAGGATACAACTATGAAGCATTTGTAATAATTAATTCTTCAAGAGTAAGCAATTGTTTATCACAGTAAGCTATTATTTCTATGACCATCAATCCCAAGATTTATACCATAATGTCATTCTACCCCAACAGTTTCCAACTTGTAAGCTGCACCTTAAAATTCCTTCATTCACATCATGAATAGCTTATTTCTATTGTGAAAAAATACTACACCTCTGCTAATGCGATGCCCTCCTTGTTATGGAAAGAACAACACAATAAAATGAGCTGCATCATTTTTCCCTAGTGGTATTCTTGAGATCAGAACACTTGCAAATATTATTTATATTTATACTTTCTTAAACTATCATAGATATTCAGGATGCTAAGATAAGAAAATTATGGTTAAAGCCCACCCAGGCAGGAACGTTTCTTGGAATCTTATCTCCAATAAACTTCTCAGAAAAAGCCAGACACAAGTGCCACTGAGGTTGATGTGGTAGGGCATGAGCCTTGAGCATAACCAGGCTCAGAGAGTGTCCAAGCCCAGAGTTCAAGCTCTGGACAAACCAATGAAACAAAAACAAAAATGAAAACAAACCCCAAACCTAGCATTTTTCTCAATGTATACAGAGGCACGTAACTAAGGAAATTACTTCCTGTGTTACATATATGTAGAAGAAAGAAGATGTCACACAATTACTCTCTTCATACCATATTATACGAAACCCTCAATAATTGCAGTTTTTCTAAATTTATAAATTAATATCATCTATTTGCTGGCAACTCTGTCTAAATTATTCACATTATCATATTATACATGAATGTTCGAATTATCTGTTAACTAAGTTCTAATTATAACTCTCTTGAAAGTATATTCTAAGAAAATAAAATGTCAGAATCATTTGTGAATGTCAATTAAACCTTCTCTTTAAAAAGAATTTTGTAGTATCCTATAGAATATCAAATTACAAACAAAATCAAAATATGTATTTTAAATCTAAATTATAATTTAGCAAGGTCTACAAAGTCCTACATTAGATGAACTTTGCTATTTCTCCAGGCTTAAGCTTTTGTAATCCTTCATCATTTCTTTGGAATCCAACATAATGATGCTTACTTACTTATGCAAATTTTTGGATGGGAATCATGAACCATTTTGCATCTAGGAATGTTCTGTAATGAAGAGAGCATTTAAAACACAACTGAAGACTATATATGAGTTGCATTTCAATAGGAAACTTGACTTCTTGAAACATAATGACGAAATTAGCTCAAAATTGAACTGTGTATTCCTTTCTTGTTGTTTGGCTTGCTTTATTGAGACAAAATTATACTACCTGGTCTATGGAAGGTATGCCTATGTAACTCCACTCTCTAATCTCCTGTCTTAGTCTAAGTGCTAGAATTCCAGACGTGTATCACATTGCCCTGTCATAGTTTGTTGGTTTATTTAATCTAGAAACAGACTAGCAAATCTGAACTTCTCTTATAATCTTATCCACTAGACTGCTCAGAATGTTTATATACTATTTTCAAAGATGTTCTAACATTTGACACAGGATATGAAAATTTTCATATGCACCTGCAGGGGTCTCTGATTCCTTCTTCCATGGATCTCATCCCATTAATAATGAATACTTGACTCTCTTACTATCTCTGGTCCCTACCTTTGTAATAGTCTCAACTTTCTTGAACAAAGTTCACTGGAGGGCTTTCTAATATTAAAAATTATCACTTGATTCTAGTCTTACTCACGACATATTTTCCATTGTTTTCTAACTTTTCTACATATTCTGAGAATTTTCTCATTTGTGTATTCATGTGTGCACATATAAGTGCCTCTGTGTGTATGTGCATGTTTATATCTATGTACGCAAAAGCCTCAAGCTCTTATTCAGTAATCTTGCTCATGATTGGTATTCCACCTTTTGGCTGGTTAATTATAGATAGTGTCTCAAAGCCTGGTCTGCCCAGGCTGGATGCAAACTGAACTTCCCAGACTGCTTTACATTCTTAGGTATTATCTTTCCGGGAGTATCAACTTTTAAACTAGAAACATTTTTGCAAGTATAAAGACTAAGCTGTAATCCATATTTTTAACTCAAGAATTCATATAAAGATAGATGAACGTACACATTATATATCCTGAGTGTACACTGTTAGAAATGTGATCACAAGCTGAGTGATGATAAGATCTGAGGATTGGGGATTAAAGCCAACCTGGGTAGGAAAATCCTGGAGACTCTTTTCTCAAGTAACTACTAGAAAACTGGAAGTGGCACTGTAGCTCAAGTGGTAGAGCATTAGCCTTGAGTTGAGTATCAGAGGGACAGCGCCCAGTCCCAGAGTTCAAGCGCCACGAAAAACAACACAAAAAAAGAATATAAGAAAAGGAAAGAAAAGAAATGTGATCTTAGGTTCATTGCTAATATTATCCCTGTTCTCTCAAGATGGACTCTTTTTCCAGTTAAGTCCATACTCTTATATCTGACTTACATTGGAAACAGAATCATTCTTCCATTCTACTTTTTACCAATTTACGTGATTAGCAAGCATGATTTAGAAAGAGAGTGACCTCATGCTTCATATTCCACTTAGGAGTAATGCTTTCTCTATATCACTCCCATAAATCTACATACTGGACTTGGCTTTATTGTTTCAATTTTGCCTTATTTGTAGAGTCTCCTATATTGTATTGAACCCTTATACTTAAACACAGAATTTCTCTTTCTATTATTGCTATTGTTTCTCTTACTGTTAAATCATATACACTTGGGAAATTAATGCACAGCACATACATTCAGAAAAAATGACCTGAGAACCTTCTTCCCATTTAAAATTCACCTTAATTTACAGAGGACTAAAGAAGTTTGAACTCAATGTACTCATGGATAATGTATTCATAAGCAACATAAATTTAATATTTTCTGTTTACTAAGTTGTCTCTGAAACACGTGTTACCTCATGTTCAAAGGTGTCCTTGTGCTATTTCAATGAAGCCAGAAAACATTCATTTTATCTGGAGCAGCACCATAGATTGTTACTGGAAGTAAGTGGAAGTTACTGATACTGGATGTGGAAACTGATCCCAGGAGAGGAATTGAACATAAAGGAATGACAAAGTTCAAGTTAACTTGTGCTTTCCTTATACTGTACAAGAAAAGAATACAAGGCTTGAAGGAAACTGTGTCCCTGACTTTTTTGAGTGTTCTTTACTCATATAAAACTTGTCTGTAAACTTCTAGTTGAAAGTATTTAAAAAGGAAACAATGTGCCATTTGAAGGCCAGCATAGAACTAAAGGAAATAACTTTGTTTTAAAAGTGTTCTACTGCAAAGAAACAAAGATATGGAGGTTTTAAAGCGTCTTATGGATGCATGTTTCACTCCTGAAATGATTCTCTTGTTGCAGGAGTCAGTTATCAATTCCTTTAGTCTGGTCCTGAGTTTTCCATAGCAATAAGTATTACAAAACAGGAGGATCCATTGAGTATGATCAGCAAAATCAGCCTCTTCTCAGACCAGTACTCCTGTAAGGAGGGTCCCAAAGAAATACCTGGATTTTGTTTTGTTTGCTTGTTTAGTTGGTGCTGGTTCTGGGGCTTGAACTCAGAGGCTGGACCCTGCCCCTGTACAATTGTCTTTCCTGCCACCTGCCCACAAAGCTAGTACTCTACTGCTTTAGCCAAAACTCCACTTATTTGGTGTTTAATTATGGATAAAAGTTTGAAAGAGTCTCCTTCTTCCTGGGTTGGCTTTGAACTAAGACAGTAAGAAAGTCAAGTGACATCAACTCTATGGACTTCTCTTTTGAACCAAGAAATATTAGATGAAGTTTATTATAAAGATAATATTTGACAATTTTAAAAGAAGAGATTATGTCCAGCAAATAAGCCATAACTTAAATAACAGCAAAAGTAGGTGCACTGAATCATTTTGGAATAATTTTCTCTGTTTGGGAGGATTACTATTGACTTCATCAATACTTTGGGGGAAAGTTAAAGTCTTTTTTTTTTTTAATTCTAGCTGATTTTTTAATGAGTCATGAGCACATTAAGATATTTCTTTTTTTTTTTAATTTAATTTAATTTTATTTGTGAACATACTGTTCAGAGGAGTTACAGTTACATAGGCAGGATAATGCGTACATTTCTTACCAAGCATTGCAGCCTCCTCCTTTGTTTACCCTTCACATCCCTTCCCAGCCTCCCCCCTCCCCCCTAATCCCAATCCTTCTCCTTCCCCCCCTTCCCCCCCCTTCCCCCCCCCCGCACTAACATTGTAAAGCTCGTTTTGGACCTGACAACTTGTACTTCTCTCCCCTATGACCTAGCAATCCCACTTTTGGGCATTTACCCTAATGTTTACAAACAAGACCACACTAAAGCTACCAGTACAACTAAGTTAAAGTCTTATTTGCACTTTTTGTTGGTTGTGGGACTTGAACTTGGATCCTGGACGCTGTCCTCAGCTCTTCAGCTCAAGTTGAGCACTCTACCACTTTAGCTACAGCACCACTTCTGGGTTTCTGGTGGTTAATTGAAGATAAGGGTCTGATGTACTTTCCTTAACAGGTTGGCTTGAACCACAATCTTCTGGTCTCAACCTCCTAAGTAGCAAGGATTACAGGCATGAGCCACCAGCACCCAGCTCATATTTGCATTTAGTGCAGTAAATGACACTAAGTAGACAAAGAATGGAAATCTGAATCAAATGATGTGACATTGCAACTTTTCAGAATAATTGAGGTAGCAATAAATATGTCCTCCTTTTCCATTTTGTTACATTAATGACTCATGAGCTATGGGACCCTTACATTAGCATCCTCTTCCATCTGTGTAGGTGTATTTAGTATCAGGAAGTGTTCATAGAGAAATAGAGAAAGACTGAGATTTTTAGAGAGCAAGGAAAATCAGGTATGAAAGAACAGCATAGAAGGAGATACATTTATCACACAGAGATTAAGAACTAGCCTAAGAGATTTAGAATGCTAAAGACAATGAAGAATAAGCCTAATTGATAACTAGTTCTTCAATAACCAAAAATGGTTCCCTGGAATGGTTTCTGCTATACCTTAGTTACTATCATTAATTCCTTCCATCTGGAGTTACTCTTTCTCTTCTGTCACAACTGTTAATTAGCCTTTGCCATAACTGGCCAAAAAGTTTTCCAAATCTCACTTAGACTACCCTTCTCATTGTGATTAGCAGTGACCACTCAAAAGTCTGGAATCCTTGAATTTCCAGAATTAATCTTCACCTGACATCTAAGCACATTCCTGGTATTAATTTCCGTTACCTAATGAACAAAACTTTTTTTTATAACACAGTATCCTAATATAGGTAAAATACATGAATTAGCGACTATTGTCAGGTATCAGTATGGAAAGAGCAATTATATATTCCAAGTATGGGCTCTTTATTTTGCATTTATTAACTAAATGTTTGTTGTTGTTTTTGTTTTGCCAGGCCTGGAGCTTAAACTCAGGGATAGGGAATTATTCCTCAGGTTGTTTTTTCTCTCAAGGCTAACACTACCACTTGAGGCACAGCATCACTTCCAGTGTTTCTTTTTCTGTTTATGTGGTACTGAGGAATTTAACCCAGGGTTTCATGCATGCTAGGCAATCAGTGTACCATGAAGCCACATTCCCAGAGCCCTAAATAACTTTCTTAAGATGGTATTACATTTTCATTCCATAAATTTGTATCATAATTTTGGCCAGAAATTATTGCCAGAAAAGGACGTAGAACACAATACTAAGTCCAATAAGGCTAGATGGAAAATGAATAACCTTATGGTCTAGCCATGGCACAGAGGGGCTTACCTCCTGAAGCTGGTACAACAGACTGAGCGAGAGAGCTCCTAACCCACAGCCCACCTCCAGAATGAGAAGGCCAACTTGGTTCCAGCCACATGGGGACGCTGGACCACCTCTTCCAGCACCCATTCAATAAGTACCTCTGTGTGTGTGTGTGTGTGTGTGTGTGTGTGTGAGAGAGAGAGAGAGAGAGAGAGAGAGAGAGAGAAAGAGAGAGAGAAATACAGAAACAAAGACAGAGACAGAGACAGAGAGAGAGAAAGAGAAAGAGAGAGAGAGAGAAGGTCAGAATTACACTTAAGCCAGGTGCCGATGGGTCAGGACTATAACCTTAACTACACAGGAGGCTGAGATATGAGGATCATGGTTCATAGCCAGCCCGGACAGGAACATCTGTGAAACTCTTATTTCCAAAGAACCACCAGAAAACCAGAAGTGGTGTTGTAACTCAAGTGGTAAAATGCTATCCTTGAGCTGAGGAGCTCTGGGACAGCACCCAGGCCCAGAGTTCAAGCCCCACGACTGACAAGAAGTGGACTTCGCACCACAAGAAGTGGACTGAATAGCACCCACTGTCCTAGGGAGCATGGCAGAGAAGTTAGGCTGAGCTTCCTGTTAGCAGGATCTCATGAGTAGGTCACCTGGATTCTCCATGCCTCGTTTTCGCCAGCAGCAAAACTGAATACAGTAAAGGATCCCCTTCCTCAGGTGGGTAGGGTAATGAAGAAAGACAGCCATGTTTTGTTTTATAATCACACGCCTGTTGCACGATCTGAGCCCTTTCCAGGTAACTTTCTGTCATATGCTCACAGAATTGCTGAGAACCGTATCTGACAGAAGCTCCCTCTGTGCCTGGCCCTGCTCCAGAGATTCCTCTATATTAATCCCTTGTTTCCTGACAACTGTCCCGTGAGGAGATTGAGGGCCTATGTTCGAGGCCCAACCCAGAGCTTCACCTGTGGTCATGAATTGGCTGCCGTGGACTGAGTTAGGGACAATCCATATAAACCAATGACTGAGCATGGCTCCACATGTCTACCATCCCAACTACCATCCCAACTACCAGGACCAGGCCTGGTGGTGCATGCCTGCCACAGATAGGAGGACCTCCATCCAGCCCAGCCTGAGCACATATTAAGTCTCCATCTCGGAAATGCCCAAGACAGAAAAGCTTGGCTCTCATGGTAGAAGACCTGACTGGCAAGCCTAAGGCCTTGAGGTCAAACTCTAATATACCAAAAAGAACCAAAGGCCCAGTGCCAGAGGCTCATGCCTATAATCCTACTAATCAGGAGGCTTAGATCTGAAGATCACAGCTGAAGACTTAAAATAGGGTTGGCCTCTCCCATCAGACATCCTGATGAGAAGACCTAGAGTCTGACCTACACTGTTGCTCTCCATACTAGCAGGGCTCATATCCTTACTAAGTGCTGGCCATGATCTTTGTCCCCTTGGCAAGCCACCAACCAGGCCCAAGGGAGTACACAACTCCAGGCCACAGAGATCCCTTGTTCTTGTAATTAAACAGTGCTGAGTCCCCTTCAAGCATCTCACCCTTCCAGGCACCCAGAACTCAGCTGCAAAGCCCATGCACTCCCCAAAAATAGCAGGTAGAAGTTACCAAAGCATCCAGCCTCCTTGTTACAACCCACTTCTACATACATACACACACACACACACACACACACACACACACACACACACACACACAAACCCACACATCCAGACCGGTGACAGAAGACTCGTCCATGCAGTACCTGCAATTTACCAACTGATCACTCACCTGAGCACAGTCAGTCTATACAAGGAGAAAGATGATCTCTCTCTGTCTCTCTGTGTCATTCTCTCTGTGTCTCTCTGTCTCTCTGTCTCTCCTCTCTGTGTCTCCCTGTGTCTCTCTGTCTCTGTGTCTCTGTCTCTGGGTCTCTGTTTTTTTTCTCTCTGTCACACACACACACACACACACACACACACACACACACACACACACACACACACACACTCAGAGCAGTGCCTCTCCTGAGTTTGTTAGAGACCAGATGGACCAGGAGTACCAGCAGAACCTGGCAGAGCTGGGAAATGTGATCACTCCATAAGAACTGTTGCCAGCTGGAGGAGGAGAGGACAGTCTGGGTGTATGTGTGGGGGGAGGATGCTGCTCCCAGATATTCACCTTTTGCTATGACCCCCAGCAACCTCACCTCCCTACTGAGCTTTTCTGGGACCCTCTTCAGGTGAAAGGGTGACTGAGCACAGAAGACAAGGGCTCACACAGCAAGTGGGGCCTATCTTCTTCATTCAACACCCCGACCCCCAGAAAATAGGAAAAGACTCCAGAAGGCAGGTGTGGACATGCTTCTCCCCAACTCAGACTAAAGCCACCAGGTTCCCACCAGGGAGAGAAAGGGTGGAGATGTGCTGCTGTGTGGCTCCCACAGCTCCAGGCCAGGAGCTCTGTAGTGCCCACTCCTCATTCAACCCTGTATCTCCCTGTTTCCTGGGACATTGGCCACTATGGATGGGGGTTGGATTGTCGGGCCAACACACACCTTCACCCCTGGGATGCATTTGTGGCAGAGTCCTGGCTGGACTGTTGGGCATGGGGGAGGCGCAGGTCTAGGTCTGTGGGGGGAGGGAAATGGGGTCGCAGGGTGAGGTCCTGTGAGGCAGCCACTCACATGTGCTGCTAGGAGAAGCTGTTGGTGGCTGCTCCAGGTGGGGCGAGCAATGATGGCAGAGCCTTGGTGGACACTCAGGCCTGGAGCAGAGAACAGGGGGGCCAGGACCAGGTCAGGGCTGCAAACCGGGTGGTGATGCACATTACTTGAGGACTCCAAGAGGCACCTCATGTCCGAACCAGCAGCACCAGGTTTGAATCGCTGCTCCAGAGGGAAAGAGGGTAGGGGGCTGGGGCCCAGCCAGGCATGTGGTGGGGCTGAGCAAGGCCTCTCCTCCTAGGCCTCGAGTCTCTTGCTCACCACTCAGCCACCTCTACCTTCCTCAACTCTTGCTAGTGGTGTCAACCAACAGAGAGTATCCAGGTGCTACCAGGCAACATGGAATGTGGGCGTGCCCACCATTCTTGTATCCCATTGGTCAAAAAGAACCATGACGGAATAGGGGTGTGGCCGGAATCCTGTGATGCAGGCAAATGGATGGAGTCAAGATGACAGCAGCTCCTTTCCCAGGAAACTCTGTCCAATCCAGTTGGGGAAAAGATGATGATCTGCTTTAGCCAGATGGCTGCACAGATTGTTGGGTATGTCTGTATGTTGCCAGTCCCGGTCCTTGAACTCAGGATCTGGACACAGTCCATGAGCTGCTTTTGCTCAAGGCTAGCCCTTTACCACTGGAGCCATACGGCTCTACTTCTGGCTTTGTTGGCACTGTAATTGGACAGGGGTCTCAACGACTTTCCTGCCTAGGATGACTTTGACCATGATCCTCCTATCACAGCCTTGTAAGTATCAAGGAGGACTGCTGAGACCCACTGGAGCATGCCTAATCATTGGTCTTGCTGATGTTCTTGGACAGACCTTTGAGTTCCCTATCGTCGGGTTGTACAGGTGGGAGCTGGAGCCCACAGTTTGAATCCTGGTCCTGCAACTTCCAAATCGCAGGAGATCCGAAGAAACTCATTCCTATTCATATGATTACCAATGGAATGTGATGTATGTCATGATTAAATGGGCAGTTCTTGAATGATTCTAGGGTAAAATTACACACAATTATAGAACACTGATCAATTCTAATTAATACTTTATGATGCATTTAAACAATTACGTTCATTAAACGGAGGCATAATGGAATACCTAAGAACTGGGCATCACATAGCATAAAGGTGTCATTTTTTCTGCCAGGCCTGGGATTTGAACTCATGGTCTGGTAACACTGTTGCACAGTGTGGGAAGGGGAAACTTGCCTCTTTGAAGTCAAGAAATTCAAGTCTGTTCCTTAGGCCTGAAATCAATCTCCACAACTAGAAAACATCCTATTTGTGTACATCTTAAATATATGATTTATCTTTATATACATATGTTGACTACATATTGCGTTCAGTGTAGTTATTCACCTTACTTTTTGTTTTATTCATGTCTTGACTGTTTATTTTTTTGTCTATTATGAGACATAGAAGAGTGATTACATTGATTACATAGGATATAGGTCTGCATATGTTTTTCACTTCATACCTGACACCCAGGACTTTCACAGAAAAGGAAAACATGTGTCACCATCAGCTTCTTACTCCACAATTCATTTTTGGGAGTGCTGGCATCTGAATTCACAGCCTACAAGGCCCAGTTCATGGATGGGTGAGTGTCCGCATGCCATTCTGGGGCAAAATGAGCTGACACGCAGTTCCCAGCACCTGAGATCAAGCCCCAGGGGTTGACAAAACAAGAACAGATTGGCACGCAGATGGTAGTATGCTAATAAATATATATCTTTATAGAGTTCTAGAGATGTCTATCTATTATACTGTTACATAGACTACATTCCTACCAATTCTTAGGTATTTATTATGCCTCCATGTAATTAATGTGATTGTTTTCATACTTAACAAACTAATAAGTAAATCAATCAGTGTCCTGAAATCATCGCATTCCTGTAAGTAATACTATTCTTTTAAGGCTTCATAAATACTAAATAAAATCAGTCTCCTGAAATCATGCTCAGTCTCCTGAGCATCATTCACGATCAACTCATTCAACGGTGATATTGATAACATTCCATTGTTGGATGGGAACGAGTCTCAGTATCTCCTGCCACTGGTTGGTTTCAGGACGGGGATTCGAAATCAGGGCCTACCTTGCCACGTGGGCCTATGGCTTCCTCAATAGTCCACCAATCTTCAGCAATGCAAGGTGAAGTACCCTTTGCAGCAGTGTCATTCAGACCCAGGAGGGTCACCGTGCAAAGGAAGAAAATGTAAAAAGACCATCTTACCGCATTTTTTCTGTGCATTTTTTTTCACACAAGGCCTGGGAGTCTAGGATCCCAGGATCAACTGTGGGTCCAGTGGCTACACCCCAGCATAGGATGATCAAAGCTGAGGCAGAGTTGTCACAACCTGAGTTCAAGCCCCCTGCAGAGCAAATTCACCCCGTTTATTCTGTCAGGCTTTGGATTTGAACTCAGGTTCTGGGTAAATTTACAGCATTATGGAATAAGGGGAAGCTCCCAGTACTTGAAGATAAGAAAGTCAGGCCTGAACTCTAGACCTGAATTGAAGCCCTAGCCCTGGAAAACATACTATTTATATACATTGTAAAGACTGTATTTGTACTTACCTATGGATGTTCAGTCCATACACGTTTGGTGTGGTTGTTCCTTGTATTTTTGTCTTATTCATTTATTTACCATTGATTTTTACTATTATGACACCCATTCCATTTATTACATTGATGACATCCTATCACATGGCATCTAGATTTGTAGATGTGTTCTCTGTCATGCCTGACACCCAGGACTCTCAGAGAAAAGGGAAAAAAGTTTCACATTCGGCTTCTCACTTCATGATCCAATTGTTGGTAGTGCTGGGATCTGAACTCAGGGCATAGCAGGATCAATTGGCAAACAGTTCAAGGTGAACACACCAGCCTGTGAGCAACTAAGCAGTTAGGCCATTCCCAGGATCTGACATTGGTCCCCAGGGTGGGCCATGATAGTCATAAATTCATTATTTAAAAATAGGATCTATATATATATATATATTTTTTTAGCTTTTTAAATTTTTTTATTTTTTATTTTTTTTTTGGGTCCAGTCGTGGGGCGTGAACTCTGGGCCTGGATACTGTCCCTCAGCTCTTCAGCTCAAGGCTAGCGCTCTACCACTTGAGCCACAGTGCCACTTCTGGCTTTTTTCTTTTTTCTTTTTTCTTTTTTTTTTTAAATTTAATTTTATTTTATTTGAGAACATACTGTACAGAGGGGTTACAATTACATGGGCAGGATAATGCATACATTTCTTACCAAGCATTGCAGCCTCCTCCTTTGTTTACCCTTCACCTCCCTTCCCAGCCTCCGCCCTCCCCCACCCAATTTTACCACCCCTCCCCCCCCAACGACATTGTAAAGCTGGTTTTGACATGACATTTTGTACTTCTCATTGTTGCAACAGGTCCACCTAAATCCTTAAACGACTTGTTTGTCCCCATCTCCTCCACATGTTATACTGACATCAAATATAGTGAAAGCGGGGGTTACAATGTGGGGGAGGGACATACAAAGCAACAAAGAAATAATATTATAAATGCGTTAGAAACACATGCATGAAAGAAACAAAAACATTAAAATACATATTTGAGGGTTTGTTTTCCTAGCATCACAATCGATGACTTTTTCCGCTTGACTCATACCTATACTAGATATTGCAAATAAGGGAAACCATGGGACCTATGTTTCTTTGGGCCTGGCTTACTTCAAAATAGGATCTATATTTACACACATGTGTGCACAGCATCTTGCATTCGGTGAACTCCTTATTTTGTGTCTAATTCATGGAGGTATTTTGTGTTTTACAGAGTATGGTGACAGGTACAACTGCTGACATGGATGACAACCTGTTCCCATGGTTATAGGGTTGCATGGGCTAGCTTTGAACCATGATTCTCAGATTTCAGCCTCTTACCATCCTCTCTCCTTTGAAAATTTTATTGGTCCTGTGGCTTGACCTCTGACTCTGGGGCCTATATGTTAGCTTTTACACTCAAGGATTTTTACAGCTCAAGGATTTGTGCTGTTTAGATGGGGATAAGAATCTCAAGCATGTTCCTTCCCAGGTTGACTTGTCTCTGCAATCCTCAGTTGTCAGTCTCTTGTGTAGTAAGGACTACACATATGACCAGCAACATTTGGGTCATTTTAAAACTTTAATATGTGCTTGCTCCTACCTTTTTTCTTTTTTTTCATTTTTGCTTGTCCTGGGAGTAGAAATTGAAGCTCAGATATTGTCTCACAGCATATATGGGACCAAACATAATATTTGGCTTTTGGGGGGAGGTTAATTGTAGAGAAAAGAATCATGTAGAGTTAGGCCAGAATCAGGAGGCTGGAAATTGAGGAAAGTCCATGACACTCTTTTCTCCAATTAACCACTAAAATCTGAGAGTAGTCAATCATTGAGCAAAATAGTGCAAGTTCAAGCACCAGGACTGGCACAAACACACACACACACACACACACACACACACACACACACACACACGCACACACACATACATCTTATGAACACCTATACCTGAGCTGAGCTTTAAACAGTATCCTCAAATTTCAGCCTTAGTATCTAGAATTACAAATATGAGCCACCAATGATTGGCTCATCGAAACCTCTGTTACTTCATCTCTTCTACCCTTCTTTTCATTTATTTCGTTGTTTTTGTGTGTGTTGTTCCTGGAGCTTGAACTCATGCCATGCCTGGCCTGATTCAGGAGGCTGAAATCTGTCCATTATGGTTTGAAAGCAGCCTGAGCAGGAAAATCCATGAAATTCTTATCTCCAATCAATCAACAAAAACCTATCCCCACTGTGGCCACCACACACAAAACAGTCTCCTGGAATTTTTTCATTGGGATTGCCTTTTCACAGGATCTTATATTTCAGCCTCCTGCATTTCTAGAATTACAGACATGAGCCAACAGTCTTGGGTTCTTTACTTCCAACCATTTAATTTTATCATTGTGATCCTGAGGCTGGATCTCTGAGCCAGGGCATTGTTTCAATAGGATTTTTGTTTAAGGCTGGTGCTTTACAACTACAACCACAGCTTTATTTCTGGCGTTTTTTGCTGTTTAGTTGCAGACTTATGTACTTTGCTGTCCACGCTGGCTATGAACAACAACCTTCAGATTTCAGCGTTCTGAGTCATAGGATTATACATATTGACCAAAAATTCACTCATGGCTCATTTTGAAACTGTAATTAGATTTTCTCACAGTTTTTCTTCTTTTTACTAATCCTGGGGCTTGAACTCAGGCATTGGACACTGCCCCTGAACTTCTGATACTCAAGGTGAGAACTCTACTACTTGACCACAATGCCACTTCCAGCCTTTTTTTATTTATGAGGTACTGAGGAAACAAACCCAGGGATTCAAACACGGTAGGCAAGCACTCTGTCACTAAGCCACATTTCCAGCCATTCCTTCACCTTTTTATTTGTAATTTTTATTTCCTTGTGTATGCTGGTCCTAGGTCTAAAAATCAGCCCATGTACAGTCCCAGAAGATTTTATTCAAGATTAGCACACCAAGGCATGAGCCACTGCACAACTTGTGGCTATTAGTTTTTGTTTTAAGTAGCTACTTAGAGTTGAGTCAATGAATTCTCCTACCTGGGCTGGTTTTCTACTGTGATCCTCACATTTTAGCTTCCTGAGTGGCTACCATCATAGGTGTGTGCCACTTATGCTTGGATCATTTTAAACTCTGAAATTGGCTCTTCTAACTTCTCTACATTTATTTTATTCCTTTTTGTGTGTTGGACCTGAAGTTAATATCAAGGTCTGAGTGCTGTCCCAGAAATTATTTTCTCATTTCTGCCATTGGAGCTACAGCTCAATCACCAGGTTTTATTTTTCATCCTTTTGGTGATTAATTGGAAATAAGAATCTCATGTAAAGCCCAGCAAGACACAGGAGGCTGAAATCTGAGGATTGAAGTTGAAGCCATCCTGGACAGGAAAGTGCATGAGACTTTTCTAATCAACTAACTACAAAGACTGTAGGAGTGATAGAGCTGCTACACAAATTAAAGCCACAGTTTGGCATTCACAGTATAAAAGCTCCATGGACTTTCCTATTTGGACTGGCCTTAAAATGTATCTTCAGACTTCAGCTTTCTGAATAGTTAAAATAATAAGCAGGAACCACTAGCCCCAGGCTTATTTTTAAATCTGAAATGGTTATTTCTTCTCTCAGTTTTGTTTTTGGCCGACTTTGGGCTGAATTATGGACCAGGGAACTGTTTCCCAGGGTTTTCACCAAATTTCAGTAGTTTATAACTACTCTCACACCTTCATTTCCACCTTTTGCTGGGTAGTTGGGGAAAAGAATTTCAATGACTTTTCTGTCCAGGCTGGCTTTGAGCTGTGATCCACATATTTCATCTTTCTGAGTAGCTATGAATATACATATAAACCAACAACCCATGGCTCACTTTGAAACCAATATTTTCACTTTCTCTCATCTTTTATAATTTGTGCACTTTTTTCTTTATTTTTGTAAGTGTCTGTGCTAGGGCATCAGCACCAGGGCATGTGTGCTGTCCCAGAGCTTTCTGTTTAAGGCTAGAACTCTACCATATGTGCCAGAGCACAGCTATTGGCATATTTTTGGAGACAAATGAGACATGAGAGTCTCATAGATTCTCCTACCTGGGCTTGCCTTCAACTGTGATCCTAAGATTTCATCCTCCTGAGTAGCTGATAGATCATCAGTGAGCAACCAATGCTTGATTTATTTAAACCTCTGTCATTGGATCTTCATTCTGCACTTCTTCCCTCTTTTCTTTAATTCTTCTGTGATTGTCCTGGGGATTGAACTCAGGGCCTGGTTGTTGTCCCAGAAATTGATTGCCCAGTTCTGCCATTTGTGCCATAACTCCATTCCCAGTTTCTTTTCTTTTCTTTTTGACAATTAGTTGGAGATAAGAGTCTGATAAAAAGCCTAGCATAAATCAAGCCAGCCTAGGAAGGAAAGTCAATGAGAAAATGACCTCCAACTAACCACTGATTAGCTGGGAATGGTAGAGCTCTACCCTTGAACAAAGCAGCACAAGTTCAAGGATGGCACACACAAGCCACAAGATGGCACGCAGATGCAAACACACAGAGAAAGTCTCATGGATTTTCTTGCTTGCGTTAACTTTAAACTGTGATCCTCATATTTCAGTTTCTCTTCTTCCACTGTACTTTTTATTTATTGTTTTTATTTGTAAGTTTTAGAGGTCATGCAGCTTGACCTCTGGCTCTGGGAATTATTTCTTAGCTTTTTAACTAAAAGCTGCTGCTTTACCACCTCAGTTGCTGTTCAGGGCTTTGTGCTAGTTAGCTGGGGTAAGCATCTCAAGCACATTCCTGCCCATGCTGACTTGATACCACAATCCTCAGATGTCAGTCTCTTATGTAGTAAGGATTATACACAGGACCAACAACCCTTGTGTCATTTTAAAACTTTAATATATGCTTACCTCTACCTACTGTTGTTTACTTTTTATTTTTTTTACATGTGTGTGCTGTTCCTGGGCCTAAAAATTGGGGCTCATATTCTGTCTCAGAAGTTTTTATTCAAGGTTACCCATTATTACATGAGACATACCATAACTTTTGGGCCCTTTTTGGTGGGGGGAAGTGATTAATTACAGACAAGATTTTCATGGACACTTCTGCCAGAGCTGGCCATGAACCATCATCCTCAGATATAAGCCACTTGAATAACTAGTAAAACATGTATCAGCCACAAATGCTTGATTTATTTAAGACTTTGTCACTCACTCTTCCTTGGTTACTTCTACTCTTCTTTATTTCTTCTGTGCATGTCCTGAGGCTTGAACTCAGGGTTTAGGTGCAATCCCAGAAAATATTTGCCCAGTTCTGCCACTTAAGCCAAAGCTCAACTTACATCTGAATCAGGTGGCTGAAATCTGAGGACCATGTTTCAAAGCAGCCTGCGCAGGAAATCCATGACACTCTTATCTCCAACGAACCACCCAAAATCTGAGAATGCTAGGACACAAACACACACATCACACATACACACACACTCACAAACATACAACACACATGCACATACACATACACACAAAGTCTCTTGGACTTTGCTTCTTGGGCTGGCCTTGAAACTTGATCCTCATATTTCTGCCTCATGAATAGGCCTACAGCCATGATCAACAAGCACCAGGCTTATGTTTAAATTTACAATTGGCCTTTCTTCTCTTCTCCTACAATTTTTTAGCAGCAGGAATTGATCTCTGGGTCAGCAAACAGGTTTTTTTTAGCTTTTCCACCAAATACAGTGCTTTACAACTACAATCATATCTACACTGGGTAGATGGGGGTAAGAGTTGCATTTACATTCTTGCCCAGTCTAGCTTTGAACCTTGATTAACTAGGAATATACATATGAACAAAAACCCATGCTCATTTTGAAACTTTAGTTTTCTCTTTTCCCATCATTTTTATTTTGTGTTTTTTTGTGTTTTGAAATGTGTGTATAGGACTTCAACTTAGGGCTTAGTTGCTGTTCCAAGATTTCTGTTTGAGACTACCATTCAACAGCATGAGCCAAAGTACAGATTGTAGCTTATTTTTGGTGGCAAATTATATATATATATATGACTCTCCTGCCTGGGATGGTCATGAACCGTGATCCTTAGATATCATCCTCCTGAGTACCTCGTATAGCATGTGTTATACCAAAAGTACTTCTTAAAAATAAAAGAAAGGAAAAGGAAAAAGATGAAAGGGAAAATAAACCATTCCAACCAAATATTTCATGGGCAATTTTGTCAAAGAAAATACCTTCTTTTTTCCCTTATTGGTAGGTGTCAAACCCGGAAAATTGCCCATTGTAAACAAGTCCCTTACTACTTGAGTATGCCCCAAGCCTTTTTATTCACATGGTGTTTTTTAGTTTGTTTGGTTGGTAGTTTTTATTTTGTTTTTTCTTTTTATTTATTTTTTTTGCGAGGATAGACTATGTTTAGCTCAGATTAGTCTTCTACTTGTGATCTTCCTGTTTTCATCTCCTGAGAAGCTGAAATAATTAGTATATACCATCTCACCCAATGTAGCTCTTATTTGACTACTAGAGAAATTTTAAAAAAGAAGAAGCACCTCCTAATTATCTTCATAATCCCCATGACAAAATGAGAATGTATTTATAATAATTTTATTCATGAAGAGAAAGGCAAAAAATCCTAAACAATAGAGATTATGTATCAGAAATGAAGGAAAGTTTATATTTTTCCTTTTTCCCTCTTTCCTATGTGTGTGTTTTCCTGAAGATATAACACCGGCTTCACCAATGATAATCAAGTTATTCTAACACCAAGCTGCAACCCCACTTACATAGATAAAATTTAGAAAATCTAATGTAATTTATCACACTGAGTAACGAAGAAATCCCATATATTCATCTGAACAGATGATGATACAAAAGTATTTAATATTTTTAATATTACTGAAAACTCTAAAACTGAAGGAAAATAG